>NC_142802.1:75170150-75503088 GCF_049724085.1 Artemia sp. Qi Xiang Cuo | reverse complement strand
TAAAATTCTTCTTCTTCTAGAGATGTTGGTTCAGAGTTATTACAGCTTGTTCCCATGCACTCTCCGCAAGCAATTGTGCAGGGCATGCCATTCTTATGGCAAGTGCATCTGGCCGTATCGCAACCTGATTTGTATTTGCAGTGGATAATTTGAAGAAGGCTTTGGGGAGCTGGTTTCTTCTCCGTCATTACTGGGATGTAATTGTCAGCAGTGAGTCGCCATCCCCAGCTTTCTGGTTTCATCGCAGCAGCCTCGCTTTTCCATTACATTACCTGCAAATACACGCGAAAAGAATGGAACTTCGCAGCTGAGGGTGTGGGAGGCATCCGATCAGGGCAGACAAATACGGAAGAGGAAGCGAGGTTGGCCAAGAGCAGACGATGTCTCAAGGACAGGAGAGTTTCTCCAGGCTTTCCTTTATAATTTCTCAAAAGAGCTTGTTCACCAGCTACAATGAGCTCGTCTTTCGTAGCCTTCGAGCCCATAAAGACCTTAGCGGCCTCACAGAAAGACGGATCGGACCGGTACAATGACAGTCCGACAGATTTACCAACTCCTTGCAATCTCGAAGTGGTGTCACAGCCTAGGAAATATAATTGCACCACACATGTCCCTTAGTTTTTCTTTGATGGAGCAAATATTCCATAGCTTATGTTCGTTTGAAGCTTTCGCCTCGGATAACTGTTACAATAAAAGTGACATCATCTTCGATTTCAGCGAGTTGATTTATACCAGAATCGAGTCTCCGAACGTACCGAAATAACAAAAATCGAAAAAAGGATTTTGCCCCCTTCCACCCCCTTTAAGCAGCCCCAGAAGGTTTTCCCGGCTGGAAATTTTAGCGGATTTCGGATACGTTGTTCTGCAATTTTTTATGAACATTTTAGTGCAAACAAAGCTTCCCAAATGTCAAAAATTAAAAAACCTATTTTTTCGCCCCCTTCTACCCCCTTTAAGCAGCCCCAGAGAGTTTTCCCAGCGGGCGATTTTAGCGGATATTGGATATGTTGTTCAGCAATTTTTTCTGAACATTTTAGTGTAAAAAAATCTTCCTAAACGTCAAAACTGTAAATACCTAATTTTTCAAAACCCCTTTAAGCAGCCCCAGAAGGTTTTCCCGTTCAGCGATTTTTTTTTGAACATTTTGGAGTAAAAAAATCTTTTGCTCCAATTTTGTCCCGGTCAAACCGTACTTTTACTGGCCTATGAGCCTTTTTTGAAGTCTCTACGACAAAGCCTTCTATAAAAACTTATATGCCCCTGGGGTATAACTTAAAACCCTTTTCCCGAGGGTTTTGGGGGAGTGTCCTCCTCAAAAAGATATTTTCTATCTGGAAGTCAACTACGTTGAACAAAATGGCTATCTCAAAATTTTGATTGGATGTGTTTGGGGGAATGATGGGCTTGGGGGGGGGGGCTAGTTGCCCTCCAATTATTTGTGACTATTAAAAAGGGCACAAGCCACTCCAATTTCCAATCGAATGAGCCCTTTTTGAAGTTTCTACGATAACTCATTCGTTACGAAGCGCCCAGGTATAGAGAAGAAAAAGAAGAAGAAAAAAGAAATATATATAATACATTGTGTCCATATCGTTCTTTACTTAGGCAGCGCTATAGCGCTGCCTATGATTGTTTAAAAAAACAAATTTTTCAACTGAAAGCGAGGAGCAAGATTCAAATTTAAAACAAATAGAAATTATTCTGGATATGAGGGGGAAGGGGGTGCCCCTTTCTCAACCCTCGCTCTTTACGCTAAAGTCTTATAGCTCAATAAAAATACATCTTATTCAAAATCAACGACCCTTTTTGGTTGAGTAGTCTTTCCGAAAGAATAAGGGCGAAAAGTCAAACTAAAGCCTAACGAGCGAGGGTTGAGGAAGAGGCAGCCCACTCATATACATAATAATAAGTTTTAATATTGCTCCTTACTTTTCAGTTGAAAAATTACTTTCAGTTGAAATTTTAGAATGTTTTTCAAATAATACCAGGGAATCAGCTCCCACCGTGTAACATTGCTCCTGGAAAATTGCCCCGGAAGCTTTCTCCCCCACTGAAATTTCTCCCCGTGGACCCCCGCCCCCTTTTATCACAGAGCAGTATCCTGACAAATTTCCATATATTTCCTAATAACTAAAACTATATGTGAACAATATGGGCCAATTGTAACTTACAGCTCTTTCCCAATGAACTATGGGGTCCGTGTCATCATCGAAAGCATAGTTATAAAACCTTTCAACTATGCTGAATTGATTGGCTATCTTAAAATTTTGATCGGATGTCCTTGGGAAAAAAATTAATGTGGTAGGAGGGCTTGGTGCCCTCCATTCTTTTTGGGAAAAAAACAAACAAACACGCATCTGAGATCTTTCTTCTTCAAAATACAAAAAATTCCGCATTTTTGTAGATAGGAGCTTGAAACCTCCACGATAGGTTTTCTGATATGCTGAATCTGATGGTTTGATTTTATTTAAGATTACTTGGCATTTTTTTTGGGGGGGGAGAGGACCCCCCCCCCCCCGAAATCAATAAATAAAAGACGATTCTTTTGATGCATCTATTGTTATCAAAATTCCGTTTTTTGAGTTTCGGTTGCTATTAGACTGAGTCGTTCCTTACTTGCAGTTCGTTACCACGAACTGTTTGATTATGGCAAACATGAAGTGGGTATATTTATCCATGATTAGGGGGGGGGGGGGGGTAAAGTGAAGCATTTGACCTTTTGAAAAGAACAGTTATTTTTTTCAGAATATTTAAGGGCTTCCTTCAAATGGTCCCCTGGTCTTAAGAATTGCCGCTAGAATTTTAATGGGAGTGGTTTGGGATGCTCATGAAATTTTTGCTGCCGATGGAGATACGTATTTCTCTCCCTTTTTATCTCTTTGACTCTCTTCTTAGAAGTTATGGTCTTTTGAATTTGCAACTTCCCTGAAGTTGCACGACAAACAAGTTATAATGGAAAGTAAATACGAAAGTTAATTAAAATCTGGTCAGAAAACGTCAAATCATTTGAAAATTTGTATTAGCGAAATTTTTAGAGCTTCTGAACAATTTCAGGAAAATAAAAATATCCATTGTATATTGACTGAATTCATTAACCCGACTTCAGAAGGCTGTTAGAAAAGTTATGGGCCATCAGGAATAATTACATCTTTCAAGTTGAGATTTTGGGATTTTTGACGGCCACACTTAAATGAAT
The DNA here is from genome assembly GCF_049724085.1 of Artemia sp. Qi Xiang Cuo. Taxonomy (NCBI): domain Eukaryota; kingdom Metazoa; phylum Arthropoda; class Branchiopoda; order Anostraca; family Artemiidae; genus Artemia; species Artemia sp. Qi Xiang Cuo. Next base: position 75,499,892 of record NC_142802.1, on the reverse strand, counting down.
TCCTTAATTTCAAAAAGACAGACAAACTGCTTAAAATTGTTGTTCAGGGGCTGGGTCGTTACTAGCCAATTTTTTGGCTATTTTGTTTGGCAAAATTTTTTGGGGGGTGGGATCAAGGAATTTTAACGACTGGCTGGCAATTTTTACCGACTGTTTTTTATCAATAATTAGTATAATATCTGCTTTGAGTACGATACGCAAAACCACTGCACAAGTCGGTAAAACTGCTGCATTTACCGACCGAAATTGAGATTTTGGTATATGTCACGTCACTATTTTCATTCTCTTCATTTACCTAAATGGAAAATTGCGGCACCATCTGTAAAGTTACGGCATGAGTCGGTAAAATTGCTGCGTTTACCGACCAAGTTCGAGATTCCTGTAGATGACATGTCAGCATTTTCGTGGTCTTTATTTAACCGAAATTTTTTTTTTGGCAGAGTCAGAAAAATCGTGGCTTTCGCGTAACGATTTGACCAACTTATTTTTTTTTACCGAGGGCCCAAAACATTGGGGGGAGTCCCCCTCCATACTCTCATACGTGACGGCCCTATCCAAGGGTCATATGGCGAAGTTTGTTGGCCTAAGAGTCTGTCAAAGCATTAGCATATTTCAAATTATTTGAAACGACACAACTGACGGTAACAGTGCCCTGTTCCACCGTGAATACGATAATAACAAAATTCGTATTTAATTAAATACAGATCATATCTAGTTATTGGATTTTTATAGTAACTTCCAGTTAAATTGCATTGTAATTCAACGGTAAATGCCTGGACATGTCCTTAGGCTATACCGAAAATTTAGTGATATTTACAGTTTTTTTTCAAATTGAGATAATCTGACATTATTGCTAACAAAATCAGAAGTATTATGGGGCATATCCTAGGGCTTCATCCAGACTATGAGAAAGGAAGGGGGAAGGTGTTGGAGCTGGACTGCAGTTAAACTAGAATCAACCCTGGAATCTGAAATTTAGGATTTACGTACTGAAGTAAAATCTTGCTATTATAAGATTTGGTTAAGAACAGGAAACAAAATCCACTAAAAAAAAATAAATAAATAAACAGAAATGCATAAATTCAGAAGTCGGTATGTTACGCGATGTAAATTTAGCAAGAGTGTTGGGAAAATTAAAAAAGGTGTTTCTAATTTTGACTGACATTAGCAATCAATCGTTTTTACAATGAAGGTTTGCTTGAACATCCAAGATACAACAATAGCGGTTCTGGTTTTAAAAGCTCGTTTCGCCAGATGAGTGAGATTAGGGGACACAGCACATTTTTACAAACATTGAATTTTTTTTCATGTTTAGAAAAATAAACAAAATATAAAAATTACGATCAGATCGGCCTGGATTGTTTCAAGTGTTAGGGTTCAGGTCCTAGGGACTTACCGCTGTAATTTTGAAACTTATCAGGGACAGCAAGTTTTTTGTTCGTTTTTCGAGCTTCCGAACATCCTTCTCCGATCCACTAACATGGTAAATAGCGTCTTTAATCGCTAGATTCAATGTACGTGCGCACTCAATCTTTAGTACCTTCAAAATTAAGTCTTGGTTTATACCTTTACATGAAGCACGTTGCAAAGTCCTGTCCATTGTCTGTTGGAAGGCCTTTAAGGATTGTCTAGCCTTATTCTCAGTACATCGTTCATAAAAATTTCTGATTATAGAATAATAGAGCTACCTTTTATGAACAGTCGAATAATAAAATGGCTAAGAAACAAACTGAATAGTCGCCATCTAATGTACTGCTAAACATAATAACCATTTCCGTTGCAAATTCTTTTAACAAAGTTGGTAAAATTCTTCAAAATTATCTCTTTTCCCATTTTGGCCGGTCGGCATTTTAGTGCTATCACAAAAATTAACATATAAAACGAAAGAAATAACTAGCTTTAGTAATATAAACAAATTAGCAGTAAATACAAACAATGAAGGCAGAAAGAACAGTAAATATGAACGTTTTTAGAAGCACTTTTAAATTATTCTTTTGAAAATTTCCCATCCCATAGCGAATAAATCAAAATTTATTTTCTTTCTTGTATGCCTTAGCTTAGTCTCGTCGAAGGAAAGCAGCTTTTAGTTCAGCTCATTTGTAATTAATACAAGAAAGCGCTTATAGATTAGACGTTATTAGTTTCGATTTGATGGCAACACCAAAAAACCGAGTGACCAAAATGGAAAGTCTCAAGAATATTTCCAACTTCTTCGACAGAAAAGATTATTAGGATAGAACATTGAACAGTGAATTCAAGGGTATTTTTATTTTAAAGCTATTTTACTATTCAGCTGTTAATCAACCGACTATGCGTCAATTATTAGGGGTTGTATTGCTCTTTTTCCTAATCAAAACCATTTGGATTCAACATGGAGTACTGAAAAGCGTTGATTATTTAGAAAAAATTGGATGGTTTTTCTCACAAAAAAGCACAAACAGGAATCGTTTTTAGCAAGCCTTCCCTTCCATGGAAAAATTCTTGGGGGATACCTTATCCTTAATTACAAGCATTTAACACATCAGCTTGTCTTGAGTTATTGCATTTGTTATGGTCAATTTGAATATTTAAGATAATTTTCATAATACATGGAAATAATGATCGATTGGAATCAGGCAATTTGATTATTTTATATTTGTCTAAGACACTCTACGATAATTTATAGCATTGCCCGGCCATTATAAATACTGCTACTATTCCTCTGATCACTTTAGTTAATTCGCAGTAATTTGACAACGAATGAATGGTTTGATTCTCGCTAGCCAATCCGCAACTATTTCGATGTCTTATCTCTTTTTATCAAATAGCGACGAAGACCACACTGCCTTTCCATCATAAACAAATAAGTAGAACAACAGGGAAATTTTTATACAAGACAGTGGAACGCAACTTTAAATGAATATTTCGACCCTATATCCAAGGGCCGTCCTCAGCAAAACAGACGAAGAGAATAAAAACACTATAAAAGAAACTTACATTAAAATTCAATCATTAAAACTGTTTAACATACTTTTTGGAAATGGTTATCCTATTGTCTTTATTAACAATACAATTAGCCGAAGATTGGCAAGACACTCCCGTAAAATTAAGGGTCTTTTGCAATGTGAAGTTCCCGTCAAGCCCTCAAATATAATTTACCTTCCATATATTCCAAAAGTTTATGTCGTATAATTTTTATGTCGTATTTACAAATAATTTTAAAATCATGAATTTCTTAAATTCTGGTAAAGATATAACCCCAGATACTCGCCAGAGAGGGGTTTATCAAATACCATGTGACTGTGTTAATTTTTTTGTAGTTAGAGCACATCAAATCTTAGAAAAACATCTACAACAATGCAAAGATAACAAGACTAAAGCTTCAAATCCTAATAATACAAACATTTCCTTTGATTTTGCTTTAAAAGGTCACACATCTGATAACCCTAATCATAAAATGATTTTTCAAGAAACTTGCCTTATTGGAAATGATTTAGGCAAATAACAGGTTGTTCGAGAGGCAATTGAAATTAAAATCAAAATAAATAGCAATATTTCTTTAAATAGAGATTTGGGGGAATATTCGCTTAATGCCCTATAAACAAATTTAATTAAAAATGATTTGACTAATTATATTAAAAATCCTGTAAATAACTCCACTCAACCTATTACGAATAGACCTTCTAGCCTGGCTACCAAGAAGGCGAGATTAGGTTTAAAAGCTTGTCTGTAAATATTTTAATTCCATCTGAATGAATTGTTCTCTGTCCATTTCGTCTAGAGTACCAGTCCTGGTTGAACTTCCTTGAAGTAATGATATTAGGGCTGTTTTAAAACATTTTTTTAAACAGTTTTAATGATTGAATTTTAATGTAAGTTTCTTTTATAGTATTTTTATTCTCTTCGTCTGTTTTGCTGAGGACGGCCCTTGGATATAGGGTTGAAATATTCATTTAAAATTGCGTTCCACTGCCTTGTATAAAAATTTCCCTGTTGTTCTACTTATTTGTTTATCTCTTTTTGTCATGTTGCAATTAAACGAGCTTATGCCTGATTTCAATTCCTTGCTGTGCCCTTTCGTTATTTTCATATTATTCCACAGTTTTATTTGTATGTTATGCAGTATGCGTACACTAAACTTTTATATTTTTTTTTGCCTAAAAAAATACTTTTATTTATTTATTTATTTTTATTTATTCAGCGTTAGTTTTTTTTTCTAAAATTAATTAAAAAAAATTTTCCGCAAAATAAGTTTTTCAAAGAAAAGTAAAGAGCTCCATTTAACCAAAAATTAGCAAAAATAAAATAAAATAATGTATCAAGCGTAAAACTACCACAAATCAGCATCGATTAATAAATGAAACCCAAAACGAACAGAAATTACAATAAATAACCGAGTCAAACTCAAAATGAGCAGAAATTAACATGAGTAGGGCTAAAAACCCCTATGCCTTCCCACGGCCAGAACATAATTTGCACTTTACTGAAAAAATATAAAGGTTTTTACTTTTATAACTTTAATAAATCAAATAATATTAACATTTTGACTACTAAATATATAGCCTATATGTATATATATATATATATATATATATATATATATATATATATATATATATATATATATATATATATATATATATATATATATATATATATATATATATATATATATATATATATATATATATATATATATATATATATATATATATATATATATATATATATATATATATATATATATATATATATATATATATATATATATATAACTCAACCATAGCCGGTTCCAAGCCAGCGTTGAGAAAGGAGGAGGAGTCGACGGGGGAGGGGACCGGTCGGTATTAATTAAATTCCCATGAAATATCTATGAAGAAATGAATACTCCCAGAAATGTTGTGCCTACTACGGAGTCCCTGGTAAGCGACGCGATCCCGCTCCCCAGAATAGTGGCGAGATCGACAAATTTACGAGCTATCCCTGTGAAATAAATTTACAGAAGGATGAATTCCGAGTCTATAGCTGGAATGTGAGATCGGCAAAGCGAGAATCAACAAGGCTAGTGATGGCTATGGAAATGAACAGTTACCAAGCAGACGTTCTTTGTCTATCAGAGACAAGATTGAATGGAGTGTCTGAAGAAACCATACCAGTCCGTGACTCCGACAACTCGTACTTATGCCTCAACTCTGGTGCATATGATGGATCCGGGGACCATGGAGTCGGCTTTATGATAGGTCGCCATGCGCAAAAAGTTCTTCTTGAATGGGATCCAGTGAACCCGAGAATAGCCAGACTACGACTTAAAGGAAGATTATCCAACATATCTATAATTGCTGTCTATGCACCAACAAGAGCGGCAACGGATGCTGATAAGGACTCCTTCTACACTGATCTGGAGATTACAATGCAGAAATGCCCCAAAAGAGACTTCCTAATTTTAGCGGGTGATTAGAACTCCCGTGTTGGCCCGACAGACCCAAATGTTCGCGATATTGTTGGCCCGTTCACTTACGACCAGCGGTGCTGCAATGGGGATAGACTACTCCAGTTCGCCAGATCTCAAAGTCTTACCATCACCAACACTATGTTCCAACATAAACCCTCTCAAAGAATAACTTGATACTCAAACGATTGCTCCACAACTGCCCAAATTGATCATATAGTGATCCGTCGGCGTTGGGGCTCCTCAGCCATCTACTTCCGAGCATACAGAGGGGCCTGTACAGGGTCAAAAGATCGACGTGATCATACTCTTTTTGGTGTGAAAATACTCCTGAAGATGAGTGCGAGAAAGAAACAACCCCCAAAAAGGAAGTTAAACGTGGAGAAACTGAAAAACCAAACAGTGAAAGAAAACTTTTGACAGAAGTTAAAGAACTAGTTTGAAAGCAGAACCGTCTGTGATGAAGACCCTACAATCCAATTGAAATAACTCCAGAATACAACTAAATAGATGGCAGCTGGAGTCATTGGCTATGTCCCTGTAAAGATGAGGAAGAATTATTTCTCAGAGAAAACTGTAAGGCTAATCGATCCTACACGGCAGGCATCAATCGCATCAATCACAGTAAAAAAGTCACTACGTGAACAGGTTAAAACAAGCTTACGTCAAGACTGCCAACAATTTTGAGATGAATTTGCTTTAGAGATGGAAAAAGCAGCAAAAAATAATGACGCAAGTAGGCTGTATAGAACACTCAAAGGAATAACTGGAATCAAGTGACCTATCGCTGGTCTCTTAAAAGACGCTCAAGAAAGTGTGATCCCTGACGTACAAGTCAAAGTTGAACACTGGAAGAATCACTTTAAAGACCTGCTGAATCCAAATACAGATGAGGAGGATGCAACTTCGATGCCGCCATCAGCAGTTTAAAGGTCACTTCATGACATCGACATGGCACCCCGTTCAGCTTCAGAGATACTAAACGTGATCAAATAGCGAAAAAACAATAAGTCTCCTGGAGAAGATGGTCTCCCTCCCGAGGTATACAAGGCGTCACCACACGTTGTAACGGAACAACTAGAAACCCTCTTCTCTTCAGTCTGATATGGGAGAAGAAGACCTTCCCGTCTGATTGGAAGATTTATATATATATATATATATATATATATATATATATATATATATATATATATATATATATATATATATATATATATATATATATATATATATATATATATATATATATATATATATATATATATATATATATATATATATATATACTACTTGTACTTATTGCGGGACAAGACGCGGACGCCTCACCCGGCATCTAGAAGACTACGTATGATTGACTCCCATTTGTTGCGATCTTGTGCCAGCTCTTCAGCAAACCGGAGCCAGCAGCTATCCCACTTTCTGCCAAACTTTCGAAATCTGCCAATGGGGTCGAGGTCGTTTTTGGCAGTTGTCCACCAATTCTTAAATTGACCGCCAGATCGCCTGGGCCAATCTGGCAATGGGACAGCTAGAAGCACTTGCTTTATGATGCGGTCATTGGGTCTTCTAAGAACATGACCAAGCCAATGCAGTCTTTTCTGTTTGACAATCATGGCGGCGGGTTCGATATCACAGCAGTGGTGGCGCACATCAACATTTGAGATTCTATCGGAGTGTCGAATCCTCACGATGTTTCGTAGACAGCGGTGGTCAAAGACTTCCAAATCATGGAGATGAAGCGCCTTTAGTGGCCAAGTTTTGACTGCATAGAAGAGAACAGATCTAACAGCCGCTTTACAAACAGAAAGTTTTGTCTTCATACTGATCTCCCGCCGGATCCAAAGATGGTGGCAGTGTTGTGAGAAGATGGCTTGGGCTTTGTTGATTCTGTTCTGTACGTCAAGGTCACAGCCTCCACGAGAGTCTATTATTGAGGCAAGTTAGGTGAAGCTGTCGACTTTTTCCAATTCTTGTCCGTAAAGCACAAGCTGATATTCTGAGTGCATGTTTAGGTCCATGACTTTAGTTTTGGCCGTGTTGATTTTCATACCCAGTAGCTGAGAGAAATGTGCTATTTCATTTAACATATTTTGGGTAGTTGCTGGATCAGCACCAAGAGCGTCGATGTCGTCCGCGTAGTCCAGGTCAGACACGTTAATGCCCTGTCCCATAACAACACCTCAAATCTCGAGAGTGCACTCTCTAGAATCGAGTCTATACAGTAGTTAAACAAAACAGGGGACAATATGCACCCCTGTTTTACACCACTTTTGACATTGAAGGGCTCAGTTTCTTCGCGCAGCACTCTTACTGTTGATTTGCAATGTTCGTAGTAGGCCTTCAACAGCTCTATGAATTCTACTGGCATACCATCTTCCAACATGATTCGCCAAAGGTTTTTGCGATATACAGAGTCGAAAGCAGCCAAAAAATCAAGGAACATGTTAATTATGGGGAGTTTGTAGCGTTCGCACTGTTGGAGAATAAGGCGAAGAGTGAAAATCTGGTCAGTGCACCTTCTCCCTCTTCGAAATCCGCATTGATTTTCACGTGTCCACTCATCCCTTGCTACCTCGAACCTTTTATGCAAAATCATCACAAATACTTTGGTAGCCGTATCCATAAGTGATATCCCTCGGTAGTTGCGGCTGTCGCATTTGTCCCCCTTTTTAAATACTGGGATTATTACTGACAATGTAATATATATTACTGACAATATATACATAAAATATATATATATATATATATATATATATATATATATATATATATATATATATATATATATATATATATATATATATATATATATATATATATATATATATATATATATATATATATATATATATATATATATATATATATATATATATATATATATATATATATATATATATATATATATATATATATATATATATATATATTTAATATATATTTAAGCTCTTAACTTGACTGTGTTAACGGAAAGTCCGTTAACACAATCAAGTATAGTTAGTTTGATGTTCAACTATCGAGACCAATAGTTCTGGTATGTTACGATTTTTGTTTTTGAGTAAACCCACCTCAAAGTTTGGAAATATTCCCAAGAAACATTTGCCTTTGGATTATTTTTTTTTTTTAGTTCAGTAAAATTTAGTGCTTGTAGAGAAAACGTAAGCCAAATTATCTGATCATGCTATGTTGCCATCTTTTGGCAAAATATCCAGAAGAAGAAAATAAGGCTTGATTTTGTAGTTTGGTATCATCTGGTATATAGTGTGACAGGAAAAAATGGTACACACCAAGACATATCCCAGTATGCACCAGATGACACCTGTCTAAAGAATCAAGGGTAATATTCTAATCTTTTAAAGGTAATTTTATCAAAAAGATTGAAGTGTATCCAGGTTCTCAGAGGAGCATAGATACAATGTCTCCAGAACAGAATGAGCTACAATTAAATCCAATTAATATATATACATATATATATATATATATATATATATATATATATATATATATATATATATATATATATATATATATATATATACATGCATGCATACATGCATACATGCATACATGCATACATGCATACATGCATACATGCATACATGCATACATGTATGCATACATACATCCATACATGCATACATGCATACATGCATACATGCATACATGCATGTATGCATAAATGCATACATGCATACATATATATATATATATATATATATATATATATATGTGTAGGGGAGCGGGATCGCGTCGCTTACCGGGGACGCCGTAGTAGGCATAGCTCGCACACATGTAGATCTCGCCGCCATGCCAGGGAGCGAGATCACGTCGCTTGCTGGGGACGCCGTAGTAGGCACAACATTTCTGGGAGTATTCATTTCTTCATAGATGTTTCATGGGAATTTAATTAACACCGGACAGGTCCCCTCCCCCGTCGGCTCCTCCTCCTTTCTCAACGCTGGCTTGGAACCGGCTATGGCGGAGTTATATATATATATATATATATATATATATATATATATATATATATATATATATATATATATATATATATATATATATATATATATATATATATATATATATATATATATATATATATATATATATATATATATATATATATATTATATATATATATATATATATATATATATATATATATATATATATATATATATATATATATATATATATATATATATATATATATATATATATATATATATATATATATATATATATATATATATATATATATATATATATATATATATTAAACTGACAATGCACATTCATTTATATTTTTTCAGTAAAGTGCAAATTATATTTTGGCTTATGGGAGGCATAGGGGTTTTGAGCCCTACTCATGTTAATTTCTGCTTGTTTTGAGTTTGACTCGGTTATTTATTGTAATTTCTGTTCGTTTTGGGTTTCATTTATTTATTGATGTTGATTTGTGGTAGTTTCACGCTTGGTAGATTATTTTATTTCATTTTTGGTAATTTTTTGTTTAATGGAGTTCTCTACTTTTCTTTGAAAAACTTATTTTGTGGATAAAGTGTTTTTAATTAGTCTCAGATCGTTTTATATTGACATAGTCTTTTCAGGGAAAAGGAAAATAATACTTTAAATCTTTTCGTTTTTCAAAGACTTTATAGTTTGGCCTGCTATTTGTATACTGAAGAAAAATTTTCAGTAATTTTTAACAACATGCACCCTTTAAAAAATCTGGATACAAATAGTAGTGTTTAAATTAGTTTCATACCTCCTCTAGTTAACCTGAAATAGAAAACTTGATACAATTCGCAAAAAAAAATCTGTTTACTTTCTTTGATAGCTAGGATGCACTTACGCTAAATTGATTTGGTTAAATTTTAAGAGCAGAAGCAGCCCCGAAAGTTTGAAAATAATACCCTCTGTCGTTCTTGGGATACTGCTGGATGCCTTATTGGGATTTAGCACTAGCACAGTGCATTTTGATTTAATCTTAAGGAAGCATTTTGTTTTTAAACATAATGGGCAAATGGGAGGGTGGGCGAGGGAGAGGGATTAGTTGCCCTCCAATCACTTTCGAATAATAAAAAGGGCACTGGTCCTTTCAATTTTCAGTCAACAGATCCTTTTACGAAGTTCCTACGACAACTCCTTCGATACGAAGTGCCCAGGTCTAAAAAAAGAAAAAAATAATAATAATACATTGTACCCACATCGATCTTTACTATAAAAATGTCAAGCCTTCCAATCACTTTCGACTATTAAAAAGGGCACTAGCCCTTTCAATTCCAATCAAATGAGCCCTTTTTGAGTTTCTACGACGAAGCTTTCTATTAGGACCTCATATGCCCCCAGGGCATAAATTACAACCCTTGCCCTGAGGACTCTGAGGGGGTTGTCATCCTCAAAGACCTAATTTTCAGAACTGAAAGTTCTAAAAATATTTAACTACGTTAAACAAAATGGCTATCTCAGAATTTTGATTGGTAGTGTTTGGGGAAATGGCGGGCGTGATAGGGGCGTTAGTTGCTGTCCAATCACTTTTATCTATTGAAAAAGGCACTAGCCCTTTCAATTTCCAATCAAATGAGCCTTTTGAAGTTTCTACGACAACGCTTTCAATATAAACCTTATATGCCCCAAGGGCATAACTTATAACCCTTGCCCTGAGGGCTGAGGGATGGAGTTGTCATCCTCAAAGACCTAATTTCCAGAATTTTCAACTACGTGAAGAGAATTACTATCTCAAAATATGATTGGATGTGTTTGGGGAAATGGTGGGCTTGAAAGAGGGGTTTGTTACCCTCCAATTACTTCCGACTATTAAAAAGGGCACCATTCCTTTCAATTTCCAATCGAATGAGCCTTTTTGAAGTTTTTACGACAAAGCTTTCTATAAACACCTTATATGCCCCAGGGAATAACTTACAAACCTTGCCCTTAGGGCTGTGAGGGGGTTGTCACCCTCAAAGACATAATTTCCGGACCTTTCAACTACGTTGATAAAAATGGCTATCTCAAAATTTATTGGATGTGTTTGGGGAAATGGTTGGCGTGAAAGGGGGATTAATCACTCTCCAATCACTTCCAACTATTAAAAAGGGCACAATCCCTTTCAATTTCTAATAGAATGAGCCTTTTTGAAGTTTCTACGACAACGCTTTCTATACAAACCTTATATGCCCCAGGGCATAACTTACAACACTTTCCCTGAGGGTTTTGAGAGGGTTGTCATTCTCAAAGACATAATTTTCAGACCTTTCAACTACGCTGAACCAAAAGGCTATCTCAAAATTTTTATTGGATGTGTTTGGGGAAATTGTGGGCGTGAGAGGGGGGTTAGTTATCCTCCAATCACGTTCGAGTATTAAACAGGGCATAGGTCCTTCTAATTTCCAATCGAATGAGCCCTTTTTGAAGTTTCTACAACATCAATATCTATAAAAACCTTATTTTCCTCCAGGGAATAATTTACAATCTTTGGCCCGAGGGCACTGAGGGGATTATCATCCTCAAATACATAATTTCCAAAACTTTTAACTTTGTTGAACAAAATGACTTTTGATTGGATGTGTTTGGGGAAAGGTGGGCACGAGAGGGGGGTCAGTTGCCCTCAAATTACTTTCGACTATTAAAAAAGGCACTAGCCTTTTGAATTTCCAATATAATGAGTCCTTTTTCAAGTTTCTACGACAAAGCTTTCAATAAAAACCTTATATGCCCCCAGGGTGTAACTTACAAACTTTATCCTGAGGGCTGTGGTGGTTTGAGGACTTTATCCTGAGGTCATCCTCAAAAATATAATTGCTGGACCTTTCAACTACTTTGAACAAAATGGCTATCTCAAATTTCTGATTGGATGTGTTTGGATGAATGGTGGGCGTTGAAGGTGTGTTAGTTGCCTTCCAATCACTTTTGACTATGAAAAAGGGCACTAGCCATTTCAATCTCCAATCAAATGAGCCCTTTTTGAAGTTTCTACGACAACGTTTTCTATAAAAACCTTATATGCCCCTAGGGCATAACTTACAACCTTTGCCCTGAGGGCAGTGGAGGGAGAGTATCATCCTCAAATACCTAATTTCTAGAACTTTCATCTTCGTTGAACAAAATGGCTATCTAAAAATTTTGATTCGATGTGTTTAGGGGAAAGGTGGGCGTGAGGGGGGCTAGTTGCCCTCCAATTACTTTCAACTATTAAAGAAAGCCTTAGCCCTTTGAATTTCCAATTGAATGAGCCTTTTTTGAAGTTTCTACGACAATACTTTCTATAAAAACCTTATATGCTCCCAGGGCATAACTTACAACCCCTGCCCTGAGATCTGTGGGGGAGTGTCCTCCTCAAAAACACAATTTCTATCTGGAAATCAACTATGCTGAACAAAATGGCTATCTCAAAATTTGAATTGGATGTGTTTTGGGAAACGGTGGGCGTGGATGAGGTGTTAGTTGCCTTCCAATCACTTTCGACCATTAAGAAGGGCACAAGCCACTCCAATTTCCACATCGAATGAGCCCTTTTCGAGATTTCTACGACAACTCTTAGTATAAAAAGTGCCCTGGTCTAAAGGGAAAAAAATATAATACATTGTGCCAACATCGTTCTTTACTTAGGCAACGCGATTGCGCTGCATATTAAATGAAGTGCAGCAACAGTTTTCAACTGGTTTAAATGATATGAAGCTTCGTTCCTATCAAGGTCGTATCCAGGATGCTTTTTGGGAGGGGGTTACAATTTTTTAAGCATCTAATATTTGTTTAGATTAATTTTTGTTGCGTTTTTACGAGTCGAACAAACATTTGGGGGGTGGGGGAGGGATTCAAACCACTTGACCACCCCCTATATACGGCCTTGGTTCCAATCAACAGTTGAATGAATTGTGTTCGTGAAAAGGTAAGAATTTAATCATTATTGTTGATTTAATTACCAGGTAGTTACGAGCTATGCAGTGAGTAAAAAAATATGAATGCAGAGAAATGGGAGATTTATTTTCGAATTGTCCATTTGATTTCCGTTATTACCCATAATAACCCGGCAATGTGGTATCCCCTATACAATTTACCATTTTATAACATTTCATTAATTTATTTTTAATTGCCCGGGCACCTTAAACAGTGCCAAATTATTTACCTTGACCGTAACATACTAAAAGACGAATGCCAAAACTGTCAGAGGCAACGTTCTAAAGTTCCACGTGGTTTTTCTTTTGTAACGCTTTTGTGTTTCGTCCTGTCGTTCCCACTAACTTATTTTGAACATATCCCAGCGCACTGAATCTAGTTCCTGCCCTTCACAAGTTTCCTGTAATTTGATTCATGCATTACTAGGACTCTTGGAACGCTTTGATTTTTATCTTGATACTAAGCTTGTTCTAACCGGGACTCTTCCGGATTATCTTTCCAAGACGGGTGGTTGAATTAATGGAATACCGTGGGGATATTCGGAATAGGATAGAACGGAACGAAATTATCAAATGAATGAATTTAAAAATAGAGCATATAAGTCACAATGAATATAAATGAAAATTCGTTTGGAATTTCCAGTGTCATATTCAATACTTGAAAAAGAATAGGTCAAAAGCATTGAAGTTAACATGCCCTAATTTGGAAAGTTATTGGGCTGCGGAAATGAAACTTTTGGGAATGCATTTTCAGTACTAGAAGTTGTCTTTAAGTTCCCTGTTATCCCTTTAATCCTATTAAATAAAAAAACACAAGTTTTTTTTTAACTGAAAGTAAGGAGCGATATTAAAACTTAAAACGAACAGAAATTATTTCGTATATGAAAGAGACTGTCCCCTCCTCACCGCCTCGCTCTTTAAGCTAAAGTTTTTTATTGTTTTAAAAAATAGATTTGTAAGAAAGAGTCTAGCTTTAGCGTAAAGAGCGAGGCGTTGAAGAGGGGATAGTCCCTTTCATATACAGAATAATTTCTGTTCGTTCTAATTTTTAATGTTGCTTCTTACTTTCATTAAATTTTTTATTTTTTATTTAATTTTTGAACATTTTTGAATTAATACAGGGTTTTATTTTGACTCACCGTAAATAAATAATTAAACAAAATTTGCATATTAATTTTTCTCTTATATGATTAAATGGCTTTCTCGAAAGTTGTTTAATTTTAATTACGAACATTTTTATTAGTAATAAATATACATAATTTACGAAGTAACTTACGTAAAAAACATATATATTCATATATTTCAATACGTATATTAGGGGGTTCGCCCCCTAGTCAATACTTCGCTCTAAACTTCAAATTTTGTTCTAATTCTTTGAAAATGACCTCTTAATCACAAAGGTTGTTAATTAGAATAAATAGCTCTTATGAAAGTACTAAAAAATATGTGGCTTAGAGAGCTAGGTATTGAATAGGGGGCGAACCCAATCATATACGTAATAATTTATGTTCGTTTAAGTTTTGATGTTGCTCCTTATTTTCAGTTGAAACAACTTGCTTTTTAATTTAATTTTTGATCGTTTTTTAAATAATGCTGGGAAATCCGGCACTCTCTACATAGCAATGTCCCTTCCTCATGAAAACTTCCTACATGGAAAGATCCTCCCACATACCCCGACCCCCCCCTACTACCAGAAAAAAATCCCCCCTAAAAACGTCTGTATACTTCCCTTTACCAAATACTATACTTAAATATTTGGTAAAGTTCATAGCTTTCAGCCCTCCCCCCGGGGACTTTGGGGGATTAGGTCACCCTAAAAGACATAGTTATTATTTCGACCTTGCTGAACAAAATGGCTATCTCAAAATTTTGATCGGGTGACTTTGGGAAAATAATGAGCGTGGGAGGGGGCCTAGTTGCCCTCTATTTTTTTGGTCGCTTAAAAAAGGCACCAGAACTTTTAATTTCCATTCGAATGAGCCCTCCTACGATATTCTTGGACCACTGGGTCAATACGGTCACCCCTAGGAAAAAAAATGTCCTTGACATTTGTAAGTGGTTATCTATGGCATCGAAAGAAAAACGTAAAATCCCAAATTCGTAATATACTCACCGTGTGAAATTCCAACAATTGGTGATACGATCGCTGCAACTTTAACCTGTCGCATGAATGAACTTTCCCGTAAAATTGACAGTTTGTCTGAGCTAAATAAGCAACATCTCGCAGTACAGGCAATCTCTGCCTGGCCATCTTCCGCTCAGTCGTCTTGCACCAAGGACCAATCCAATCCTCTTACCTATGCTGTTGTGTTAAAAAATTGCCCGTCCAAGCTTTCATCTCCACTATTAAGGAAACATTTTATTGATAAAATATGTCCTGAAGCTGCAAATAACATTTCAGAGGTGAAACGTTCTTCATCAGAATGGAAAATTGTCGTAAAAAGTAAACCCACCGCCTCTTCAATTGCTGACCAGATGAAAAAGTTCCAACCTGGCTTTTTAGCCTCTGTTGAATCTCCCGCCTTCATCGGTGTAATAAAAAGCGTACCGACAGAAATGAATGAAAAAGATATAGAGAAAATTATTTCAAAATGTGTGAAAGCTTTGCAGTGTGGCAAGTCATGTGTCTACAAGATTTATTTTGAACAACGAAGTGATCTCGACTACTTTCTTAAAAATTATATGAAGGTGGGTTATGAGAAGTTAACTGTCCACAATTTCATATTCATACCTAGACGGTGTTTCAGGTGCCATCAACAAGGACATTTTGCAGCTGATTGTAAGAACGCAGATCTGTGCTCTCGCTGTGGTTCCACGGAGCACTTGTCCACGGAGATCTTAGACGCTGATCCTGATGTTTTCTGAATTTTCAAGCTAGCCTAGCGTTAAACGACGTGTTTAAGCGTGACTGGGTATACTTAAACACTCAGTATAGAAAATTACGTGTGTTGTGAGAATGTCACTAAACTCACCCTTCCTGCGTTATAATATTAAGTTGCATGAGTTTTGTGACCTTTTTATCTATTAATAATGTTACTATTAACAGTTACTTTAATTTTTCTTTTTGTTACTTTAATTTTTTCTTTTTGTTACTTTAATTTTTTTTTTTTGGGTCCTTAACAAGTTCTCTTCTAGGATCTTTATTGTTATTGATGTTTGTGTAATGTTTTTATTCGAATGATAAATTGAATTAAATTGAACATCCTGTAGCTTTGAGCTGACCGTTACTTCGTTCTAAGGTAGATTTTATTTTGAGATATTTCAATATGCTCAGGATATGAACGCTTAAACCAACTTCAGTAATTCGTACGTCAACAGGTTTCAGCTGTTGCGCGACTAATAATCTGTTTTGCTGTAACAAAAGATTATATTAGCGTTTCGATTTCAAACGCCGACTAATCATTTTGGTGAGGAGGCATCCTCCTAATTCAATTGTGCTCAAGTTGATTCATCTTACGCACTTGATTCACCATTCCCTGTTTCGGGCACCACCAGGAAGACTCTCGATCAAAAAAAAAAAAAAAAAAAAAATAAAAAAAAGAAAATTGTTCCCGTAGTTCTATAAGTTTGTTGATTGACTTACTGTTCAAGTTTTTATTTGTGTCAGCAGGTTTGAGAGATTTAGACACCATAAAATCATACCAACAAAAAGAATCCAAATTTAAAGAACTATGTTGGCACAATGTATTATTTTTTTTTTCCGAACCAGGGCACTTCGTATCGAAATAGTTGTCGTAGAAACTTCAAAGAGGGCTCATTCGATTGGTGATTGGAATGGCTAGTTCCCTTTTTAATAGCCGAAAGTAGTTGGAAGGCACCTAACACCCCTTCCACGCCCACCATTTCCCCAAACCCATCCAATCAAAATTTTGAGATAGCCATTTTGTTCAACGTAGTTGATTTCCAGATAGAAATTATATTTTTGAGGAGGACACTCCCCCCCCGAACCCTCAGAACAAGGGTTGTAAGTTATATCCTGGGGGCTTATAATGTTTTTATAGAAAGCTTTGTCTTAGAAACTTCAAAAAGGGCTCATTCGATTGTAAATTCAAAGGGCTAGTGCCCTTTTAACAGTCGAAAGTGATTGGAGGGCAATTAACCCTCCTCTCACGCCCACCATTTTTACAAACACATCCAATAAAAATTTTGAGATAGCCATTTTGTTCAAAGTAGTTGAAAGTTCTGAAAATTAGGTTTTTTTAACCCCCTCAGAGCTTTCAGGGCAAGAGTTATAAGTTATGCCCTGGGGGCATATAAGGTTTTTATTGAAAGCTTTGTCGCAGAAACTTGAAAAGGGGCGCATTCGATTGGAAATTCAAAGGACTAGTGCCCTTTTTAATAGTCAAAGATGATTGAAGGGCAACTAACCCTCCTCTCACACCCACCTTTTTCCCAAACAGATCCAATCAAATTTTTTAGATAGCCATTTTGTTCAACGTAGTTGAAAGTTTTGGAAATTAGGTCCTCAAGGATGACAATTCCCCCACAGCCCTCAGGGCAGGGGTTGTAAGTTACGCCCTCGGGGCATATAAGGTTTTTATGCAAAGCATTGTCGTAGAAACTTCAAAAAAGGCATATTCGATTGGGTTGAAATGGCTTGTGCTATTTTTAAGAATCGAAAGTAATTGGAGGGCGGCTACCCCCCCCCCTCCGCTTTCACGCCCACCATTTCCCCAAACACATACAATCCAAATTTTTAGATAGCCATTTTGTCCAACGTAGTAGAAAGTTCTGGAAATCAGGTCTTCGAGGATGACAACTCCCCCACAGCCCACAGGGCATGGGTTGTAATTTATGCCCTGGGGGCATATGAGGTTTCTATAGGAAAAGTTGTCGTAGAAACTTCAAAAAGGAATCATTCGATCGGAAATTGAAAGGGCTAGATCCATTTTTAATATTCGAAAGCGATTGAAGAAAAACTAACCCGCCTTTCACGCCCATAATTTCCCAAAACACATCCAATCAAAATTTTGAGATATTCATTTTTTCAACGTAGTTGAAAGTTCTGGAAATTAGGTCTTTGAGGATGACAACCCTCCCCCCCACAACCCTGAGGGCAAGGGTTGTAAGTTATGCCCTGGGGGCATACAAGATTTTTACAGAAAGTTATGTCGTAGAAACTTCAAAAAGGGCTCATTTGATAGAAAATTTTAAAGGGCTAATGCCCTTTTTAATAGTCGAAAGTGATTGGAAGGTTTGACATTTTTCAAACAGTTCGTGGTAACGAACTGTAAGTAAGGAGCGACCCGGCTCAATGGTAACCAAAACTCTAAAAAACGGAATTTTGGTACCAATAGGTGCATCAAAAGAATCAGATTTTAATTCTGATTTCAAAAATATAAGTTTCATTAAGTCTAATCTTACCCATTAAAAGTTACGCGCCTGAGAAAATTTGGCTGATTTTCAAAAAAGGGAGAAAGACCCCCTAAAAGCTATAGAACCTTAATGAAAATCACACCATCATATTCAGCGTATCAGATAACCCTACTGCTGAGGTTTCAAGCTCCTATCTACAAAAATGTGGAATTTTGCATTTTTTGCCAGAAGAAAGATCACGGATGCGTGTTTATTTTTTTTGTTTTATTTTTTTTTCCCAAGGGTAATCGTATTGACCCAGTGGTCCTAGAATATCGTAGGAGGGCTCATTGGAACGGAAATTAAAAGTTCTAGTTGCATTTTTAAGTGACCGAAAAAAATGGAGGGCAACTAGGCTCCCTCCCACGCTCATTTTTTTCTCAAAGTCCCCCAATTAAAATTTTGAGATAGCCATTGTGTTTAGCATAGTCGAAAATCCAATAAATATGTCTTTTACGATGACTTAATCCCCCACAGTTCCCAGGGGAAGGGCTGCAAGTTATGAACTTTGCCCATTGCTTACATTTTGTATTGGTTATTGGTAAGTATACAGACATTTTCAGGAAGAATCTTTTTTCTGGTGGGGGGGGGGCTGGAGGAGGGGCTACTCGGGAGAATCTTTCCGTGGAGGATTTTTCTTTGGGGTAAGGGACATTTCTATGAAGGGGGCGCCGGATTTCCAAGCATTATTTAAAAAACGATCAGAAATTAAATTAAAAAAAAACAAGTACTTTCAACTGAAAGTAAGAAGCAACATTAAAACTTAAAATGAACAGAAATTATTACGTATATGAGGGGGTTCTCCCCCAAGTTTATACTTCGCTCTTTACGCTACAGTTTTTTTTAGTGCTTTCAAAAGAGCTATCTATTCAAATTAAACGGCCTTGTGATTCAGGGGTTTGTGAATTAAATATTTTTTTAACTTTTAACGTAAAGAACGGGGTATTGAATAAGGGGGAACCCCCTCATATACGTAATAACATATACGTAATAAAGAAAAACAATAAAAAAAAACAAGCGATACGGCTCAATAGTAAGCGAAACTTTTAAAAAAGGAATTTTGATGTCAATAAGTGTATCAAAAGAATTGGCTCATAATGCTGATTCTAAATATATGAATTTTATTAAGTTTAGTATTACTCATCAAAGGCTACGAGCCTCAGAAAACTCACCTGATTTTTTAAAGAGGGGGGAAACATCTTCTAAAAGTAAAATGTTTTTAATGAAAATCACACCGTCAGATTTAGTGTATAAGAAAACCCTTTAACATAGGTTTCAAGCTCATATCTGCAACTTTGTATTTTTTGCCAGAAGAAAAATATACGAATATAGAAGTTCGTTACGTAAGTTAATTTGTAAATTACGTCAGAACCAAATTTAGAGACAGCCATTTAGCAAAAGAAAAGTAAAATTTTTATGCAAATTTTGTTTACTTATTCAATGACGGCGAGCCAAAATAAAAGCTGCATTAACTAAAAAAACAATCAGAAATTAAACAAAAAAAAACAAGTTTTTTAAACTGAAAGTAAGGAGCGACATTCACATTTAAAACGGACAGAAATTATTCCGTATATGACAGGGGCTGTCCCCTCCTCAACACCCCACTCTTTACGCTAAAGTTTGACTCTTTCTCACATCTCTACTTTTTAAAACAATAAAAAACTTTAGCGTAAAGAGCGAGGCGTTGAGGAGGGGACAGCACCTTTCATATACGGAATAATTTATGTTCGTTTTAAGTTTGAATGTCGCTCCTTACTTTCAGTTTAAAAAACCTGTTTTTTTTATTTAGCGATATGGGTATAATGTATTACTTATTTATTTATTTTTTTTAGACCAGGACACCTCGTATCGAAGGAGTTGTCATAGAAACTTCGAAAAAAGCTCATTCGATTAAAAGTTGAAAGGGCTAGTGCCCTTTTCAATAGTCAAAAGTGACTGGAGGGTTACTAACCCCCCTCCCGCACCCACGATTTCCCCAAACACATTCAATAATAATTTTGAGATAGCCATTTTGTTCAACATAGTTGAAATATCCGAAAATCATGTTTTTGAAAATGACAACCTCTCCCCACAGCTCTCAGAGCAAGGTTTGTAATTTATGCCCTGGGGGCATTTAAGGTTTATATAGAAAGGATGATCGTATAAACTTCGGAAGGGGCTCATTGGATCGATAATCAAAAGCTCTAGTGCACACTTTAAAATTAAGATTGATTGGAGGGTGGATACCCCCCCTCCACACAATTCGTATTTTCCCAAAATGTATCTGATACCAATGTTGAGATGGCCATTTGTTGTCGTAGAAACTTCTAAAAGGGCTTATTGGATTGGAAGTTGAAGGGGCTAGCGTCCCTTTTAATAGTAGAAAGTGATTGGAGGGCAACTAGCCCCCCTCTTACGCCCACCATTTATACACAAATATATTTAATGTATTAATCGATAAGAGAATTATATTGTAGATGTTGCGATGGCTTTAGTTATGTAGAAGATCAAAAGTCTCATAGAACTTCCATCCATGCAAACAATAATACTCCTTTTCATCCAACCGAAATTATTTAGTAGTAATATTAACAAAGATTTTTCACCAAAATTACAATTCATCGCCAATTTTTTAAGTATATTCAAATTTCATCCAAAATAGAAGTTCCAAATGGAAAGGTAGGATGGTACTAATCAACATACAATTATTGATTTACACAATTTAAAAGCAACTAACCATGGATTTAAAAGACCAGTACCTCAAATTATTCTCCTATAGGTTACGCCTGGGAATGATTTGGAAAACAATCAGAAATTAAATAAAAAAAAGAGTTTTTCAACTGAAAGCAAGGAACAGATTTGAAAACCTTCTTGAACAGATTGTTCTTTTTATGAAAGGGACTGTCTGGGTTTTTTTCCAATTTTTTAAAGAAAATTTGCAATTGTAAAAAAAATTTTCAAAACGCTATAAACTTTTGTTTAATGAGCAAGGTGTTGAGAAGGGGGCCGCCCCCCCCCCCTCTATACAGAGTAGTTTTTGTTTGTTTTATGTTTTAAACTTGCTCCTTACTTTAGTTGAAAAACCGTTTCTATTTGTTTAATTATATTTCAACCATCTGTAAAATCTTATGAATGCGATACTTTTGGTAACGCAGAAAAAACGGTCAATATTTCAATGATCTTTGTTTGGATTTTGATGGGTAATCAAACAGTTCGTGATAACGAACTGTAAGTAACCCGACTCAGCAGTAACCAAAACTATAAAAGATATATACAAACAATTGGCTTATTATGCTGATTCCAATTATATAAGTTTAATTGAGTTTAGTCTTACCCATAAAAAGCTACAAGCCTGAGAAAAATTGTTCGGTTTTCGGTTTGGGGGGATACCCCCATTGAATTAATATAATTTTAATGAATATGACACCATCAGATTAAGCGTATCAAAGAACCTTACTGTAGAGGTTTCAAGCTCATATCTGTAAAAACCTGGATTTTTTTTAATTTTGCCAAAAAAAAATCACCCTTAGAACCAAGGAAAGGTCAGCTCTAAGCTACAGGATGTTCATGACATTATTTATAGATAAAAAGGTCACAAAACTCATGCAACTTCATGTTATAACGGAGCAAGGGTGAGTTAAGTGACATTCACACTACACACATAATTTTCTATACTGAGCGTTTAAGTATACCCAGTCACGCTTAAACACGTCCTTTAACATTAGGCTAGCTTGATTCAGAAAACATCAGTATCAGCGTCTAAGATCATCACAATTATCATTAGTAAACTATTATAAAGTTAAAATTTATACTTTAATAAACAAAATTATGAATACTACAACAGAGATTTATTGAAAGCAGGCCTACCAGAACGCATTATAATAAATACCTACCCAAAACCAACTTTATATATTAAATATTTATTAAAATATACCTTCATAGTATTTTATCTCACTGAGACTAAACTAATTATCTCTGAATGCAGACAGAGAAACCGGTTTTTAATCTGAGGAACTCAGATCAAAAACACAAGGGCCTGAAACAAAGGGTCGTTTAATTAGAAAAATAGAAGCTTTTTTAAGAGTAATTATTTGAAAAAAAACTACGTTTTCTAAAGAGTTGAAGAGGCTGAGTCACAAGTTTGAAACTTAAAACGTACAGGGATTAGGAGGTACAGTTGTGGGGCTGCCACCCCCCAAATTCCCGCTTCTGTATATAAAAGGGGCTGTGCCCTCCTCAACGCCTCGCTCTTTACGCTAAAGTTTTTATTAAAAAAAAGAGTTGTGAGTAAATCAAACTTTAGCGTAAAGTTTGGGTCAAATGTTTTGGGTCAAAGTCAAAATTTTAGCGTTAAAGGGGGGCTGTGGTGGGAAAAATTAACATGGGCTCTTATAGGAAAACGAGGTTTTTCGTAAATGTAAATTCGGGGGATAATTTTTTCGGTCTGAAAATATCAAAAGACCCTAACAGATCGAATTCCGGTTCGAATGAGTCCTTATTCACCCGGATCCGTTGCCAACTGTGGCCTGTAGGCGTGGCTAACAAAAAAAAATTTTATGAACATTAAGTGGCTATTTTTGGTTTTTGGAAAATAGGGAAGGAGTGATCGGGTTGAGCTAAAATTTCGAGGATAGGCTCCCAGGCCCTAGGAAAGCTTATCCTCTAAATTTAAGCCCGATCGGACAACGTTAAATGGGGGCTGTGGTGGGAGGGTCGAAACTTTCGGCCCGCTTTCCCCCATGAAGATAAAGTCGGAGGGGGGTGAAATTTTGTATTTTTCTTAGTTTGAGCTTAGGCTACAAAATGCGATCACCGCCGTCTCTCTGCGACCGCTAGGACCGGAAATCGCTTAACATTGTGTTGGGTCGCCTCTTTAAAGAGGCACAAGTGTGCCTCCTTGATAAAAAGCTTTAGCGTTAAGAGCGAGGTGTTGAGGAGCGGGTCATCCCCTTCATATACGTAATAATTTCTGTTTGTTTTAAGTTTTAATGTCCCTCCTTACTTTCAGTTGAAAAAACTTGTAGTTTTTATTTAGTAACACTTCAAGAACAAATACTCATAATAGCTCAAATACTGGCATAATAGCAATGTGGCATAGAGCGTAGATGCTTCCACTACCTAAATACCCATTACCAAATTAACCATAAGGTTCTGGAGATGGCGCGTTGAAAGTAACCAATCAATGGATCATTTCCTTCCAGTTTCAAATTGAATTTTAGACGTCTAAACTTGTCTTTAAACGCCTTTATTTAACTTTATGCGTTTAAGGGGTATCAAACAGTTCGTGGTAACGACTGTAAGTAAGGAGCGACCCGGCTCAATAGTAACCAAAACTCTAAAAACCGAAATTTTGATACCAATAGATACATCAATAGAATCAGAATTTTATGCTGATTTCAAATATATAAGTTTCATTAAGTTTATTCTTACCTATCAAAAGTTACGGGCCTGAGAAAATTTGCCTTATTTCCAAAAAAGGGTGAAAAACCCCTAAGAGTCATATAGTTTTAATGAAAATCACACCATCAGATTCAGCGTATCAGAGAAACGTAATATAGAGGTTTCAAGCTCCTATATGCAAAAATGTGGAATTTTGTATTTTTTGCCAGAGGAGAGATCACCGATGCGTGTTTATTTACTTTTTTTATTTTCCCAGGTGGGATCGTATCAATCCAGTAGTCCTATAATATTATGAAAGGTCTCATTCGAACGGAAACTAAAAGTTCTAGTGCCCTTTTTAAGTGACCAAAAAAATTGGATGGCAACTTGCCCCCCCACGCTCATTTGTTTCCCAAAGCCACCCAATCAAAATTTTGAGATAGCCATTTTGATCAGCATAGTCGAAAATCTAATAAATATGTCTTTAAGGATGACTTAATCCCCCACAGTTCCCAGGGGAAGGGCTGCAATTTATGAACTTTGCCCATTGTTTTCATATACAATTGGTTAATGGGAAGTATACAGAGGTTTCAGGAGGGATTTTATTCTGGTGGGGGTGGGGGGGGGTTGGAGGAGGGGGTTACGGGGGAGGATCCTTTCATGAAGGATGTTTCCTTGGGGGAAGGGGCATTTCTATGAAGGGGACGCCGGATTTCCCAGCATTATTTAAAAAACGACCGGGAATTAAATAAAAAAACAAGTTTTTTTGTCTGAAAGTAAGAGCAACATTAAAACTTAAAACAAACAGAAATTATTAAGTATATGAGGGGGCTCGCCCCCTAGTCAACACCTTGCACTTTACGCTACAGTTTTATTTAGTACTTTCAAAAGAGCTATCTATTCTAATTAACCGGCCTTTGTGATTCAGGGGTTTGTAATTCGAAAAAAAATCGAACTTTAGCGTAAAGAGCGAGGTATTGACCAGGGGTAAACTCCTTAATATACGTAATAAAAACATACAAATATAGAAGTTCGTTACGTAAGTTAATTCATAAGTTACGTTAGAACAATATTTCGAGAAAGCAATTTAGCCAAAACAATGAAAATTAATATGCAAATTTCATTCTAATTATTCATGTACGGTGAGCCTAAATCAAAGCTGCATTAATTCAAAAACCTTCAGAAATTAAATAAAAAAAACAAGTTTTTTTAACTGAAAGTAAGCAGCGACATTAAAACTTCTGAACAGAAATTATTCCGTGTATGAAAGGGGCTGTTCCCTCCTCAACGCCTCGCTCTTTACGCTAAAGTTTGACTCTGTATCACAACTTTATTTTTCAAAACAATTGAAAACTTTAGCGTAAAGAGCGAGGCGTTGAGGAGGGGACAGCCCCTTTCATATACGGACTAATTTCTGTTCGTTTTAAGTTTTAATGTCGCTCCTTACTTTCAGTTAAAAAAAAACTTGTTTTTAATTTTAATAACCTTCAAAGGTGAACGTTTAAACACCCATTTACAGGTATGGTATTCAAAATATGCAATCAATGCTATGTTCAGTTTTGTAAATCGTAAATCGTAAATTGTAAATCGATTTTTTGATGAAGACGTTCTCTTGACCTGGTTGTACTTTGTTGGTCTTCCCCACGTACGACAGCTGTTAGGATGAAATATGAAAAGAATTACTTTGCAGACTTGACAAATGTACTATTAAACAGTTCGTGGTAACAAAATGTAAGTTAGGAGAGACCCGGCTCAATAGTAACCGAAACTCTAAAAACCGGAATTTTGATACCCATAGATTCATCAATAAAATCAGATTTTTATGCTGTTTTCAAATATATAAGTTTTATTAAGTTTAGTTTTACCCACCAAAAGTTACGTGCCTGAGAAAATTTGCCTTATTTTCGAAAAAGGGGAAACACCCCCAAACAGTCATAGAACTTTAATTAAAATCACAATATCGGATTCAGCGTATCAGAAAACCCTATTGCGGAAGTTTCAAGCTCCTATCTGCAAAACTGTGGAATTTTGTATTTTTTGCCAAAAGAAAAATCACGGATGCGTGTTTTTTTTCCAGGGGTGATCGTATCGATCCAGTATTCCTAGAATATCGTAAAAGGGCTCATTTTAACGGAAATTAAAAGTTCTAGTTCCCTTTTTAAGTGACCAAAAAAAATTGGAGGGCAACTTGTGCCCCTCCCGCGCTAATTTTTTCCCAAAGTAACCCAATCAAAATTTTGAGATAGCCATTTTGTTCAGTATACTCAAAAATCTAATAAGTATGTTTTGGAGGATGACTTAATCCCCCAAACTTCCTGGGGGAAGGGCTGGAAGTTGTGAACTTTGCCCATTGTTTACATATAGTGTTGGTTAATGGGAAGTATAAAGACGTTTCAGGAGGGATATTTTTCTGATGGGGGGGGGGGGGGGCGGAGGAAGGGGTTACGGGGAAGGATCCTTCCGTGGAGGATGTTTCCTTGGGGAAGGGAAATTTACATGAAGGGGGCGTCGGAGTTCCCAGCATTATTAAAAAAAAAATAATCAAAAATTAAATAAAAACTAGTTTTTTCAACTGAAAGTAAGGAGCAACATTAAAACTTAAAACAAACAGAAATTATTATGAATATGGGGGGGTTCGTCCCCTAGTCAATACCTCGCCCTTTTCGCCAAAGTTTTTTTTAGTACTTTCAAAAGAGCTATCTATTCTAATTAACCAGCCTTTGTGATTCAGGGGTTTGTGATTCGAACAAAATTCTGACTTTAGCGTAAAGAGCAAGGTATCGACTAGGGGGCAAACTCCCTAATATACGTAATAAAACATACGAATATAGAAGTTCGTTACGTAAGTTATATCAGAACAAAATGTCGAGAAAGCCATTTAGCCAAAAAAGTAAAATCAATATGCAAATTTCGTTTTAACTATTCATATAAAACGAGCCAAAATCTACACTTGCATTATTTCTAAAACTTTTAGAAATTAAATAAAAAAAAACAAGTTTTTTAACTAAAAGTAAGGAGCGACATTAAAACTTAAAACGAACAGAAATTATTCCGTATATAAAAGGGGCTGTCCCCTCCTAAATACCTCGCTCTTTACGCTAAAGATTGAATCTGTCACACAACTTTATTTTTTAAAACAATAAAAAACTTTAGCGTAAAGACCGAGGTACTGAGGAGGGGACAGCCCCTTTCATATACAGAATAATTTCTGTTCGTTTTAAGTTTTAATGTCGATCCTTACTTTTAGTTAAAAAAAACTTGTTTTTTTTATTTATACACTGAAAGAAAACAAAGTTAATCCCGGTTACCCTGAAAAACTGATTTTGAAGACTAAGAATAAGAGTGAAGGGCAGACATGGTCTATTTTATAATTATTCAAGGAGAAGCCTTTATGTTATGACAATCCTTGCTTTCACTTTAATCCTAAAAAACTTAAACTCTTACGAAATTTTTTTTATAAACATTCATATTGTACTACGAGATAAAGGCGCTTTTTTAAAGCTTTAACCCTCCATGCATTTGGCATACATAAGACTAGCCCTTGCCATCCACGTCTTTTGTGAGTGGGAGAAAACCAAATCTTGTACGCAATGTTTCACTTGAATGCTTATCTCTTCTCTATTCTCTTATAATCATTCTTAATTAATCGAGGACGTGTAACATCCATTTTCTATTGACCAGTAATCGCGTTTACAATAAAGCTTCAGACAACATCTACAAAATTAATCAACACTGTAAACACGTTATGGAAGAATAGGAAAATATCTCTATTCTTGCTTACAAAATAAAGAGAAATGACAAATAATTACATTCAGCAAATGGCCAGGAGACAGGGGCAAATTTCCAGCATGTTTTTTTTTGGGGGGGGGGGGCAAGAGGGGTCCATATCTGGGTAGTCAAGGCACATGGGATATAAAATAATTTTTCTCCACGTTATTCAAGGTAACTGCCCCCTTCCCCCTCCCCTAAAACGACGCCCTGGCCAGAAGAGAAGTCTTTTAACTTTGATTGTGTCAAAATGTGTGAGAGAAAAGCAAGACACAGATCGTTAATTAAATGTTATTAACTAGTAATAAGAGAAAACAAAATTATGTGAAGGGGAAGAATCCTCTTTTGAACCTTGAGATTAGACGTCAAGCAGAAGTTAAATCAATGTATGCAAGACTTAAAAGTAATTTAGTTTCTTAAAGAACATTGCCACCATTTTGGCTCCAGTTCTGATAGTCTAGTGCGTCAATTTGAATTATGAGTCTCAATAAAAAGCTGACGATAACAAAAGTTTTGATTAACCCAACATCATGCCTACTTGATGTTAAAATAAAAAAAGAAAGGAAACAGGGCACTTAGCGTGAAAGCTGGAATCTGTAGTCGTGCCCCTCAAAATCTTGATATTATATGATGAATGTCCATGCAATTTCAAAACTATCACAACTAATTTTTCTAGTTTTGATGTTTTTTGTGCAACTTCCAAAATTTAAATTTCTCTAAATAAATTTCTTTAGATACACCTTAACAGGCATCACTTGAAATTGTGAAGCACCGAAAAGAAGAACAAGAATTGGGTCCTTTGCAGAAATGTGTAAGAGCTTTTCCTAAAGCTCTCTCGATGTCCATCT
Organism: Artemia sp. Qi Xiang Cuo; assembly: GCF_049724085.1. Lineage (NCBI taxonomy): Eukaryota > Metazoa > Arthropoda > Branchiopoda > Anostraca > Artemiidae > Artemia > Artemia sp. Qi Xiang Cuo. Next base: position 75,471,240 of record NC_142802.1, on the reverse strand, counting down.
GGGGGGCAAAATAAAAGTAGGTCATCCAAAAATTGGGTGGAAAATGGTCATAAGACACGAATTAAGGGAAATTAAAACTACATAGAAGGGAGTGAAGAGTATAGCTTTGAATAGGATGTGCTGAAGGGAGGAGCATACGGTGCTATATTGTCCTTGGGTGGATTTATGTTGCAGTGAGCTTTTAGTAACAGTAGCAGTAGGCGCACTGGGCCATAGCCAAGCTCACATCGAAGGTTTATATTTTAGTGCTTATGAAAATATTGAAATATAATTTGTTGGTGGGATTACGATTTTGATGAGTCTTAGCCCCCTCCCATCAGAAATAAGAATCCTCACCTCTTTACTACATTCCGAAGTACGTGTCTTTTTCGCTGAATTGTTTTTCATTGATGCAAGATGTTCAGAATTTTGGCGCTCGCTTTGTTCATTATTTTATCAAATTTAATCAAAAATTAAAGGTTAAAAATTATTATTATATTAATTGTTTTATATATAAAAAAAAAGAATTTTCGGAAAGGGACAGTAGTGGTTTTATCCTGCCATTTTCTTTCTTTTTGGTTAATCGTATTAGTGCTAAATATTTATGCAGTTAGTTTTTAAATAAATTTTCAAAACTTTGTTTTTAATTTTCAGGTCGGATGACGAAGAAAATTCAACTACTATTTGTTTCAGTGAAACAAGAATGATCCTAAATCTCGTTTCTTCATCCAAAGAAAAATAGTAAGAAATTATTGAAAAGTTTCAGTTTCACGTTTTTATTGGTTGCAATTAAAACATTCGTTTTCCTTTTGTTTACTGAGGAATCTAAATATATTTGAAGAAAAGAAAATTTTTCTTTCACCTCTGTCATGATTTTATACACGAAAATAAAAAGTGACGTCAGAACAACCAGCAATTATCGTAAGTATGGAAAGGAAACCAACCAACCCCTCAACCCGTCGCTTTTCAACAATCTGCACAAGTTCCTGATTTAAGCATCCTAGATGAAAGTGGGAGCAAATGAATGAAGTTTTAGAGGTTTTGCGAGTTCAGGGTGCTAGAATAAGTTTAAAAATTAATGCTAAGAAGACTAAGTCACTAAGGCTAGGAATAACTGAAGATGAAAAGTTGACGTTGGATAATGAAAAGATTGATCAGGTGGGCAGCTTCACTTACCTCGGTAGTATTATTAGTAAAGATGGTTGGAGCAGTGAAGATGTTAAAAGTAGAATAGCCAAGGCTTAGGGTGTTTTTTCTCAGTTAAAAAAAAGTTTGGAAGAGTAGGAAGATAAGTCTGCAAACCAAGATTAGAATATTAGAAGCTATAGTGATGACAGTGGTCAAATATGGCTCTGAAGCATGGACGCTCCGAAAAGCGGATGAAGATTTTCTAGATGTTTTCCAGAGAAATTGATTAAGAATTGTTCTTTATGGAGAAATTGATTAAAACAAAATTTGCACTTTACTGAAAACATATAAATATTTTTACTCTTATAACTTTAATAAATCAAATAATATTTACATTTTGATTACTAAATATCAGCATATGTATATTAAACTGACAATGCACAATCATTTGTGTTTTTTCAGTAAAGTGCAAATTTTGTTCTGGCCGTGGGAAGGCATAGGGGTTTTGCGCCCAACTTATGTTAATTTCTGCTCGTTTTTGAGTTTGACTTGGTTAATTATTGTAATTTCTGTTCGTTTTGGGTTTCATTTATTTATCAATGCTGATTTGTGGTAGTTTCACGCTTGGTAGATTATTTGATTTTAGTTTTGATCATTTTTTGTTTAATGTAGTTGTTTAATTTTCTTTGAAAAACTTATTTGTGGAAAAAGTTTTTTAATTAATTTCTGTTCGCTTTATGTTGACATTGTCTTTTCAGCGAAAAAGAAAATAATACTTTAAATCTTTTCGTTTTTTAAGACTTTATAGTTTGGCCTGCTATTTGTATGCCGGAGAAAAATATTCAGCAATTTTTAACAGCATACACCCTTTTAAAAATCTGGACACAAATAATACTGTTAAATTTAGTTTCATAACTCCTCTAGTTGACATGTAATGGAAAACTTGATACCATCCGCAAAAAAATCTGTTTACTTTCTTTGATAGCTTGGATACACTTACGCTATTTGGATTTGGTTTAATTTTAAGAGCAGAAGTAGCCCCGAACGTTTGAACATAATACCCTCAGTCGTTCTTGGGGTACGGCTGAGATGCCTTATTGGGCATTAGCATTATCACAGTATATTTTGATTTAATCTTAAGTCAACATTTAGTTTTTAAACATATAGAAATTGGATTTGAGGAAGACTAAAATCTATTCTATAAATCATATACAACAAATTTCTATATAAACCTTATATACCCCAGGGCATAACTTACAACCCTTGCACTGAGGGCTCATAGGGAGTTATCATCCTAAAATACCTAGTTTCCAGAAGTTTCAACTACGTTGAACAAAATGGATATCTCAAAATTTTGATTGGATGTGTTTGGGAAAATGGTGGGCGTGAGAGGGGCGTTAGTAGCAATCCAGTCACTTTCAACTATTAAAAAAGGCACTAGCCCTTTGAATTTCAAATTGAATGAGCCCTTTTGGAGTTTCTACGACAACGCTTTCAATAAAAACTTTATATGCCCCCAGGGCAAAGCTTACAACCCCTGCCCTTAGGGTTGTGGGGGGGAGGGATGGTCATCCTTAAAGACCTAATTTCCAAAACTTTTAACTACGTTGAATAAAATGGCTCTCTAAAAATTTTGATTGGATGTGTTTTGGGAAAAGGTGGGCGAGAGAGGGGGTTAGTTGCCCTCAAATCACTTTTGACTATTAAAAATGGTACTAGTCCTTTGAATTTCAAATCGAATGAGCCCTTTTTCAAGTTTCTACGACAAAAATTTCAATAAAAACCTTATATGCCCACAGGGCATAACCTATAATCCTTGCCCTGAGGGTTGTGGGTGAGTATCCTCCTTAAAATATGTTTTCTATCTGGAAATCAACTACCCTGAACAAAATGACTATCTCAAAATTTTTATTGGATGTGTTTGGGGGAATGATGGGTGTTGGGGGGCTAGTTGCCCTCCAATCACGTTCAACTATTAAAAAGGGCACTAGCCCTTTTAATTTCCAGTCGAATGAGCTTTTATTGAAGTTTCTACGACAAAGCCTTCTTTAAAAACCTTATATATCCCCAGGGCATAACTTAAAACCCTTGCCCTGAGGGTTGTTGGGGAGTGTCCTCCTCGAAAAAAAATTTTCTATCTGGAAATCAACTACGCTGAACAAAATGGCCATCTCAAAACTTTGATTGGATGTGTTTGAGGGAATGATGGGCGTGGGGGCTAGTTGCCCTCCATAAACTTTTGACTATTAAAAAGGGTACTAGTCCTTTGAATTTCCAATCGAATGAGCCTGTTTTCAAGTTTATACGACAACGCCTTCTATAAAACCTTATATGCCCCCAGGGTATAACTTAAAACCCTTGCCCTGAGGGTTGTGGGGGAGTGTCCCTCTCGAAAATATATTTTCTATCTGGAAATCAAGTACGCTGAACAAAATGGCTATCTCAAAATTTTGATTTGATGGGCTTGGGGGAATGATGGGCGTGGGAGGGGGGCTAGTTGCCCTCCAATTACTTTTGACTATTAGAAAAGGGTACTAGCACTTTGAATTTCCAATCGAATGAGCCTTTATTGAAGTTTCTACGACAATGACTTCTATAAAAACCTTATATACCCCCAGGGCATACCTTATAACCCTTGCCCCGAGGGTTGTAGGGAAATGTCCTCCTCAAAAACATATTTTCTATCTGGAAATAAAATATGCTGGACAAAACGGCTATCTAAAAATTTAGATTGGATGTGTTTGGGAGAGTGACGGGCGCGGGGGGGGGCTAGTTGCCCTCCAATCACTTTCGACTATTAAAAAGTGCACTAGCCCTTTGAATTTCCAATAGAATGAGCCTTTTTTGAAGCTTCTACGACAACGCCTTCTATAAAAACCTTATATGCCCCCAGGGAATAACTTAAAACCCGTACCCCGAGGGTTGTGGGCATAACTTAAAACACTTACCCCGAGGGTTGTGGGGGAGTGTCCTCCACAAAAAGAAATTTTCTATCTGGAAATCAACTACGCTGAACAAAATGGCTATCGCATAATTTTGATTGGATGTATTTGGGAGAATGATGGGCGTGGGGGGGGGGGCTACTTGCCCTCAACACCTTCTATAAAAACCTTATATGCCCCCAGGGTATAACTTAAAACCCTTGCCCTGAGGTTTTTGGGGAGTGTCCTCCTCGAAAAAATATTTTCTATCTTGAAATTTGGGGGAATGGTGGGCATGGGGGGGGGGGCTAGTTTCCCTTAAATCACTTTAGACTATTAGAAAAGGGTACTTGCCCTTTGAATTTGCAACCGAATGAGCCTTTCTTGAAGTTTCTACGACAACGCCTTCTATAAAAACCTTGTATACCCCCAGGGCATAACTTAAAACCATTGCCCCAGGGATTATAGAGAAGTGTTCTCCTCAAAAATATATTTTCTATTAGTAAATCAACTATGCTAGACAAAATGGCTATCTAAAAATTTTGATTGGATGTGTTTGGGGACTAATGGGGGCGGGGGGGGGGGGCTAGTTGTCCTCCAATTACTTTCGACTATTAAAAAGTGCATTAGCCCTTTGAATTTCCAATCGAATAAGCCTTTTTTGAAATTTTTACGACAACGCCTTCTATAAAAAAATTTATATGCCCCCAGGGCATAACTTAAAACCCTTGCCCCGAGGGTTGTAGGGAAGTGTCCTCCTCAAAAAACATATTTTCTATCTGGAAATCAACTACGCTGGACAAAATGGCTATCTCAAAATTTTGGCTGGATGTGTTTGGGGGAATGATAGGTGTGTGGGGGGAGGGGCTAGTTGCCCTCCAATCACTTTCGACTATTAAAATGGGCACTAACCCTTTGAATTTCCAATCGAATGAGCCTTTTTTGAAGTTTCTACGACTACGCCTTCTTTAAAAACCTGATATGCCCCCCAGGGCATAACTTAAAACCCTTGCCCCGAGGGTTGTGGGGGAGTGTCCTCCACAAAAAGATATTTTCTATCTGGAAATCAACTACGCTGAACAAAATGGCTATATCAAAATTTTGATTGGATGTGTTTGGGGGAATGATGGGCGTGGGGGTCCGAGTTGCCCTCCAATCACTTTCGAGGACTAAAAAGGACACTAGTCCTTCGAATTTCTAATCGAATGAGCCTTTTTTAAAGTTTATACGACAACACCTTCTATAAAAACCTTATATGCCCCCAGGGCATAACTTAAAACCTATGCCCTGAGGGTTGTGGGGGTGTTTCCTCTTCAAAAACAAATTTTCTATTTGTAAATCAACTACGCTGACCAAAATGGCTGTCTCAAAATTTTGATTGGATGTATTTGGGGGAATGATAGGCGTGGGGGGGGGCTAGTTGCCTTCCAATCACTTTCGACCATCAAAAAGTGCACTAGCCCTTTGAATTTCCAATAGAATGAGCCTTTTTTGAAGCTTCTACGACAACGCCTTCTATAAAAACCTTATATGCCCCCAGGGCATAACTTAAAACCCCTACCCCGAGGGTTGTGGGCATAACTTAAAACCCTTACCCCGAGGGTTGTGGGGGAGTGTCCTCCACAAAAAGATATTTTCTATCTGGAAATCAACTACGCTGAACAAAATGGCTCTCGCATAAGTTTGATTGGATGTATTTGGGAGAATGATGGGCGTGGGGGGGGCTACTTGCCCTCAACGCCTTCTATAAAAACCTTATATGCCCCCAGGGTACAACTTAAAACCCTTGCCCTGAGGTTTGTGGGGAGTGTCCTCCTCAAAAACATATTTTCTATCTGGAAATTTGGGGGAATGGTGGGCGTGGGTGGGGGGGGGGCTGGTTGCCCTTAAATCACTTTAGACTATTAGAAAAGGGTACTTGCCCTTTGAATTTGCAACCGAATGAGCCTTTCTTGAAGTTTCTACGACAACGCCTTCTATAAAAACCTTATATACCCCCAGGGCATAACTTAAAACCATTGCCCCAGGGATTGTAGAGAAGCGTTCTCCTCAAAAACATATTTTCTATTAGTAAATCAATTATGCTAGACAAAATGGCTATCTCAAAATTATGATTGGATGTGTTTGGGGGAATAATGGGGGCGGGGGGAGGGGGTGGGGAGCTAGTTGCCCTCCAATTACTTTCGACTATTAAAAAGTGCACTAGCCCTTTGAATTTCCAATCGAATAAGCCTTTTTTGAAATTTCTACGACAACGCCTCTTATAAAAAAATTTATATGCCCCCAGGGCATAACTTAAAACCCTTGCCCCGAGGGTTGTAGGGAATTGTCCTCCTCAAAAACATATTTTCTATCAGGAAATCAACTACGCTGGACAAAATGGCTATCTCAAAATTTTGGCTGGATGTGTTTAGGGGAATGATAGGTGTATGGGGGGAGGGGCTAGTTGCCCTCCAATCACTTACGACTATTAAAACGGGCACTAGCCCTTTGAATTTCCAATCGAATGAGCCTTTTTTGAAGTTTCTACGACAACGCCTTCTATAAAAACCTTATATGCCCCCCAGGGCATAACTTAAAACCCTTGCCCCGAGGGTTGTGGGGGAGTGGCCTCCTCAAAAAGATATTTTCTATCTGGAAATCAACTACGCTGAACAAAATGGCTATATCAAAATTTTGATTGGATGGGTTTGGGAGAATGATGGGCGTAGGGGCCCTAGTTGCCCTCGAATCACTTTTGACTATTAAAAAGGGCACTAGCCCTTTGAATTTCCAATCGAATGAACCTGTTGTGAAGTTTCTACGACAACGCCTTCTATAAAAATCTTATATGCCCAAAACCCTTGCCCTGAGGGTTGTGGGGGCGTTTCCTCTTCAAAAACAAATTTTCTATTTGTAAATCAACTACGCTGATCAAAATGGCTGTCTCAAAATTTTGATTTGATGTATTTGGGGGAATGATAGGCGGGGGGGGGGCTAGTTGCCCTTCAATCCCTTTTGACTATTAAAAAGGGCACTAGCCCTTTGAATTTAATCGAATGAGCCTTTTTTGAAGTTTCTACGACAACGCCTTCTATAAAAACCTTATATGCCCTCAGGGCATAACTTAAAACCATTGCCCCATGGGTTGTGGGGGAGTATCCTCCTCAAAAAAATATTTTCTATGTGTAAATCAACTACGCTGAACAAAATGGCTATCTCAAAATTTTGATTGGACGTATTTGGGGGAATGATGGGCGTGGGGGAGGGGTAGTTGCCCTCCAATCACTTTCGACTATTAAAAAGTGCACTAGCCCTTTGAATTTCCAATCGAATAAGCCTTTTTTGAAATTTCTACGACAACGCCTCTTATAAAAAAATTTATATGCCCCCAGGGCATAACTTAAAACCCTTGCCCCGAGGGTTGTAGGGAAGTGTCCTCCTCAAAAACATATTTTCTATCTGGAAATCAACTACGCTGGACAAAATGGCTATCTCAAAATTTTGGCTGGATGTGTTTGGGGGAATGATAGGTGTGTGGGGGGAGGGGCTAGTTGCCCTCCAATCACTTACGACTATTAAAACGGGCACTAGCCCTTTGAATTTCCAATCGAATGAGCCTTTTTTGAAGTTTCTACGACTACGCCTTCTTTAAAAACCTTATATGCCCCCCAGGGCATAACTTAAAACCTTTGCCCCGAGGGTTGTGGGGGAGTGTCCTCCACAAAAAGATATTTTCTATCTGGAAATCAACTACGCTGAACAAAATGGCTATATCAAACTTTTGATTGGATGTGTTTGGGGGAATGATGGGCGTGGGGGTCCTAGCTGCCCTCGAATCACGTTTGACTATTAAAAAGGGTACTAGGCCTTTGAATTTCCAATCGAATGAGCCTGTTTTGAAGTTTTTATGACAACACTTTATATAAAAACCTTATATACCCCCAAGCCATAATTTTAAACCCTTGCCCTAAGGGTTGTGAGGGAGTTTCCTCTTCAAAAACAAATTTCCTATTTGTAAATCAACTATGCTGACCAAAATGGCTGTCTCAAAATTTTGATTGGATGTATTTGGGGGAATGATAGGCGTGGGGGGGGCTAGTTGCCCTCCAATCACTTTAGACTATTAAAAAGGGGACTAGCCCTTTGAATTTCCAATCGAATGAGTCTTTTTTGAAGTTTCTACGACAACACGCCTTCTATAAAAACCTTATATGCCCTCAGGGCATAACTTAAAATCCTTGCCCCATGGGTTGTGGGGGAGTATCCTCCTCAAAAAGATATTTTCTATCTGTAAATCAACTACGCTGAACAAAATGGCTATCTCAAAATTTTGATTGGACGTATTTGGGGGAATGATGGGCTTGGGAGGGGGGTAGTTGCCCTCCAATCACTTTCGACTATTAAAAAGGGTACTAGCCCTTTGATATTCCAATCGAATGCGCCTGTTTTGAAGTTTCTACGACAACGCCTTCTATAAAAACCTTATATGCCTCCAGGGAATAACTTAAAACCCTTGCCCTGAGGGTTGTGGGGGAGTGTCCTCTTCAAAAACAAATTTTATATCTGGAAATCAACTACGCTGAAAAAAAGGCTATCTCAAAACTTTGATTGGATGTATTTGGGGGAATGATGGGCGTGGGGGGGCTATTTGCCCTCCAATCAGTTTCGACTATTAAACAGGGCACTAGCCTTCGAATTCCCAATCGAATGAGCCTTTTTTGAAGTTTCTACGAAAACGCCTTCTATAAAAACCTTATATGCCCTCAGGGCAAAACTTAAAACCCTTGTCCCGTGGGTTGTGGGGGAGTGCCCTCCTCAAAAAGATCTCAAAATTTTAATTAGATATATTTGGGGAAATGATGGGCGTGGGGGGGGTAGTTTCCATCCAATCACTCTCGACTATTGAAAAGGGTACTAGCCCTTTGAATTTCCAGTCGTATGAGCCTGTTGTGAAGTTTCTACGACAATGTCTTCTATAAAAACCTTGTATGCCCCCAGGGCATAACTTAAAACCCTTGCCCTGAGGGTTGTGGGGGAGTGTCCACTCCAAAAACAAATTTTCTATCTGGAAATCAACTACGCTGAACAAAAAGGCTATCTCAAAACTTTGATTGGATGTATTTGGGGGAATGATGGGCCGGGGGGGGGGGGGCTAGTTGCCCTCCAATCACTTTTGACAATTAAAAAGGGCACTAGCCCTTTGAATTTCCAATCGAATGAGCCTTTTTTGAAGTTTCTACGCCAACGCCTTCTATAAAAACCTTATATACCCTCAGGGCATAACTTAAAACCATTGCCCCGTGGGTTTTGGGGGAGTATCCTCCTCAAAAAGATATTTTCTATCTGTAAATCAACTATGCTGAATAAAATGGCTATCTCAAAATTTTGATTGGACGTATTTGGGGGAATGATGGGCGTGGGGGGGGGGGGGTAGTTGCCATCCAATCACTTTCGACTATTAAAAAGGGCACTAGCCACTCCAATTTCCAATTGAATGAGCCCTTTTCGAAGTTTCTGCGACGACTTCTTCGATACGAAGTGCCCGGGTATGGAGAAAAAACAAAACATCAAAAAAAAAAAAAACACATTGTGCCCACATCGTTCTTTACTTAGGCAGCGCTAGCGCGCTGCCTATGAAAAGTAAAAATCACCATCTAGTAGTGTCAACGGTTAATTTAAAGCTCGAATTTCGAAGGGGTAACTACCTCCCGGGAAGTTATGATGTTGGCAGACTCCAGGATGAGAATTTGAGAGAAAATTTCCAGGAACAGCTGAATACTAAACTAAAGAGTTTAAAATTTGATAATGTGGAAGATGGTAGGAATAATTTTATAAAAATAATTTGTGAAAGTTAATGAAGGTCTCTTAGGGAAGAAAGCTAGGACTGAAGCTAAGAATATTAGTGAAATAGCTTTATGTTCAATAGAAAGGAGAAAGGACTTGTTCAAGAATTATCTGTGTGGTAGATGATATGAAAGCAAAAGGTAAAGAAAGTGGAGAAAGAATTAAAATATGAACTAAGGAGCTGTTAAGTGGAGTCCATGGATAAAATTTCCGAGGATAGATGGCATAATAGTAAAATATTGTAGTGGCATGTTAATAAATTGAGAGGGAGTAGTCAATCCGGACTTGGCCTAGTTAAAGATAGGAATGTCTGCAAACCAAGAATAGAATATTAGACGCTACAGTGATGACAGTAGTCACATATGGCTAAGAAACATGGGCGCTTTGAACAGCGGATGAAGATTCGCTAGATGTTTTCCAGAGAAATTGCTTAAAGATTGTTCTGGGTACCTGGCTGACTGGCCGTATTTCAAACAATAGGCTGTACGAAAAATGTGGTTCAATACCGCTCTCTAGGGCTATAATGAAAGAAAGGTTGAGGTGACTAGGGCACGTTGTGTGGATGAAGGATGACATATTGCCGAAGATTTTTCTTTTTGGCCAATCGTCTAGGGCTACACGGAAAGCAGGCCGTCCTCGTCTGGGGTGGGAGGACGTCATAAAGAAAGATTTAAAGGAACTGGGAACTTCGTGGGAGGGTGTAAAAAGGGAGGCTTTGAAAAGATTGGGATGGAGGAGGAGCGTGCGTAGTTGTGTTGGCCTCAGGCGGATTGGTGCTACGGGCAAGTGTCAGAAGTAGTACTAGAGTCAAAAAGTGACCCAAAATCAGCTCTATTTGCATTCGAAACTAAAAAAAACACTCAAAGGAAATTCCCAAATTTGGAAACGTTATTTTCCACAGGGGGGAGGGGCATTTTCCGGAGGATATTTTTCCATGGAATATATTTTCTGCGGGGGTTATTTTCTAGGGGAGGGTTTTGAATCGCGGGGGGGATATTTTCCGGGGGATAAACGCTTATAAACCTTCCTTAGTTAGCTTTTTTTAAGCTCTGCTGTTGCAGAAGGGGTTATTTCCCTTACTCAAATGAGCAAAACCTAGATTAGCTTATAAGGCTTCGATATAATTTGGCCATCTTCCTCTGGCCGGGATCCCCCTTTTGTGGGATTGCTTATTAAATGGATAACTTTAGAAAATAATTTTGTCCCCTATCTTGTTGCCTTGGCCCTTTTTTTTTCTTCTTGCCTCTCAATTTATTTCTATTTTAGGATTTCTATTTTATTCCCCTCAGAAATAAAATTGAAGGGCCTGGATTCCTTAGGAATACTATCAATAGTATTTAACATCATTCTTCCTATATTTTTATTATAAATCTTCACTTTAACTAAACAACCATTCTTCAAAGCTGAAAATAAATGGTTTTTAAGCTTTGCTACCTAATTGTTTGCAATAGACGAGGGTAATATCTATATAATAGAAGTACCACGTAAATTTTTATCTTTTAAGCATTATTAAATATAAAAGAACAAATTTTTTTAGCTGAAAGTAATGAGTTAAAATGAGTGAAGTTTTTAGTACTGTTTGTAAAGCTTCTTATTCTAATTAAACAGCGCTTGGGTTTTTCAACTGAAATAAAAGAATTTACAACTGAAAATAATGAGTTAAAATAAGTAAGGTTTTCGGCACTATTTAAAAAGCTTCTTATTCTAATTTAACAGCGCTCGAGTTTCTGGATTTTCTCTAAAGATTTGGGACAACAAGTCAAACTTTAAAGTAACGAGCGAGACACTGAAGAGGGGGCCATCCCCTCCACATGTACACCCCTTCCACACATAAAAACGTTAGTATAATTCCCAATAAAATGTTTTTGTTATTAAAGTATTTTAATATTCAATACAGTAACCCTTTTAAGAAATTAACGAGAATTTTTTTTAACTATTTGTGACTTTTAATCAGATCATGCCAGAAATTCCAGCTCCCTCGAGGTAGTTTCAGGCACCGTCCCCTCTCCCCACTCTGCACTCACCGATACTCTTTCATAACAGATGATTGGAAATTATACCTTACTATACATAATTTCATCAAACATAACAAACAATCAGGTAGCAAACCTTAAGAATATCTTATTTTCAGCTTTGAAGGCTAATTGTTTGGTTAAAGTAAAGTTTTATGATAAAAATAAAGGAATAATGATGTTAAATACTATTGATAGTAATCCTTGGAAATCCAGGCCCTTTAATTTTATTTCTGAGAGAGAATATCATCCGGGCTTTCCGTGATCTTTATTCTCGCCTTCACGTGCGACTCAAGCTCCCTCCCGATAAAGGCCTTTCGCCAGCCCCTCGGTCAACTTTGATACCAGTCCATAAAGGTGCCCGCCAGGGGGCAGTTTTATCCCCCAATATCTTCAACAACTACAATATTGAGCCTGAAGACAGCTGTCCTTCATCATGCATTCTCAGTTCAATTGACATCTCTCTAGTATGCTATGCTGATGACGCGCTGAATCTCAGCCGGACGCTTAACCGCCTTTCAGAAATATTCTCATGTCTGCAGTCCAACTACGAGAAAGTCGGTCTGAGATTTAACTCCCAAAAGTCGGAAGTCTTGCTTTATAATTGCAAGAATGACCCTCCTACTAATGACACACTAGGTGATTGCTCAGTAAAACCAGTTGATAAAATAGTATATCTGGGGCTGCCAATAGGTTCCTCATTACAGCATACACGCTCCCTCCTGATCTCACATCTTGAACGGCGAATTTCCAGCTCCTATGCTTTGATCGTTAAATCCACTCTGAGATTTAACCGTCCTCTACTGGCAAGTACTTACAACGCTACCGCTCTGCCACATATATTATATGTGACCCCTTTCTGGAATTTATTGGCAAACCGTGAAAAGTCTAAAATCCGCTCTTTATTTTTCCGTTTTGCAAAGTACCTACTAAAATTGCCACCTTGGACAAAAAATAGTTTTCTGATTCGGCGCTACAACCTAGCGGACCCAAATCTAGCTGTTGAGACACTTATTAGCCGGCAAAAAATAAAACCAGCAATTCTAAAGCACGAGTGGGCAAGTTTGCTTGTTTAGTTTTCCCTCTTGTTTCCCCTTTTTTCTTTTTTTTTCCTCCTTTCAGAAGTTGTTGTCCTTGTTGCTATTTTCGAAGAAGTTGTTGTTTCTGTTGTAATCATTGAGTATGTTATCTTTCTGTTTCCACTTTTCGTACTATTTTTTATACTATTTAAGAAGTTTTTGCTTTTGTTGTTAATTTTTTTTTTTTTTTTTTTTTTTTTTTTTAGTATATTATCGTTTTGTTTCCTCTTTTCGCATTTTTGTATACTCTGTCATTGTACATTTATTGTATACGACGGGTTTTCAATATATATATTATTATTATAATACTCGAAAGGTTATAGCAATCTTAAAATAGTAATAAACTGAGAGGCAAGAAGACAGGACAAAGGCCAAGACAACAAGATAGGGGACAAAATTATTTCCATTTAATAAGAAATCACAGAAAAGGGGAGCCCGACCAGAGAGAAATGGCCAAATTAAATCAAAGTCTTATAAACTAATCTAGATTTTGCTTATTTGAGTAAGGCAAAATATAAGGCTGCTATAGCTTCTGCTATAGCAGAACTACCAAATAAAATAGCTAACTATGGAAGGGTTCTGGGCCTTCAACCCCACAGAAATACCCCAACGCGGAAAATACGCCCTGAAAATATCCCGTCCCCCGCAAAAAATATCCCAAGAAAATTTGCCCCCCGAAAAATACCCCCAGAAAAAGTACCCCCACAGAAAGTGACCCTCTTGGAAAATACCCCCTTCTTGGAAAATACCCTCACGTCCCTCCCCCCCCCGTGGAAGATCAGGTTTCCAAATTTGAGACTGAGTTTTTTTTTTAGTTTCGTTGAAAAGTGCTAAGGAACAGGAAAAAGAGGAATTTACACACCAGAAGTATCTTAGAAACTTAGAAACAAACGCAAATCCATTTGTGTTGAAAAGACTTCCATATGAACTTCTGTAAATTTTTGCAGTAGTGGGTGCCATATTAGAAAAAATAAAGAAAAAAAAATGTAGGCGAAAAATAATCAAAATTAAGCTAAAACATATGACACCAAAAAATTTAAAAAGACTTAACTATCCTTAGAAAGGATAGTTGTGAACCAACAAATTCTTATTGTTTAAGTTTTTACGGACAAAAGCGTTGTCAAGTTCTACGAGTTACTTTTTCTTATCTTCCAAGTATAAAACCACCACAAATCACCATTAATAAATAAATGAAACCCAAAAAATAACAGAAATTGCAAAAGATAGCCTAGTCCAACTCAAAACGAGCAAACATTAAAAGGAGTATGGCTGACAACACGCATGTACTCTTCAGACCAGAACATAATTTGCACTTTACTTGAAAAAAATAAATAACAGAGTATTGTCAGAATGATATTTGATATTCTGATATCTATTCCTTATGGTCATAATACCTCTTTACGTGTTAAAGTCAAAAAAGGGAAAACATTTAAACTGTATTTAGTATTCAGTAAAGTGCAAATATGTTCTGGTCTTGAGGAGGTGTTGGGGTTATAAGCCCTACTTATGTTAATTGTTGCTCGTTTTGAGTTTGAACCGGTTATTTATTGTAATTTTTGTTCATTTGGGTTTAATTCATTTATTTATGGTCATTTGTGGTAGTTTTATGCTTGAAAAATTATTTGAATTAATTTGTACTTTTTATGGCTTAACGAGATTGTTTATTATTCTTTGACAAACTTTTTTTGTGGAGAAGTTTTTTATTGAAACTTTTAAAGGAGCTAATTTGAGTTAAAATTAAAAGTTCTGGTGCCCTTTCTTAGAGTAAAAAAAGATTGGAGGGAAAGCAGCCGTTCTCTCAAGCTTATTCTTTTTCCAAACGCACCCAGTGAAAAGTTTGAGACAGCCGTTTTAGTGAGAAAAGGGGTACCAGCCCCGTACGAACATAATTTATTCAAGGATTATCGATCGAGTCTAATGGGGTCAAGGTCAATTGATTTGTTGTTGTTCGTGTAGGTGTAATGACTCCAGGGTGAAGTTTGCACATGCGCATTAATGGGGAAGAGAAGTATTGATCTAGGACTCGAGGGGGATGTGGATTTCCGAGAAATTGATTTACATAATCAGTTGGGAACTAGATTGATTCACGAAATGGGAATTGCTTTGCATAATCGAGGGGAATTATTGATTCACGAAAGGGTAATTAATTTGTTGTTTCTAAGGGGAATTATTGATCCATGAAAGGGGAATTAATTTGTTGTTTCTAAGGGGAATTATTGATCCACGAAAGAGGAATTTATTTGTTGTTTCTAAGGGAAATTATTGATCCATGAAAGGGGAATTGATTTGCATAATCGAGGGGAATTATTGATTCACGAAAGGGGAATTAAGAAACAAATATGGCTTCTTTGATCTTTAGTTCTGAGGGATAAATGATCTTTAGTGACAGAGATAAATTGATATTCTATTTTTAGATATGGCTTCTCTGATCTTTAGGTCAGAGAGATAAATTGATATTCTATCAAAGCCATAATAGTCTAGCTAGGAACACCTATGAGATGAAGAGATTAACACGGGAAAGGGTTTCCTAGGAATTTCAAATGTGATAGCGCAGGGATGCCGAAACAAAGGAACACGCAGAAATTATTTTTAGGGATTATTTGGGCGAAACAGTTTGAGACATTTTAGAAGATGAATTAGGCGATACAGTTGGAGACATTTTAGAAGATGATTTAGGCAAAACCGTTTGAGACATTTTAGAAGATGATTTAGGCGAAACAGTTAGAGACATTTTAGAAGATGAATTAGGGTGAAACTCTGTGGTCGTTATAATACACAAGTTCCATTTGAACAATGATGTGAGGTCCCCATACCCCAACCCCAAAGGCCCCCCAAACCCCAGAGGGACCACCCCGGTCCCCCAAATGCCCCTGGACCATCAAATGCCCCCCAGGCCCCCAAAGAGCCCCCGAGGCCCCCAAAGAGCCCCCGGGGTCCCCAAAGAGCCCCCGGGCTCCCCGAGCCCGAAAGGGCCCCCAACTTTTTTCCCCCATTTTTTAATACTTTTTTATTTGTGCATTTGAGACACAGAAGGCCCCCCCAAATTTTTTTGCTCCCCCTCCCACCAGTAGTTTTTTGATGAAGTTTACCGTGTAACAGTTAAATTCTCTTAATTTTTCAAAGTTTATTTTTAATTTCTATCGCTGAAATGCAAGAGTTGGAATATTTCAGTAGTGTTTTGTCGTGGTTTACCTTCTCACAGTTACATTCTCTTGATTTTTCGAAGTTCATTTTGGATTTTTTTCGTTGAAATGTAAGAGTTGGAATATTTCGGCAGTGTTTTGTTATGGTTTACCTTGTCACCGTGATATTCTCTTGATGTTTCAAAGTTCATTTGGATATCTTTTGTTGAAATGCAAGAGTTTAAATATTTCAGTACTGTGTTTTGTTGTGCTTTACATTATCACACTAACATTCTCTTGATTTTTCAATGTTCATTTTGAATTTCTTTTGTCGAAATGCAAGAGTTGGAATATTTCAGTAGTGTTAATGTTATGGTTTACCATATCACACTTACATTCTCTTGATATTCTTTCGTTGAAATGCAAGAGTTGGAATATTTCAGTAGTGTTCTGTCGTGGTTTACCTTGTCACAGTTACATTCTCTTGATTTTTCAATGTTCATTTTGGATTTCTTTTGTTGAAATACAAGATCTGGAATATTTCAGTAGTGTTTTGTTATGGTTTACCATGTCACAGTTACATTCTCTTGATTTTGTAAAGTTCATTTTTGAATTTCTCTCGTTGAAATGCAAGAATTGGAATATTTCAGTAGTGATTTCTTATGGTTTACCTTGTCACATTTACAATATCTTGATTTTTCTGAGTTCATTTTTGGTTTTCTTTCGTAGACAGGAAAGAATGGGAATATTTCAATAATAGTTTGCCACGTTTTACCCTGTCACAAATACGAACTCTTGAATTTCTCAAATTCATTTTGAATTTCTTTAATTTAAATGCGAGAGTTCTAATGTTTCAGTAGTTTTTTGTTGTGGTGTACCTTGTCACAGTCACATTCTCGTGATTTTGTTATGATCATTTTAGAATTACTTTCGTTGAAATGCAAGAGTTGGAATATTTCAGTAGTGTTTTGTCGTGGTTTACATTGTTACTGTTACATTCTCTTGGTTTTCAAAGTTCATTTTGGATTTCTTTCGTTGAAACGCAAGAGTTGGAATATTTCAGTAGTGTTTTGTTGTGGTTTACCTTGTCACTGTTACATTCTCTTGGTTTTTCAAAGTTCATTTTGGATTCCTTTCGTTGAAATGCAAGAGTTGGAATATTTCAGTAGTGTTTTGTCGTGGTCTACCTTGTCACACTTACATTCTCTTGATTTTTCAAAGTTCATTTTAGAATTTCTTTCGTTGAAATGCAAGGGTTGGAATATTTCAACAATGTTATGTTGTGGTTTACCTTGTCGCTGTTACATTCTCTTGATTTTTCGAAGTTCATTTGGATTCCTTTCGTCGAAATGCAAGAGTTGGAATATTTCAGTAGTGTTTTTTCGTGGTTTACCTTGTCACACTTACATTCTCGTGATTTATCAAAGTTCATTTTGAATTTCTTTCGTTGAAATGCAAGAGTTGGAATATTTCAGTAGTGTTTTGTCGTGGTTTACCTTGTCACACTTACATTCTCTTGATTTTTCAAAGTTCATTTTGGAATTTCTTTCGTTAAAATGCAAGAGTTGGAATATTGCAGTAGTGTTTTTTCGTGGTTTACCTTGTCACACATACATTCTCTTGATTTTTCAAAGTTCATTTTTGGTTTTTTTCGTTTAAATGCAAGAGTTTGAATATTTCAGTAGCGTTTTTTAGTGGTTTACCTTGTCACACTTACATTCTCTTGATTTTTAAAGTTCATTTCGGATTTCTTTCGTCGAAATGCAAGAGTTGGAATATTTCAGTGTTGTTTTGTTATGATTTACCTTGTAACAGTTACATTCTCTTGATTTTTCAAAGCTCATTTTGGATTTCTTTCGTTGAAATGCAAGAGTTGGAATATTTCAATAGTGTTTTGCTGTGCTTTACCTAGTCACAGTTACATTATCTTAATTTTGCAAAGTTCATTTTGGATTTCTGTTGTTAAATTGCAAGAATTGGAATATTTCAGTGGTGTTTTGTTGTGCTTTACCTTGTCATAGTTACATTCACTTGATTTTTCAAAGTTCATTTTGGATTCCTTTCGTTGAAATGCAACAGTTGGAATATTTCAGTATTTTTTGTTGTGCATTACCTTGTCACAGTTACATTCTCTTGATTTTTCTAAGTTCATTTTGGATTTCTTTCGTAGAAATGCAAGAGTTGGAATACTTCAGTAGTGTTTTGTCGTGATTTACCTTGTCACTGTTACATTCTCTTGATTTTTGAAAGTTCATTTTGGATTTCTTTCGTTGAAATGCAAGAGTTGGAATATTTCAGTAGTGTTTTGTTGTGCTTTACCCTGTCACTGTTACATTCTCTTGATTTTTCAAAGGTCATTTTGGATTTCTTTGGTTGAAATGCAAGAGTTGAATATTTCAGTAATGTTTTGTCGTGGTTTACCATGTCACACTTACATTCTCTTGATTTTTCAAAGTTCATTTTGGATTTCTTTCTTTGAAATGTAAGACTTGGAATATTGCAGTAGTGTTTTGTTGTGGTTTACCTTGTCACAGTTACATTCTCTTGATTTTTCAAAGTTCACTTTGGTATTTCTTTCGTTGAAATGCAAGAGTTAGAATATTTCAGCAGTGTTTTGTTATGGTTTACCTTGTCACAGTCACATTCATTTGATTTTTCAAAGTTCATTTTGGATTTCTTTCGTTGAAATGCAAGAGTTGGAATATTTCAGTATTGTTTTGTTGTTCTTTACCTTGTCACTGTTACATTCTCTTGATTTTTAAAAGTTCAGTTTTGACTTCTTTCGTTGAAATGGAAGAGTTAAAATATTTCAGTAGTGTCTTGTCGTGCTCTACCTTGTCATAGCTACATTTTCCCTATTTTTAAAATTTGATTTTTAATTTATTTTATTGAAATGAAAGAGCTGGATTGTTTCATTTGTGTCTTGTCAATCTTTACATTTTCACACTAACATTATCTTGATTTCTTAAAGATCATTTTTGATTTCTGTCATTAAAATGCAAGAGATGTATTTCAGTAGTGTTTTATTGTGCTTTACGTTGTCACTGTTTCATTCTTGATTTTTCATTGTTCGTTTTGGACTTGTTTCATTGAAATGCAAGAGTTTGAATATTTCAGCTGTGTTTTGTCGTTCTTAATCTTATCAAACATTCATTACCGTAATTTTTAAAATTTCATTAACGATTTATTTCGTTGAAATGCAAGAGTTGGTATATTACAATAGTGTTTTGTCGTGGTTTACCTTGTCACACTTACATTCTCTTGATTTTTTAAAGCTTATTTTGGATTTCTTTCGTTGAAATGCAAGAGTTGGAATATTTCAGTAGTGTTTTTTCGTGGTTTGCACTGTCAAAATTCCATTCTCTTGATTTTTCAGATTTCATTTTGAATTACTTTAATTGAAATGCAAGAGTTGGTATATTTCAGTAGTGTATTGTCGTGGTTTGCCGTGTCACAGTTACATTCTTTGGATTTTTCCAAGTTCATTTTGGATTTCTTTCACTGAAAGGCAAGAGTTGAAATATTTCAATAGTGTTTTGTTGTGGTTTACCTTGTCACAGTTACATTGTATTAATTTTTCAATGTTCATTTTGGATTTCTTTCGTTGAAATGTAAAAGTTGGAATATTTTACTAGAGTTTTGGTGTGCTGTACCTAGTCACAGTTACATTGTCTTAATTCTTAAAAGTTCATTTTGGATTTATTTCGTATATAAGGAAGAGATGGAATATTCCAGTAGTGTGTTTTCGTGCTTTACGTTATCACAGTTACATTCTCTTGAGTTTTCAAAGTTCGTTTTTGATTTCTGTCGTAGAGATGCAAGAGTTGGAATACTTCAGTAGTGTTTTGTCATTATTTACCTTGTCACTGTTACTTTCTCTTGATTTTTCAAAGTTCATTTTGGATTTCTTTCGTTGAAATGCAAGAGTTGGTATATTTCAGTAGTGTTTTGTTGTGCTTTACCTTGTCTCTGTTACATTCTCTTGATTTTTCAAAGTTCATTTTGGATTTCTTTCGTTGAAATTCAAGAGTTGAATATTTCAGTAGTGTTTTGTCGTGGTTTACCATGTCACACTTACATTCTCTTGATTTTTCAAAGTTCATTTTGGATTTCTTTCTTTGAAATGTAAGACTTGGAATATTGCAGTAGTGTTTTGTTGTGGTTTACCTTGTCACAGTTACATTCTCTTGATTTTTCAAAGTTCACTTTGGTATTTCTTTCGTTGAAATGCAAGAGTTAGAATATTTCAGTAGTGTTTTGTTATGGTTTACCTTGTCACAGTCACATTCATTTGATTTTTCAAAGTTCATTTTGGATTTCTTTCGTTGAAATGCAAGAGTTGGAATATTTCAGTATTGTTTTGTTGTGCATTACCTTGTCACAGTTACATTCTCTTGATTTTTCAACGTTCTGTTTGGGTTTCTTTCGTTGAAATGCAAGAGTTGGAATAGTTCAGTAGTGTTTTGTTGTGCTTTACCTTGTCACACTTACATTCTCTTGATTTTTCAAAGTTCATTTTGGATTTCTTTCATTGAAATGCAAGAGTTGGAATATTTCAGTAGTGTTTTGTCGTGGTTTACCTTGTCACAGTTACATTCTCCTGATTTTTCAAAGTTCTTTTCTGATTTCTTTCATTGAAATGCAAGAGATGGATTTCAGTAGTGTTTTGTAGTGTTTATCTTGTCACAGTTACATTCTCTTGATTTTTCAATGTTCATTTTGGATTTCTTTTGTTGAAATGCAAGAGTTGGAATATTTCAGTAGTGTTTTGTTATGGTTTACCATGTCACAGTTACATTCTCTTGATTTTTCAAAAAGTTCATTTTTGAATTTCTTTCGTTGAAATGCAAGAGTTGGAATATTTCACTAGTGTTTTATTGTGCTTTACCTAGTCACAGTTACATTCTTTTAATTTTTCAAGGTTCAATTTGAATTTCTTTCGTTGAAATGCAAGAGTTGGAATATTTCAGTAGTGTTTTGTTGTGCTTTACCTTGTCACAGTTACATTCTATTGATTTTTCAAAGTTCATTTTTGGATTTATGTCGTAGAAATGCAAGAGTTGGAATATTTCAGTAGTGTTTTGTCGTGGTTTACCTTGTCACTGTTACATTCTCTTGGTTTTTCAAAGTTCATTTTGGATTTCTTTCGTTGAAACGCAAGAGTTGGAATATTTCAGTAGTGTTTTGTTGTAGTTTACCTAGTCACAGTTACATTCTCTTGATTTTTCAAAGCTCATTTTGGATTTCTTTCGTTGAAATGCAAGAGTTGGAATATTTCAGTAGTGTTTTGTCGTGGTTTACCTTGTCACACTTACATTCTCTTGATTTTTCAAAGTTCATTTTAGAATTTCTTTCGTTGAAATGCAAGGGTTGGAATATTTCAACAATGTTATGTTGTGGTTTACCTTGTCGCTGTTACATTCTCTTGATTTTTCGAAGTTCATTTGGATTCCTTTCGTCGAAATGCAAGAGTTGGAATATTTCAGTAGTGTTTTGTCGTGGTTTACCTTGTCACACTTACATTCTCGTGATTTCTCAAAGTTCATTTTAAATTTCTTTCGTTGAAATGCAAGAGTTGGAATATTTCAGTAGTGTTTTGTTGTGGTTTGCCTTGTCACACTTACATTCTCTTGATTTTGCAAAGTTCATTTTGGAATTACTTTCGTTGAAATGCAAGAGTTGGAATATTGCAGTAGTGTTTTGTCGTGGTTTACCTTGTCACACTTACATTCTCTTGATTTTTCAAAGTTCATTTTGGATTTCTTTCGTTGAAATGCAAGACTTGGAATATTTCAGTAGTGGTTTGTCGTGGTTTACCTTGTCACACTTACACTCTCTTGATTTTTCAAAGTTCATTTTGGATTTCTTTCGTTGAAATGCAAGAGTTGGAATATTTCAGTGTTGTTTTGTTATGGTTTACCTTGTCACAGTCACATTCTCTTGATTTTTCAATGTTCATTTTGAATTTCTGTTGTTGACATGCAAGAGTTTGAATATTTCAGTAGTGTTTTGTTCTGCTTTAGCTAGTCACAGTTACATTCTCTTAATTTTGCAAAGTTCATTTTGGATTTCTGTTGTAGAATTGGAAGAGTTGGAATATTTCAGTAGTGTTTTGTTGTGCTTTACCTTGTCATAGTTAGATTCACTTGATTTTTCAAAGTTCATTTTGGATTTCTTTTGTTGAAATGCAACAGTTGGAATACTTCAGTAGTGTTTTGTTGTGCATTACCTTGTCACAGTTACATTCTCTTGATTTTTCAAAGTTCATTTTGGATTTCTTTCGTTGAAATTGAAGAGTTGGATTATTTCTTTAGTGTTTTGTCGTGATTTACCTCGTCACAGTTACATTCTCTTGATTTTTGAAAGTTCATTTTGGATTTCTTTCGTTGAAATGCAAGAGTTGGAATATTTCAGTAGTGTTTTGTTGTGCTTTACCCTGTCACTGTTACATTCTCTTGATTTTGTAAAGGTCATTTTGGATTTCTTTGGTTGAAATGCAAGAGTTGAATATTTCAGTAATGTTTTGTCGTGGTTTACCATGTCACACTTACATTCTCTTGATTTTTCAAAGTTCATTTTGGATTTCTTTCTTTGAAATGTAAGACTTGGAATATTTAAGTAGTGTTTTGTTGTGGTTTACCTTGTCACAGTTACATTCTCTTGATTTTTCAAAGTTCACTTTGGTATTTCTTTCGTTGAAATGCAAGAGTTAGAATATTTCAGCAGTGTTTTGTTATGGTTTACCTTGTCACAGTCACATTCATTTGATTTTTCAACGTTCATTTTGGATTCCTTTCATTGAAATGCAAGAGTTGGAATATTTTAGTAGTGGCTTGTTTTGTTTTGCCTAGTAATACTTACATTCTCTTGATTTTTCTAAGCTCATTTTTGATTTTTTTCGTTGAAATATGTGAGTTGAAACATTTAAGTAGTGTCTAGTTGTGCTTTACCTTTTCATAGCTACATTCTCTTGAGTTTTCTAAGCTCCTTTTGAATGTATTTCATTGAAATGAAAGTGCTGGAAATGTTTCGGTAGTGTATTGTCGCGCTTTGCACAGTCACAGTAAAATTCTATGGATTTCTCAAAGTTATTTTTTGGATTTCTTTCATTGAAATGCAAGAGATGGATTTCAGTAGTGTTTTGTAGTGTTTACCTTGTCACACTTACATTCTCTTGATTTTTCAAAGTTTATTTTGGATTTTTTTCGTTGAAATTCAAGAGTTGGAATATTTCAGTAGTGTTTTGTCATGGTTTACCTTGTCACAGTTACATTCTATGTATTTTTCAAAGTTCATTTTTAATTTCCTTCATTGAAATTCAAGAGTTGGAATATTTCAATAATGTTTTGTAGTGGTTTACCTTGTCACAGTTACATTCTCTTGATTTTTTGGATTTATTTCGTTGAAATGCAAGAGTTGGAATATTTCAGTAGTGTTTTGTGGTGGTTTACCTAGTCAAAGTTACATTCTCTTGATTTTTGAAAGTTCATTTTGTATTTCTTTCATTGAAATGCAAGAGTTGGAATATTTCAGTAGTGTTTTGTTGTGGTTTACCATTTCACAGTTACATTCTCTTGATTTTTCAAACTTCATTTTGAATTTCTTTCACTGAAATGCAAGAGTTGAAATATTTCGATAGTGTTTTGTTGTGGTTTACCTAGTCACTGGTACATTCTCTTGATTTTTCAAAGTTCCTTTTGGATTTCTGTTGTAGAGATTAAAAATTTGGAATATTTCACTAGCGACCTTTGTTGGGTTGACTTATTACTATTAAACTGACCTAATTTTTGAAAGTTTAATTTTGATTTATTTCGTTGAAATGGAATAGTTAGAATATTTCAATAGTTTTTTGCTATGGTTTACATTGTCAGAGTTACATTTTCTTAATTTTGAAAAGTTCATTTTGGATTTCTTTCGTAGAAATGCAAGAGTTGGAATACTTCAGTACTGTTTTTTCGTGGTTTACCTTGTCACTGTTACATTCTCTTGATTTTTGAAAGTTCATTTTGGATTTCTTTCGTTGAAATGCAAGAGTTGGAATATTTCAGTAGTGTTTTGTTGTGCTTTACCCTGTCACTGTTACATTCTCTTGATTTTTCAAAGGTCATTTTGGATTTCTTTGGTTGAAATGCAAGAGTTGAATATTTCAGTAATGTTTTGTCGTGGTTTACCATGTCACACTTACATTCTCTTGATTTTTCAAAGTTCATTTTGGATTTCTTTCTTTGAAATGTAAGACTTGGAATATTGCAGTAGTGTTTTGTTGTGGTTTACCTTGTCACAGTTACATTCTCTTGATTTTTCAAAGTTCATTTTGGTATTTCTTTCTTTGAAATGCAAGAGTTAGAATATTTCAGTAGTGTTTTGTTATGGTTTACCTTGTCACAGTCACATTCGTTTGATTTTTCAAAGTTCATTTTGGATTTCTTTCGTTGAAATGCAAGAGTTGGAATATTTCAGTATTGTTTTGTTGTGCATTACCTTGTCACAGTTTACATTCTCTTGATTTTTCAACGTTCATTTTGGGTTTCTTTCGTTGAAATGCAAGAGTTGGAATAGTTCAGTAGTGTTTTGTAGTGCTTTACCTTGTCATACTTACATTCTCTTGATTTTTCTAAGTTCGTTTTGGATTTCTTTTGTTGAAATGCAAGAGTTGGAATATTTCAGTAGTGTTTTGTAGTGGTTTACCTTGTCACAGTTAAATTCTCTTGATTTTTCAAAGTTCTTTTCTGATTTCTTTCATTGAAATGCAAGAGATGGATTTCAGTAGTGTTTTGTAGTGTTTACCTTGACACAGTTACATTCTCTTGATGTCTCAAAGTTCACTTTGGAATTTTTTAGTTGAAATGCAATAGTTGGAATATTTAAGTAGTTTTTTGTCATGGTTTACCTTGTCACTGTTACATTCTCTTGATGTTTAAAGTTCATTTTGGATTTCCTTCATTGAAATGCAAGAGTTGGTATATTACAATAGTGTTTTGTCGTGGTTTACCTTGTCACACTTACATTCTCTTGATTTTTTAAAGCTCATTTTGGATTTTCTTCGTTGAAATGCAAGAGTTGGAATATTTCACTACTGTTCTGTCATGCTTTATCCTTTCATAGTTACATTCTCTTGATTTTTGAAAGTTCAGTATTGATTTCTTTAATTGAAATGAAAGAGTTGGAATATTTTAGTAGTGTATTGTTGTGCTTTACCTTTTCAAAGTTACATTCTATTGATTTTTCAAAGTTCATTTTGAATTTCTTTCACTGAAATGCAAGAGTTGAAATATTTCGATAGTGTTTTGTTGTGGTTTACCTAGTCACTGTTACATTCTCTTGATTTTTCAATGTTCATTTTGCATTTATTTCGTTGATATGCAGGAGTTGGAATATTTCACTAGTGTTTTGTATCTGGGTTGGTTTTTTGCAAGTCCAAGAATTTGTCTTTGTTGGTTTGAATGTCTAAAGTGCATATCTTTCTCTGTTTCTGTGTCTGAATCTATTTTCTTACATGTGTGGGTTAGTGTTTGGTTAGGTTAAGTTAGGTTAGCTAAGTTAGGTTAGGTTAGGTTAGCTAGTGAACATTTCTCCATGTTTAAGTTAGGTTAGGTTAGCTTATCATGAGCGCTCATGATAAGGTAAACCATGACAAAACACTACTAAAATATTCCAAATCTTGCATTTCAACGAAAGAAATCCAAAATGAACTTTAAAAAATCAAGAGAATGTAACAGTGACTAGGTAAATCACAACAAAACACTACTGAAATATTCCAACTTTTGTATTTCAACGAAAGGAATTCAAAATGAACTTTGAAAAATCAAGAGAATGTAAATGTGACAAGGTAAACCACAACAAAACGCTAATGGTGGGAGGGGAGCCAAAAAGTTGGGGGGATGGGGCCCTTCTGTGTCTCAAATGCGCAAATAAAAAAGTATAAAAAAATGGGGGCAAAAAAGTTGGGGGGTCCTTTAGGGCCCGGGGGGCATTTGAGGGTCCTGGGGCATTTGGGGGACCGGGATGGTCTTTTTGGGGTTGGGGGGTCCTTTGGGGTTGGGGTATGGGGACCTCATAACATTGTTCAAATGGAACTTGTGTATTATAACTATTTCAATAGTGTTTTGTTGTGATTTACCCTGTCACAGTTACATTCTCTTGATATTTTTCGTTGAAATGCAAGAGTTGAAATATTTCAGTAGTGTTTTGTCGTGGTTTACCTTTTCACACCTACATTTTCTTGATTTTTTAAAGTTCATTTTGGATTTCTTTCGTTGAAATACAAGAGTTGGAATATTTCAGTAGGGTTTTGTTATGGTTTACCATGTCACAGTTACATTCTCTTGATTTTTTAAAGTTCATTTTTGAATTTCTTTCGCTGAAATGCAAGAGTTGGAATATTTCAGTAGTGTTTTGTTATGGTTTACCTTATCCAAGTTACATTCTATAATTTTTTCAAGTTTATCTACGAATTTCTTTCGTTGAAATTCCAGAGCTGGAATATTTCAGTAGTGTTTTAGTGTTCTTTACAATGTCATAGTCATATTCTATTTATATTCTTTCATTGAATTTCAAGAGATTTATTTTATTAGTAATAGTTTGTCGTCGTTTATATTGTCAAAGTTACATTCTCTTGATTTTTCAAAGTTCATTCTGGATTTCTTTCGTAGAAATGCAAGAGTTGGAATATTTCAGTAGTGTTTTGTTGTGCTTTACCTTGTCACAGTTACATTCTCTAGATTTTTCAAAGTTCATTTTTGGATTTCTGTCGTAGAAATGCAAGAGTTGGAATCTTTCAGTAGTGTTTTGCCGTGGTTTACCTAGTCACTGTTACATTCTCTTGATTTTTCAAAGTTCATTTTGGATTTCTTTCGTTGAAATGCAAGAGTTGGAATATTTCAATGGTGTTTTGTTGTGGTTGACCTTGCCACAGTTACATCTCTTGATTTTTCAAAGTTCATTTTGAATTTCTTTGAATCAATAATTCCCCTCGATTATGCAAATCAATTCCCCTTTCATGGATCAATAATTTCCCTTAGAAACAACAAATAAATTCCCCTTCTGTGGATCAATAATTCTCCTTAGAAACAACAAATTAATTCCCCTTTCATGGATCAATAATTCCCCTTCGAAAAAAACAAATTAATTCCCCGTTCGTGAATCAACAATTCCCCTCGATTATGCAAATCAATTCCCCTTTCGTGAATTAATCTAGTTCTTCACCGATTGTGTAAATCAATTTCTCGGAGATCCACTTCCCCCTCGAGTCCTAGATCAATACATCTCTTCCCCGTTAATGCGCATGTGCAAACTTCGCCCCGGAGTCGTTACACCTAGACGAATAACAACAAATAAATTGACCTTGACCCCATTAGACTCGATCGATAATCCTTGAATAAATTATGTTCGTACGGGGCTGGTACCCCTTTTCCTACTCATTTTGTTCAGCATAGTAGAACGGTCCAGCAATTTCCTTAGAGATATTGGGCATGCCAGTCCCCCAGAACTATGCAATTCACTCATTAAGTTTTAAAACTAATTTTTGTTTTAAACTAAATCAAATGGCATTGTGTTTCGGTTGCCAATAAGATACCTCAGCAATATACCGAGAGCGAATGGGGGTATTAAGTTGAAAGTGTTGAGGCTATTACTATTATCACTTCCTCTCTTACTATTTAAATAAACAAAAAGAGTTTAAGTGTATCCAGGTTGTCAAAAAGCACAGATAGAATCTTTTGGGAATGATAATAAGTTTTGTTTTTGAGGTCAACTTAAGGATTTATAAAATTTACTTGAAAAATACCGTTTGTTTCATGTTTTTTTGAAATTTAAGGCCATGAAATTGAAGTTCATATTAAACTTACAATCAGCAGAAATAAATTCCTATAATAATTCAAACTAAAAAACTCCAGAAACTACTATTAAAGAATAAAAGAAACCCAAAACGAACAGAAATTAAATAAATAATCACGACAAACAAACATACAACAGGTACTATTATAAATGACTAAATAAATCCTAAAATGATTAAAACTTAAATGGAGTATGCAAATCAAGCTTAAAACGAACAAAAATCAATATAAACAAGAGCTTGGCTACTGTTCTCTTCCCTAACTGTAAAATATAAAGCCTATTAATTAATTGGTGCTTCACTAAAATTGAAACATACAAATAGTTATACTTATTACAACATTAAAAATAAAAATTACAATTACAGAGAAAATAAATCTTGAACTGTTGAGCTTTCAGCAATTTATATCATTACATATCAAATATTCAGTTTAATTTTATTCGTTTTTTTCCAAGACTGTTCTAGATACATATAGTTTTCAGAAAAGCGCCAATGATGCAGTAGGCTTTGCCTTTTTTCAGTTAGGGAAGAGTGCAGTAGCCAAAATCTTGTTTGTAGTGACTTTTGCTCGTTTTAAGCTTGATTTGCATATTTAATTTAAGTCTTACTCGTTTTAAGATTTATTTATTCATTTATATTAGTACCTGTTGCATGTGAGTTTGTCATAATTTTGTTTTAATTTATGTACGTTTTGGGTTTCATTTATTCATTAATCGTAATTTCTGGTCGTTTTCAGTTTGAATTTTAACAGGTTTTTGTATCTGCTGATCTTAAGTTTAAAATGGCCTTTACTTTTCTTTGAAAGACTTCTTTTTCGGATGCATTGGGAAAAAGAGGGCATGGAGGGCTAATTACCCTCTGGTCACTTTTGATTTAAAAAAAAAGTAGAACTTTCAATTTTCAATTAAATGATCCTCTTTCAAAGTTACTACGACCACCCCTTCCATAAAAACCTTATATACCCCTGGGGCATATCTTACAACACTCGTCCCTGGGCTCTGGGGGATGTCGAACCCGGAGTTTTTGTTGTCTGGTCTTTGGACTATTTTTAATAAAATGGCTATCTCAAAACTGTGATTGTATGCATTTGGGGAAAAGAAGGCGTAATGGGAGGGCTAGTTTCCCCCCACTACTTTTGACTCTTAAAAAAGAAACTGGAAGTTCCGATTTCAAATCGAATGAGCCCCCTCGGAATTTTATGCACTCACCCGGTCCATAAAACCATTTATGCCCCGGGGCACAACTTACACACCTTACCCTTGGGCTCTGGGGGGTTGTATCCACCCTGGGGACGCTGACACATTTTGGACTATTTTTAACAAAATAGCCATCCCACAATTTCGATACGATGCTTTTGAGTAAAAAAGGGTGTCGGGGGTGGGGGAGGGGGCTAGATGGTCTTGTATCTCTTTTGACTCTTAAATGGGAACTAGAAATTTCAATTTCCGATCAATTGAGCATCTTCGAAAGTTTATATGACCACCCCTTCCATAAAAACCTTATATGCCCCCTGGCATAACTTACAAGCCTTACCCCCAGGCTCTGGGGGTTGGGTCAACCCCAAAAGCCTTACTAAATGATATATGATATTTGGAATATTTTTTTTATTTAGCAAAATGGCTATCTCAAAATTTCGGTCGGATGCATTTGGGGAAAAGAAGACGGAAGGAGGGGAGGAGAGGAGGGGTATTTGCCTTCTTATCACTCTTGTCTCTTAAAAAAGAAACCAGAACTTTCAACTTTCAATCAAATGAGTCTCCCCCAAAGTTTAAACGAATCCGCCTTCCGTACAAACTTTACATGCCATCGGAGCGTTACTTACAACCCTCGCATCTGGGCTCTGGAGGGTTGTGTCAACCCCGGAGGCATTGTTATAATATATTTAGCCTATTTTGGGCAAAATGGATATATCGAAGTTTTGATCGGATGTATTTGGAGAAAAGAGGGCGTGGGGGTTTAGTTACCCTCTGATCTATCTTGATTCTTAAAAAGAGAAGTAGAACTTTCAATTTTCAATTAAATGAGCCTCTTTCAAAGTTAATATAACCACCCCTTTCATAAAAACCTTTTAAACCCCTGGGGTACATCTTACAAAACTTGCCCCTTGGCTTCGGGGGATGTTGACCCCGGAGTCGTGTTGTCTGGTCTTTGGACTATTTTTAACAAAATTGCTATCTCGAAATTGTGATGTTTGATGCATTTGAGGAAAAGAAGACGTGCTGGGGCGGGGGATAGTTTTCCTCCCTCTCCATTACTTTTGAATCTTACCAAAGGCACTAGAACTTCAGATTTCAAATCGACTGAGCCCCCTCGTAAGCTTGTACATCTACCCGTTCCGCAAAAACCTTATGTCCCCCGGGGCATAACTTACAAACCTTACCCTGGACTCTGGGGAGTTGTATCCACCCTGGAGTAATTGACTAAGTTCGTTGGACTATTTTGAACAAAATGGATATCTTACAATTTCGATAATATGTGTTTGAGGAAAAGAGGCTGTCCGGGTGGGGGGGGGGCTAGTTGTTCTCTTATTAATTTGACTCTTAAAAAAAACTAGAACTTTCAGTTTCCAATCAAATGAACCTCCTCGAAAGTTTATACGGCCATTCCTTCCACAAAAAAGCATACATCCCCTGGGGCATAACTTTCAAGCCTAACCACCAGGCTCTGGGGTTTGTGTCAACCCTGAAAGCCTATTTGTATGATATATGATGTTTGGACTATTTTTGAACAAAATGGCTATCTCAAACTTCTATCAGATGCATTTGGTCTAAAACTTCTGATTTCCAATCAATAGAGCCCCATCTGACGTTTCTACGACCATCCGTTCCATAAGAAACCTCATATCTTAATTATAGGCAACTAGCCCTGAGGGCTATGAGGATTGCTATCCTAAAAGACATAATTACTAGAGCTGACAACTATGCTGAACAAAATGAATATATCAAATTGTGATTGGATGGGTTTGCGGAAATGAAGGGGGGGGGCTTGGTTGCCCTCCAATCACTTCTGACTCTTTAAAATGGCACTAGCAGTTTCTGCGAAAACTCCTTCTATATGAAGTTACTTGGTTAGAAAAAAATAAACAATACATTGTGCCTAAATCACTCTTTACTTAGGCAGCGCTTTCGTGCTGCCTATGAAAGTCTAAAGCCTACTCTGTCATTAGAGCTTTACTCAAACTGAATTTTAGTAAGACTTCAGACCAAATCCGTTTTTTTTTAATTCAGAATACGGATACTTAGTGTTTTATAGATCTGTCATTTGTAATTTTGGAGAATATTTTTACTTCCCTGCATTTTTTGCAAAGTTGGTCCCCCTAGACATGAAATGAAATAGAAAAACAGCACATATTCCTTACTAGAAAAGCAGGAAACTTTTTAATTATTTTCCAAATAAAATTGAAATTTGAGTAAATATTTCGCTGTTGATATAATTGACTTACGAATAAAGTGAACATATAAGGTGCATTTCTTTATGCTCTTTCTGGATATAATAATCACTTTTCATGCAAATTCAATCATAAGCCCTTTTAGGACCCTTGAAAATAATTATATAATGGGTTATATATAAAATAAAAATAAATATAAAAATGGGTTGTAACATTTGTCTCAAACTTACTATTTCAATCTAAATCCATTGACTGTGAATTGTAACATAGATTTGTCAAGATTAAGTTAAATAAAAAAAATCAAAACAATCCCGCCATGTTTTCTTTTTATTCTATTAGGCCGCTTAAAAAATGCCGTTTCACCTATATAGTACGGGCGCCAGCAGACAAAAAGACGCTTATGTTCAGGTCGCCATGAAACATCCGTTTCTTGCAATTTGAAAGCAGTTTCTAGTGATATCGAACACGCTGATTACGATCATACCAGGGATTAGACACCTCAGAGGGGTGTTTGACCCTCAAAAATGACCTGAAAGACTAGGAAAAAAAATATTTGGAGAGTTTTGTCAATGGATAATGACTGTTAATAAAGATTTTATTCAACTTTTTTTCATAATTTCCTGAATTAAATTTCTGTATTGTGTATCCAAGAGGTGAATTCAAGAAAGAGTTTGTTACTTACTTACTTACTTACTTACAATTTTTGTTTCATAATGACATATCCAACAATGGATGTTGATAAAGAATTTTTTCATTCTGATAGTATTTTCGTGTTTTTTGCAAGCCATTCATACTATTCCTTAAAAACAATAAGATATTTCCTTGTTAAAAAAATTTTCCCCAACATATCTAACAAATGATGTTGATAATGCATTTATTCAGTATGATAATTAGATTTTGTCAACTTTATCCGATGTATCTGGCAGAGGTTGTTGATAAAAAATTATTCACTCTAACACTTAGATTCTGTCAATTATATTCGGTGTATCTGACGAAAGATGTTGAGAAAAAAAAAATATTCACTCTGACACTTAGATTTTGTCAATTTTATCTGACATGTCAATTTTAACTGACGTATCCGACAATTGATGTTGATAATGCATTTATTCACTCTGGTACTTAGATTTTGTCACTTTTATCCGATATATTCGACAAAGTATGCTGATAAAGCATTTATTCACTCTGATACTTAGATTTTGTTAATTATAACCGGTATATCTGACATAAGATATTGGGATACGAAAATTTTCACTCTGACGCTTAGATTTTTTCAATTTTACCCCACGTATTCCAGACAGTGTTGTTAATATATATTTTAATCACATTGATACTTAGATTTTGTCAATTTTATCCGACATATTAGATAAATGATGTTGCTAAAGCATTTATTCATTCTGAAGTTTAGATTTTGTCAATTTTATTTGATGTATCTCAGAAAGGATGTTGATAAAAAAAATTTATTCACTCTGACACTTAGATTCTGTCAATTTTATCCGATGTATCTGACAAAAGATGTTGATAAAAAAAAATTTATTCACTCTAACACTTAGATTTTGTCAACTTTTTCCGATGTATCCGAGAAATGAATGTTGATATAGAATTTAATCACTCCTACACTTAGATTTAGTAAAATTGCTGCATTGTCTGTCTAGGAATCGACATCAATCGATAATGAATGTTAATAAAAAATTTGTTCAATTTTTTTCATAATTTCCTGAATTAAATTTCTGTATTGTGTATCCAAGAGGTGAATTCAAGAAACAGTTTGTTACTTACTTACTTTTTTAACTTACTTACAATTTTTTTCATAATGACATATCCAACAACGAATGTTAATAAGGAATTTATTCATTCTGATAGAATTTTCGTGTTTTTTGCAAGCCATTTGTACTATACCTTAAACGCATTCAGATATTTCCTTGATAAAAAAAAATTGTCCGACATAACTGACAAATGATGTTTCCAACTCATGCATTTCAACGAAAGAAATTCAAAATGAACATTGAAAAATAAGTAAATTGTAACTATGACAAAGTAAACCACGTCGAAACACCACTTATATATTCCAACTTCTAAATTTAAATGAGAGAAATCCAAAATGAACTTTGAAAAATTAGGAGATTGTAAGAGTGACAGTGTAAACCATGACAAGATAGAAATGAAATATTTTAAATCTTTCATTTCAACGAAAGAAATTCCAAAATGAACTTTGAAAAATCAAGATAATATTAGTGTGAAAAGGTAAACCACAACAAAACACTACTGAAATATTCCAACTCTCGCATTTCAACTAAAGAAATCCAAAATTAACTTATAAAATCAAGAGAATGTAAGTGAGACAAGGTAAAGCAAAAAAAAACACTAATGAAATATTCCAGTTCTTGCATTTCAATGAAAGAAATCCAAAATGAACTTTGAAAAATCAAGAGAATGTAACTGAGACAAGGTAAAGCACAACAAAACACTGCTGAAATATTCCAGCTCTTGCATTTCAATGAAAGAAATCCAAAATGAACTTTGAAAAATCAAGAGAATGTAAGTGAGACAAGGTAAAGCACAACAAAACACTACTGAAATATTCCAGCTCTTGAATTTCAATGAAAGAAATCCAAAATGAACTTTGAAAAATCAAGAGAATGTAACTGTGTCAAGGTAAACCACAACAAAACACTACTGAAATATTCCAACTCTTGCATTTCAACGAAAGATATCCAAAATGAACTTTGAAAAATGTAGAAAAAGTAAGTGTGACAAGGTAAACCACAACAAAACACTACTGCAATATTCTAACTCTTGCATTTCAACAAAAAAAATTCAAAAAGAACATTGAAAAATCAAGAGAATGTAAGTCTGACATTGTAAACCACAACAAAACACTACTGAAATATTCCAGACATATCATTTCATCAATAGAAATTCAAAAATAAACTTTGAAAAATCAATAGAATGTAAATGTGACAATGTAAACCATAACAAAACACTACTGAAATATTCAAACTCTTACATTTCAACTAAAGAAATCCAAAATGAACTTTGAAAAATCAAGAGAATGTAACTGTCACAAGGTAAACCATAACAAAACACTAGTGAAATAGTCCAACTCTTTAATCTCAACGAAGAAATCCAATGAACTTTGAAAAATCAAGAGAATGTAAGTGTGACAAGGTAAACCACTACAAAACACTACTAAAATATTCCAACTCTTGCATTTAAACGCAAGAAATTCAAAAATAAACTTTGAACAATCAAGACAATGTAACTTTGACATGGTAAACCATAAAAAAACACTACTGAAATATTCCGACTCTTGCATTTCAACGAAAGATATTCAAAATGAACTTTGAAAGATTAAGAGAATGTAACTTTGACAATGTAAACCATAACAAAACCCTACTGAAATATTCAAACTCTTGCATTTCAACCAAAGAAATCCAAAATAATCTTTTAAAAATCAAGAGAAAGTAAGTGTGACAAGGCAAACCACTACAAAAAGCTACTGAAATATTATAACTCTTGCATTTCAATGAAAGAAATCCAAAATGAACTTTGAAAAATCAAGAGAATGTAAGTGTGACAAGGTAAACCATAACAAAACACTACTGAAATATTCTAATTCTCGCACTTCAACGAAAGAAATTCAAAAATGAACTTTGAAAAATCAATAGAATGTAACTGTGTCAAGGCAAACCACGAGAAAACGCAACTGATATAATCTAGCTCTTTTATTTCAAGGGACTAAATCCAAAACAAAATCTGAAAAAACAAGAAAATGTAACAGTGAAAAGGTAAACCATAACAAAACACTACTGAAATATTCCAACTCTTTCATTTCAACGAAGAAATCAAATGCACTTTGAAAAATCAAGAGAATTTAAGTGTGACAATGTAAACAACGACAAAACACTACTGAAATATTCCAACTCTTGCATTTCAACGATAGAAATACAAAATGAACATTGAAAAATAATTAGAATGTAACTGTTACTAGGTAAACCATAACAAAACACTACTGAAATATTCAAACTCTTTCATTTCAATGAAAGAAATTTAAAATTAACTTTGAAAAATCAAGAGAATGTAACTGTGACAATGTAAACCATAACAAAACACTACTGAAATATTCCAACTCTTGCATTTCAACGAAAGAAATCCAAAAATGAACTTTGAAAAATCAAAAGAATGTAACTGTGACAAGGTAAACCATAACAAAACACTACTGAAATATTCCAACTCAAGCATTTCAACGAAAGAAATCCAGAAATGAACTTTGAAAAATCCATAGAATGTAAGGGTGAAAAGGTAAACCACGACAAAACACTACTGAAATATTCCAACTCTTGCATTTCAACGAAAGAAATCCAAAATGAACGTTGAAAAATCAAGAGAATGTAAGTGTCACAAGGTAAACCACGACAAAACACTACTGGAATATTCCAGCTCTTGCATTTCAACAAAAAAAATCCAAAATGAACTTTGAAAAATCGAGAGAATATAAGTGTGACAAAGTAAACCATAACAAAACACTACTGAAATATTCCAACTCTTGCATTTCAATGAAATAAATCCAAAATGAAGTTTGAAAAATCAAGAGAATGTAACTGTGACAATGTAAACCATAACAAATCACTACTGAAATATTCAAACACTGGTATTTCAACGAAAGAAATCCAAAATGAACATTGAAAAATCAAGAGAATGTAACTTTGACAAGGTAAACCATGACAAAACACTTCTGAAATAATCCAACTCTTTCATTTCAACGAAAGAAATTCAAAACGAACTTTGAAACATCAAGAAAATGTAACTGTGAAAAGGTAAACCATAACAAAACACTACTGAATTTTTCCAACACTCGAATTTCAATGAATTAAATTCAAAAATGAACTTTGAAAAAATCAATAGAATGTAACTTTGACAATGTAAACCATAAAAAACACTACTGAAATATTCAAACTCTTGCATTTCAACGAAAGAAATTCAAAAATAAACTTTGAAAAATCAAGAGAATGTAACTGTGATAATGTAAACCACAACAAAACCCTAGTGAAATATTCAGACCCTTGCATGTGAATTAAAAAAATCCAAAGTGAGCATTTACAAATAAAGACAATGTAAGTGCGACAAGGAAAACCACGACCAAAAACTACTGAAATATTCCAACTCTTGCATTTCAACGAAAGAAATCCAAAATGAAGTTTGAAAAATCAATAGAATGTAAGTGTGACAAGGTAAAACACGACAAAACACTACTGAAATATTCCAACTATCGCTTTTCAACGAAAAAAACTCAAAATGAACTTTGAAAAATCAATAGAATGTAACTATGATTTTTTGTTTTGTTTTAAGTATGTTTCAACTCATTCGAAGAAATGTAAAAAAAAGGTGAAAAAAATATATCATAGTTAAATTTATTTTTTTTAATTCAAAAAAAAAATTCAAAAAAATGGGGGGAGGAGGCCAAAAAGTCGGAGGGGAGGGTGTCACCCTTCGCGTGTGGAGAGAGGGGACCCGGGGGGGTTTGATTTCTCTGCTGGTTAGGGTCATTGGTGCTTATGATCCTTGATGGTTCGTACTCACATACACCTTACTACTTGATTTGCAAGGATTTCTAAGGCTTGTTCTGAATTTCATTATTAAAATTCTTTTCTTGCCATCTACATCTCTCTTAGTATCAACTTTTTAGTATACTTCAGGAACCAGTGGGGACGAGTGGGACCAGTAGACTTCAGGAACCAGTGGGGAATCCCCGCTCGTACTGCTCGCTTTTTAAAATGTCCACGTAATAATCAGTTTAACTCTTTTTTTTCTCCACCTTCATACAATCCAATTCACAAATGCTATCTAGCTCTGTTTTTCCCTATTATTTAATTAATATCGTTCGTAAAGTCCAATTCGCGAATCTCTTACCCCTTTTTTCTATCACTTTGTTTGGAAAGGTACCAAGGGAACTTAAGGCAAGCAAATAGCATGTAGTTTCAAAACGTGTTTAATAACGTATAAAGGTCCCATAGAATAGCATTGGAAGGAACATAAATCCTTAGAATAGCATAGGAAGGAACATAAACCCTTAGAATAGCATAAGAAGGAACATAAACCCTTAGAATAGCATAGGAAGGAGCATAAGCCCTTAGAATAGCATAGGAAGGAACATAAACCCTTAGAATAGCATAGGAAGGAACATAGTGTCCCCAAATAGCATTGGAAGGAACATAAACCAAGCAAATCCATAACGACATGCTCTGGAAAGGTAACAAAGGAACATAAGGCCAGCAAAGAGCACAATAAGGAACATAAGGCAAGCAAAATGGTACTTAGTCCTCTACTTTCGTTTTAAGTTTTAATGTTGCTCCTTACTTTCAGTCGAAAAATCTTGATTTTTTATTTATCTAATACTTAGACAGCGCTATTGCACTTCTTTTTGAAAAATCAATAATTGGACTAAACGTTCAATATAACGCCGAGTAGATGGTAACTCTCCTCTTTTTCAAGAAGGATTTTAATTTTAAAAAACAAGAAACATTCAGATTTTTACCTGCA
Organism: Artemia sp. Qi Xiang Cuo; assembly: GCF_049724085.1. Lineage (NCBI taxonomy): Eukaryota > Metazoa > Arthropoda > Branchiopoda > Anostraca > Artemiidae > Artemia > Artemia sp. Qi Xiang Cuo. The sequence continues at coordinate 75,433,415 of NC_142802.1, read as the reverse complement.
CTGAGAAGGGTAAGCGGCTATCCAAACCCCATCCTCATATCCTTGAAAAACTAGTAAATTATGACCGAAAGATTTGTTTCTAATATTCTTCCTTCCCTCCTTCCCCTCCAGGAAAATTTATTCAGGGCTGGATTTTTGCAGGGGCAATTTTATTTTCCTCATGGTTTTAGAATACAGAGTGAAGGTACATTCAAACAACATTACTGAAGATTTAGGAACCTTTGTCAGAAGCAAAACACATCCTTGTCCCAATAAATTACCAATTTCTGCTGCTTTTGTCTCTCTTCGCTTTCAGTAGAAATGACTTGCTCTTTTTTTACTATTATTATTCTACTTTTTTTTATTGATAATAATAAGCAAATCACAGCTTGTACAAAAGAGCAATGCTCTTTTGTACTTATTACAACATTGAAAATAAAAATACAAATGACAGTGAAATAAAATTGAGAGCTGATAACCTTTCAGCAATTAATCATATGCAGCGCAATAGCACTGCCAAAGTAAAGCACGATGTTGGCAAAATGTATTATTAATTTTTTTTGTTTGTTTGTTTGATTTGTTTCTTTTAGACCAGGGCACTTTGTATCGAAGGAGTTGTCGTAAAAACTTCGAAAAGGGCTCATTTGATTAGAATTTAGAAGGGCTTGTGCCCTTTTTAATAGCCGAAAGTAGTTGGAAGGCAACAAACACCCCTTTCAAACCCCCCATTTACCCAAACACATCCAATCAAAATTTTGAGGTAGCCATTTTGTTTAAAATAGTGGGAAAATATGGAAATTATGTCTTTGAAGAGGAAACTCCCCCCACATTCTTCAGGACAAGGGTTGTAAGTTATGCCTTTGGGGGGTATAAGTTTTTTATAGAAAGCGGTGTCGTAGATGCTACAAAATGGCTTATTCAGTTAGAAATTCGAAGGGAAATTCAAATGCTCTTTTTAATAGTCAAAAGGGATTGGAGGGCTACTAACCCCCCTCTCGCGCCAACCATTTCCCAAAACACATCCAATCAAAATTTTGAGAAAAAGACCTTAGGTTCAAAATAGTTGCAAAATATGGAAGTTTTGTCTTTGAGGAGGATAATCCCCGCAGAGCCCTCAGGACAAGGGCTGTAAGTTATGCCATGGGGGCATAAAATGTTTTAATAGAAAGTGTTGTCTTAGAAACTTCAAAAATGGCTTATTCGATGGGAAATTCAAAGGGAAATTCAAATGCACTTTTTAATGGTCGAAAGGGATTGGAGGGCAGCCAACCCCCTTCTCGCACCCACGATTTCCCCAAACATATCCAATCAAATTTTTGAGGAATAAATTATATTCAAAGTATTTGAAAATTCAGAAAATTAGGTCTTTGAGATAGCTATTTTGTTCAACGTAATTGAAAGTTCTGGAAATTAGGTCTTTGAGGATGACAACCCCCCCCCCCTCAAGGCTCTCAGGGCAAGGATTGTGAGTTATGTCCCGGAGGCATATAAGGTTATTATAGAAAGCGTTGTCGTAAAAACTTCAAAAAAGGCTCATTCGACTGGAAATTGAAAAGGCTAGTGCCCTTTTTACTAGTTGAAAGTGATTGGAGGGCAACTACCCCCCTCTCACGCCCACCATTTCCCCAAACACATCAAATAAAAGTTCTGATACAGCCATTTTGTTCAACATAGTTTAAAGTTTCGAAAATTAGGTCTTTGAGGATAACAGGCCTCCTCCCATAGGACTCAGGACATTGGTCGTAAGTTATGCCCTTGGGGCATATAAGGTTTTTATAGAAAGTTTTGTCATAGAAGCTTTAAAAAGGGCTCTTTCGATTGGAAATTGAGAGGAATATTAGTAGGAACCCTTCTCTAATTACGAACTATACAACATTCAGCCAATCAGAGGGCTAGAATCACGTGTCTCTTTCTAGGCCAATTAGGACTGAAATACTGACGGGAGTGACGCAATATGTTTACTGAATGTGAGCATGACAATTTTATTGATCCCTGGACAAACAAGATCACGACCGGGACATGTGACATTATCAGATAAGGAAAAGATGACAGATTTCAATTACCGGTTGAAATACTGCGATAACAAGGTGACATAATCAGGTAAGGAAATTTCAACATTGGAATATTCTTATCCGAGAGTTGAAAATACAGACGGAACAAGATAACTGATTGACACAATTTCTCCATGAGACAAGATAAATTTGAAAGTAGAAACGAAAATGGTAAGGCATCTCAGGGAATGCTAACTCCTATTAAGAGATACATACTATTTTTTATTTTTTGGCGGTTCTCGACTGTGTTCAGTATAATGCACAAGTACCAATTGAACAGTGTTGTAAGGTCCCCTACCCCAACCGCCAAGGGCACTCCCTCCCCTAACTTTTTGGTAGACTTGATGGAGTATTTCTGGTAGTTTTTGGTAGCCTTGATGGAGCATTTTCTTTCTAAACTAGCTACAATAACAACATTTTACCCTGTACTATTATTATTTTCAAGGGTTTTTGATAGCATAGATGTAACACTCTCCTTCTAAACTAGCTAAAATAGTCATATTTTTCCAGACACTATTAGTATTTCCCAGGGTTTTGACAGCCATGATGAAGCAATTTTCGACTAAACTAGCGACAATAGCAACATGTGGCCCTATACTATTAGTATTTACAAGGGTTTTTGGTAGCCTTGATGGGGCATTCTCCTCCTAAACTAGCTACAATAGCAACATTTTACCCTATATTATTAGTATTTTCCAGAGTCTTTGGTAGCCTTGATGGAGCATTTTCCTTCTAAACTAGCTACAACAACAACATTTTACTCTATATTATTAGTATTTTCAAGGGGTTTTGGTAGCCTTGATTGGGCATTCTCCTCCTAAACTAGCTACAATAGCATCATTTTACCCTATATTATTAGTATTTTCAAGGGTCTTTGGTAGCCTTGATGGGGCATTCTCCTCCTAAACTAGCTAAAATAGCATCATTTTACCCAATATTATTAGTATTTTCAAGTTTTTGGTAGCCTTGATGGAACACTCTCCTTCTAAACTAGTTACAATAGCAACATTTTACCCTATATAATTAGTATTTTCACGGGTTTTCGGTAGCCTTGATGGAGCATTCTCCTTCTAAACTAGCAACAATAGCAATAAGTTACCCTACACTATTAATATTTTTAAGAGTTTTGGTAGCCTTGATGGAGCATTCTCCTTCTAAACTAGCTACAATAGCAGCATTTTACCCTATATTATTAGTATTTTCAAGGGTTTTTGGTAGCCTTGATGGTACATTCTCCTTCTAAACTAGCTACAATAACATCATTTTACCCTATATTATTAGTATTTTCAAGGGTTTTTTGTAGCCTTGATGGGGCATTCTCCTCCTAAACTAGCTACAATAGCATCATTTTACCCTATATTATTAGTATTTTCAAGGGTCTTTGGTAGCCTTGATGGGGCATTCTCCTCCTAAACTAGCTAAAATAGCATCATTTTACCCTATATTATTAGTATTTGCAAGGGTTTTTGGTAGCCTTAATGGAACATTCTCCTTTTAAACTAGCTATAATAGCAACATTTTATCCAATATTATTAGTATTTTCAAGTTTTTGGTAGCCTTGATGGAACATTCTCCTTCTAAACTAGTTACAATAACAACATTTTACCCTATACTATTAGTATTTTCACGGGTTTTTGGTAGCCTTGATAGAACATTCTCCTTCTAAACTAACAACAATACCAACATTTTACCCTATATTATTAATATTTTCAAGAGTTTTCGATAGCCTTGATGGAACATTCTCCTTCTAAACTAGCTACAATAGCAACATTTTACCCTATATTATTAGTATTTTCCAGGGTTTTTGGTAGCCTTAATAGTGCATTATCCTTTTAAATTAGCTATAACAACAACAATTTATCCTATATTATTAGTATTTTCAAGGGTTTTTGGTAGTCTTGATGGGGCATTCTCCTCCTAAACTAGCTACAATAGCATCATTTAACCCTATATTATTAGTATTTTCAAGGGTGTTTGGTAGCCTTGATGGGGCATTCTCCTCCTAAAATAGCTACAATAGCATCATTTTACCCTATATTATTAGTATTTTCAAGGGTAGCAACATTTTACCCTATATTATTAGTATTTTCAAGGGTTTTTGGTAGTCCTGATGGGGCATTCTCCTCCTAAACTAGCTACAATAGCATCATTTAACCCTATATTATTAGTATTTTCAAGAGTTTTTGGTAGCCTTGACGAGCATTTTCCTTCTAAACTAGCTACAAAAGCAACATTTTACCCTATACTATTAGTATTTTCAAGGGTTTTTGGTAGCCTTTATGGAACATTCTCCTTCTAAACTAGCTACAATAGCAACAATTTACCCTATATTATTAGTATTTTCAAAGATTTTGGTAGCCTTGATGGAGCATTCTCCTTCTAAACTAGCTAAAATAGCAAAAATGTTACCCTATATTATTAGTATTTTTAGCCTTGATTGAGCATTCTCCTCCTAAGCCAGCTATAACAATGACATTCTAACCTATAGTTTTAGTATTTTTCACGGTTTTTGATTGACTCAGTTGAGCATTCTTATTCTAAACTAGACACAAAAATAGCAATTTACCCTATATTATTAGTATTTTTAAGGATTTTTGGTAGTCTTGATGGGGCATTCTCCTCCTAAACTAGCTACAATAGCATCATTTAACCCTATATTATTAGTATTTTCAAGAGCTTTTGGTAGCCTTGACGAGCATTTTCCTTCTAAACTAGCTACAACAGCAACATTTTACCCTACACTATTAGTATTTTCAAGGGTTTTTGGTAGCCTTAATGGAACATTCTCCTTCTAAACTAGCTACAATAGCAACAATTTACCCTATATTGTTCGTATTTTCAAAGATTTTGGTAGCCTTGATGGAGCATTCTCCTTCTAAACTAGCTAAAATAGCAAAAATGTTACCCTATATTATTAGTATTTTAAGCCTTGATGGAGCATTCTCCTTCTAAACTAGCTACAATAGCAACATTTTAACCTATACTATTAGTATTTTCAAGGGTTTTTGGTAGCCTTGATGGAGCATTCTCCTTCTAAACTAGATACAATAGCAAAATTTTACCCTATACTATTAGTAATTTCAGGAGTTTTTGGTAGCCTTGGTGGAACATTCTCCTTCTAAACTAGCTACAATAGCAACATTTTACCTTTTATTATTAGTATTTTCAAGGGTTTTGGTAATCTTTTTTATCCCCACATTACTTTATGACTTCTAATTTTATTTATAATATTTTTTTTAATAAAGTGCTTTTATAGTTTTCAGATATATGAACAACCACGTTTGAAATTCATGTGATTTTATTAATAATAATTGATTTAAAAAAATAAAGTTGGGTTTTAATTTTCAAAAATAAGAACACCAACGTTTAAAATACATGTGATTTTATTAATAATATTTGATTTTTTAATAAAGTTGGGTTTTAGTTTTTAGAAATAAGAATGCCCACGTTTAAAATACATGTAATTTTATTAATAATATTTGATTTTTTAATAAAGTTGGGTTTTAGTTTTCAGAAATAAGAACACCCAACGTTTAAAATACATGTGATTTTATTAATAATATTTGATTTTTTTAATAAAGTTGGGTTTTAGTTCCTTATTTTTTCAAAATAAAAGTGTTCCTCTTCTCATTTTTGAATTTTCTCAAAAAAAAGCTACAGATCAATTCTAATTTTTTCCGATGAAAATAAAAATGTTCCACTTCAATTCCGATTTTTCTCAAAGAGGTGAAAAAAAACATTATAAGTTCAGTTCTTATTTTTCTCAGACATAAAAAATTTAAAGTTTTTTTCTAAATTTTTCCATAGGAGATAGAAAAAAGTTATACTTTGATTGTGAATATTCACCATGAAGATAAAAGTTCCACTTTAATTCTAAGTTTTCTTTGGCGAAATGAAGAAAAGTTCAAGTTCTCTTCTGAATTTTCTAAATGAAAAAAAAGTTACAGTACAGTTCTAATTTTTTCGAAAGAAAATAAAAAAGGTTCCACATCAGTTGTTAATTTTCTCAAAGACTTAAAAAATTTAAAGCTCCACTTCAGTTCTGGTTTATCTCAAAGAGGTGAAAAAAAATTTAAAGTTCAGTTATAAATTTCTCGTAAAAGATAGAAAAAAGTTATACTTTGATTGCGAATGTGAAGAAAAGTTCAAGTTCTCTTCTGAATTTTCACAAAGAAAAAATAAGTTACAGATCAATTCTAATTTTTTTCTAGAGAAAATAAAAAGGTTCAACTTCAGTTCTGATTTTTCTCAAAAAGGTTAAGAAAATTTAAAGTTCTGTTCTAAATTTCTCGTAAAAGATATAAGAAAAAGTTGTACTTTTATTGCAAATATTTACCATGAAGATAAAGAGTTCCACTTTAATTCAGAGTTTTCTCAAAGAGGGGAAGAAAAGTTCAAGTTCTCTTCTGAAAATTTCTCAATGAAAAGAAAAAGTTACAGTTCAATTATAATTTTCTCCAAAGAAAATAAAAAAGGTTCCACTTTATTTCTGATTTTTCTCAAAGACATGAAAAAAATTTAAAGTTCCGTTACAAATAATTCTATTGAAGATAGAAAAAAGTCATACATTGATTGTGAATATTCTCTTTCAAGATAAAAAGTTCCACTTCAAATCTGAGTTTTGTCAATGAAGCAGAGAAAAGTTCAAGTTCTTTTCAGAAAATTTCTCAATGAAAAAAGATACAGATTAATTCTAATTTTTTCAAAAATAAAAGGGTTCCTCTTTACATTTCTGAATTTTGTAAAAAAAAGTTACAGATCAATTCTATTTTTTCCATAGAAAATAAAAAGATTCCAGTTCGCTTCTGATTTTTCTCAAAGAGGTGAAATAATTAAAAGTTCTGTTCTAAATTACTTATTAAAGATAGATAAAGTTATATTATGATTGTGAATATTCACCATGAAGATAAAGAGTTCCATTTTAATTCTTAGTTTTCCCAAAGAAGTGAAGAAAAGCTGAAGTTCTCTTCTGAAGATAAAAAGTTCCACTTTAATTCTGAGTTTTCTTAATAAGGTGATGAAAAGTTCAAGTTCTTTTCTGAATTTTCTCAAAGAAAAAAAATAAGTTAAAGATTAATTCTAATTTTTCTAGAGAAAATAAAAAGGTTCCACTTCAGTTCTGATTTTTCTCAAAGAAGTGAAAAAATTGAAAGTTCTGTTCTAAATTTCTCGTAACAGATAGAACAAAGTTATACTATGATTGTGAATATTCACCATGAAGATAAAGAGTTCCACTTTAATTCTGAGTTTTATCAAAGAAGTGCAAAAATGTTCAAATTCTCTTCTGAATTTTCTTAAGGAAGAGACATAAGTGAGCTCAATTCCAAATTTTGCCAAAGAAGAGAAAAAGCTCCACTTCAGATCTGAATTTTCTCAGACATGAAAAAACTTAATATATATGTTCTAAATTTCTCCGTAGAAGATAGAAAAGAAGCTACAGTTGGATTCTATATATTCTCCATGAAGATAGAAAAAGTTCAACTTTAATTCTGAGTTTTCTCAAAGAAAAGTACAAGTTCTCTCTTCTGAAGATAAATAGTTCCACTTTTAATTCTGAGTTTTCTCGAAGAAGTGAAGAAAAGTTCAAGCTCCCTGAATTTTATCAAATAAAAAAAGTTGCAGTATAGTTCCAAATTTTTCCAGACAAGTTAGAAAAAAATTATGCTTCGATTCTGAATTTTTCCTCCAAGAAGAGAAAAATTTCTGCTTTAATTCTATATTTGCTCAAAGAAGTGAAGAAAAGTTCAAGTTCTCTTCTGAATGTTTTAAGCTGGAAAAATTTAAAGTTCTGATCCAAATTGTTCATAGAAGAAAGAAAAAGTTACACTTTATTCTGAGTTTTCTCAAAGAAGTGCAAAAATTTTCAAGTTCTCTTCTGAATTTTCTTAAAGAAGAGACAAAAGTTAGCTCAATTCTGAATTTTACCAAAAAAGAGTTACAGTTCAATTCTAATTTTTTCAATGAAAATAAAAAAAAGCTTCCACTTCAGTTCTTAATTTCCTAAAGACATAAAAAATTTAAAATTCAGTTCTAACGTTTTCCGTAGAAGATAGAAAAAGTTATACTATGGTTGTAAATATTCTCCATGAAGATAAAAAGTTGCACTTTAATTCTAAATTAAAAGCTTTCAAATCAGTTCTTAATTTCCCAAAGACACAAAAAATTTAAAGTTCTGTTCACAATTTTTCACTAGAAGATAGAAAAAGTTATACCTTGACTGTGAATATTCGCCATGAGGATAAGGAGCTCCACTTTAATTCTGATTTTTCTCAAAGAAGTGGAAAATGTTCAAGTTCTCTTCTGAATTTTCAGTTCAATTCTAATTTTTCCAAAGAAAATAAAAAAGCTTCCACTTCAGTTCTTAATTTCTTATAAACATAGAAAATTTAAAGTTCTTTTCTAAATTCTTCCGTAGAAGATAGAAAAAGTTATACTATGATTGTGAATATTTGCCGTGAGGATAAATAGTTCCACTTTCAATTTCAATTAAATTTATGATTTTTCTCAAGAAATACTGATTTTTCTCAAAGAAGTGCAAAAATGTTCAAGTTCTCTTCTGAATTTTCCTAAAGAAGTGAAAAAAGTTAGTTTAATTCTGAATATTACCAGAGAAGAGTTACAGTTCAATTTTAATTTTTTCAAAGAAAATAAAAAAGCTTCCACTTCAGTTCTTAATTTCTTATAAACATAGAAAATTTAAAGTTCTTTTCTAAATTCTTCCGTAGAAGATAGAAAAAGTTATACTATGATTGTGAATATTTGCCGTGAGGATGAAAAGTTCCACTTTCAATTTCAATTAAATTTATGATTTTTCTCAAGAAATACTGATTTTTCTCAAAGAAGTGCAAAAATGTTCAAGTTCTCTTCTGAATTTTCCTAAAGAAGTGAAAAAAGTTAGTTTAATTCTGAATATTACCAGAGAAGAGTTACAGTTCAATTTTAATTTTTTCAAAGAAAATAAAAAAGCTTCCACTTCAATTCTTAATTTCCCAAAAACACAAAAAATTTTAAGTTCCTTTCTAAATTTTTTCGTAGAAGATAGAAACAGATATACCATGATTGTGAATATTCTCCATAAAGATAAAAAGTTCCACTTTAATTCTAAATTTTCTCAACGAAGTGAAGAAAAGTTCAAGTTCTCTTCTGAATGTTCTCAATGAAAATAAAAGAAAAGAAATGAAAATAAAAGAAAATAAAAAGGTTCCATTGCAGCTCTGATTTTTCTCAAAGAGATGAAAAAATTTAAAGTTCTGTTCCAAATTTTTCGTAGAAGATATAAAAAAGTTATACTTTGAGCGTGAATATTCGCCATGAAGATATGGAGCTCAACTTAAATTCTGAGTATTTTCAAAGAAGTGCAAAAATGTTCAAGTTCTCTTCTGAATTTTCTTAAAGAAGAGAAAAAGTTAGCTCAATTCTGAATTTTATGAAAGAAGACTTACAATTTAATTCTAATTTTTCCAATTAATTTAGACTAGGTTACGTGCGCGCACGTAAAATTAGAATTGAATTGTAACTCCTCTTTGGTAAAATTCAGAATTGAGCTGACTTTTTCTCTTCTTTAAGAAAATACAGAAGAGAACTTGTACATTTTTGCACTTCTTTGAAAAAACTCAGAATTTAAGCGGAGCTAATAAAATTTTCTGAGAAAACTCTGAGAATTAAAGTGGAACTTTTTCTATCTTCGTGGAGAATATACAGAATTCAACTGTAACTTCTTTTCTATCTTCTACGGAAAAATTAAGAACAGAAATTTAAAATTTTTTTCATGTCTGAGACAATTCAGAACTGAAGTGGAAATTTTTTCTCTTCTTTGGTAAATTCGGAATTGAGCTAACTTTTTTCTCTTCTTTAAGAAAATTCAGAAGAGAACTTGAACGTTTTCGTACTTCTTTGAGAAAACTCAGAATTAAAGTGGAACTCTTCATGGTGAATATTCACAATCATAGTATAACTTTTTCTCTCTTTTAAGATAAATTTAGAACAGAACTTTAAATTTTTTTTCACCTCTTTGAGAAAATATCAGAACTAAAGTGGGAACATTTTATTTTCTCTAGAAAAATTAGGATTGATCTGTAACTTATTTTTTTTTTCTTTGAGAAAATTCAGAAGAGAACATGAAATTTTCTTCACTTCTTTGAGAAAACTCAGAATTAAAGTGGAACTCTTTATCTTCATGGTGAATATTCACAACCATAGTATAAATTTTTCTATCTTTAATAAGTAATTAATAAGTAGAACAGAACTTTAAATTTTTTTCACCTCTTTAAGAAAAATCAGAAGTGAAGTGGAATCTTTTTATTTTCTATGGAAAAATAGAATTGATCTGTAACTTTTTTCTTAGAAAATTCAGAAATGAAAAGAGGAACCCTTCTATTTTGCAAAAATTAGAATTGATCTCTACCTTTTTTCATTGAGAAATTTTTCAGAAAAGAACTTGAACTTTTCTTTCCTTCATTGAGAAAACTCAGATTTAAAGTGGAACTTTTTATCTTGATGGAGAATATTCACAATCAAAGTATGACTTTTCTATCTTCAACAGAAAAATTTAGAACAAAACTTTAAATTTTTTCATGTCTTTGAGAAAAATCAGAACTAACGTGGAACCTTTTTAATTTTCTTTGGAGAAAATTAGAATTGAACTGTAACTTTTTTCTTTTCATTGAGAAATTTTCAGAAGAGAACTCGAACCTTTCTTCCCGTCTTTGAGAAAACTCTGAATTAAAGTGAAACTCTTTGTTTTAATGGTGAATATTCGCAATCAAAGTATAACTTTTTTTTATATCTTTTACGAGAAATTTAGAACAGAACATTAAATTTTTTTAACATCTGAGAAAAATCAGAACTGAAGTGGAACCTTTTGATTTTTTCTAGAAAAAAGTAGAATTGATCTGTAACCTATTTTTTCTTTGTGAAATTTCAGAAGAGAACTTGAACTTTTCTTCACATTCGCAATCAAAGTATAACTTTTTCTATCTTTTACGAAAAATTTAGAACTGAACTTTAAATTATTTTCACCTCTTTGAGAAAAATCAGAACTGAAGTGTCACTTAAAATGTTTTATGTCTTTGAGAAAATTAAGAACTGAAGTGAAACCTTTTTTATTTTCTTTGGAAAAATTTGAACTGTAGTGTAACTTATTTCTTTTCATTGAGACAATTCAGAAGAGAACTTGAACTTTTCTTCACTTCGCCGAGAAAACTTAGAATTAAAGTGGAACTTTTTATCTTCATGGTGAATGCTCACAATCAAAGTATAACTTTTTTCTATCTTCTATGGAAAAGTTTTTAATAGAACTTTAAATTTTTCATGTCTGAAAAAATTAAGAACTGAACTTTAAATTTTGTTTCACCTCTTTGAGAAAAATCAGAACTGAAGTTGGACATTTTTATTTTCATCGGAAAAAAATAGAATTGATCTGTAACTTTTTTTGAGAAAATTCAGAAACGAAAAGAGGAACCCTTTTATTACAAATGAATGGGCATTGTCAGTTTTATACACATATACTGAAATTTAGTAATCAAAATGTTAATATTATTTGATTTATTAAAGTTATAAAAGTAAAAACATATATATTTTTCAGTAAAGTACAAATTTTGTTCTGGCCTTGGGAAGGCATAGGGGTTTGCGCCCAACTTATGTTAATTTCTGCTCGTTTTGAGTTTGACTCGGTTAATTATTGTATTTTCTGTTCGTTTTGGTTTTCTTTTATTTATCGATACTGATTTGTGGTAGTTTCACGATTGGTAGATTATTTGATTTTATTTTTGCTAATTTTTTGTTTAATGGAGTTCTTTACTTTTCTTTGAAAAACTTATTTTTGTGGAAATTTTTTTTAAATTTATTTATTCTAATTAACGGCCTTTGTGATTAAGGGGTCATTTTTAAAGAATTGGAACAAAATTTGAACTTAAGCTTAAAGAGCAAGGTATTGACTAAGGGGCAAACCCCCTAATATACGTCTTAAAAATCTATGAATATAGAAGTTCGTTACGTAAGTTAATTCATAACTTTGAATTTCCAATCGAATGAGCTTTTTTAGAAGTTTCTAAACTCCTCCTTTAAAAACCTTATATGCCCCCAGGGCATAACTTACAACCCTTGTCCTGACGGCTGTGAGGGAGTGTCCTTCTCAAAAACATATTTTCTATCTGGAAATCTACTACGCTGAACAAAATGTCTATCTCAAAATTTTTATTGGATGTGTTTGGGGAAATGATGGGAGTGAGGGGGGGGCTAGTTGCCCTCCAATCACTTTCGACTATTAAAAATGGTACTAGCCCTTTGAACTTACAATCGAATGAGTCTTTTTTGAAGTGTCTACGACAACGCCTTCTATAAAAACCTTATATGCCCCCAGGGCATAACTTGAAACCCTTACCCTGAGGGTAGTGGGGGAGTGTCCTCCGCAAAAACATATTTTTTATTTGAGCATCTGAACAATTACGCTGAACAAAATGGCTATATCAAAATTTTGATTGGATGTATTTGGGGGAATAATGGGAGTGGGGGGGGCTAGTTGCCCTCCAATCACTTTTGAGAATTAAAAAGGATACTAGCCCTTCGAATTTCCAATCGAATGAGCCCCTTTTGAAGTTTTTATGACGACCCCATCCATATGAAGTGTCCTTCTCTATCTGATGTGCCTTTCTCAACGCTTTCAATAAAAAATTTATTTGCCCCCCAGGGCATAACTTACAATCCTTGCCCTGAGGGCTGTGGGGGAGGGGTTGTCATCCATAAAGACCTAATTTCAAAAACCTTCAAATACGTTGAATAAAATGGCTATCTTAAAATTTTGATTGGATGTGATTGGGGAAAAGGTGGACGTGAGAGGGGGGTAAGTTGCCCTCGAATCCCTTTCAACTATTAAAAAGGGTACTAGCCCTTTAAATTTCAAATCTAATGAGCCCTTTTTCAAGTCTCTACGACAAAGATTTCAATAAAAACCTCATATGCCCCCAGGGCATATGAGGTTTTAATTCTTGCCCTGAGGGTTGTGGGTTAGTGTACTCCTTAAAAATATGTTTTCTATCTGGAAATCAACTACGCTGAACAGAATGGCTATCTCAGAATTTCTATTGGATATGTTTGGGGGAATGATGGGTGTGGGGGGGGGGGGGTTGGCTAGTTGCCCTACAATCACTTTCGACTATTAAAAAGGGCACTAGCTCTTTGAATTTCCAAACGAATGAGCATTTTTTTAAGTTTCTACGACAACGCCTTCTATAAAAACCTTATATGCCCCCAGGGCATAACTTAAATCCCATGCCTTGAGGGTTGTTAGGGAGCGTCCTCCTCAAAAACACATATTTCTATCATGAAATCAACGACGCTGAACAAAATGGCTATCTTGAAATTTTGATTGGACGTGTTTGAGGGAATGATGGGCGTGGGGGGCATGTTCTCCTCCAATCACTGTCGACTATTAAAAAGGGCCCTAAAACTCTTGGTTTCCAATCAAATGAGCCCTTTTTGAAGTCTCTACGACGACCCCTTCCATATGAAGTACCCTGCTCTAAAGGAGAAACATAATAAAGGGTACATTGTGCCAACACTGTTCTTATATACCCTCAGGGCATAACTTGAAACCCTTTGCCCGAGGGTTTTGGGGGAGTGTCCTCCTCAAAAAGATATTTTCTATCTGGAAATCAACTACGCTGAACAAAATGGTTATCTCAAAATCTTAAATTGATTTGTTTAGGGGAATGATGGGCGGGGGGAGGGGGCTAGTTGCCCTCCAATCACTTTCGACTATTAAAAAGGGCACTAGCCACTCCAATTTCCAATTGAATGAGCCCTTTTCGAAGCTTCTACGACAACTCCTTCAATACGAAGTGCTATCTTAAAATTTGCTATCTATAAAATGGCTATCTTAAAATTTTGATTGGGTGTGCTTGGGGAAAAGGTGGGGGTGAGAGGGGGGTAAGTTACCCTCAAGTCAATTTCCACTATTAAAAAGGGTACTAGCCCTTTGGATTTCAAATCGAATGAGCCCTTTTTCAAGTTTCTACGACAAAGATTTCAATAAAAACCTCATATGCTCCCAGGGCTCAACTTATAATCCTTGCCCTGAGGGTTGTGGGGGAGTGTACTTTTCAAACTTATGTTTTCTATCTGGAAATCAACTACGCTGAACAAAGTGGCTATCTTAAAATTTTTATTACATGTGTTTGGGGGAATGATGGGTGTGGGGGGGGGGCTAGTTCCCTCCAATCACTTTCGACTATCAAAAAGGGCACTAGCTCTTTGAATTCCAATTGAATGAGTATTTTTCGAAGTTTCTACGACAACGACTTCTATAAAAACCTTATATGCCCCCGGGACATAACTTAAAATCCTTGCCCTGAGGGTTGTGGGGGAGTGTCCTCCTCAAAAACATGTTTTCTAACTGGAAATCAACTACGCTGAACAAAATGGCTATCTCAAAATCTTAAATGGATGTGTTTAGGGGAATGATGGGCGGGGGGGGGATAGTTGCCCTTCAATCACTCTCGACTATTAAAAAGGGTACTAGCTCTTTGAATTTCCAATCGAATGAGCCTGTTTTGAAGTTTCTACGACAACGCCTTCTATAAAAACCTTATAACCCCCAGGGCATACCTTAAAACCCTTGCCCTGAGGGTTTTGGGGGAGTGTCCTCCTCAAAAACATATTTTCTATCTGGAAATCAACTACGCTGAACAAAATGGCTATCTCAAAATTTTCATTGGATGTGTTTTGGGGAATGACGGGCATGGGCGGGGCTAGTTGCCCTCCAATAACTTTCGATTATTAAAAAGGGCACTAGCCACTCCAATTTCCAATCGAATGAGCCCTTTTCGAAGTTTCTACGACAACTCCTTCGATACGAAGTGATGATAGCTCTTATGAAAGTGCTTAAAAAATATTTGGCTTAAAGAGCAAGGTATTGAATAGGGGGTGAACCCAATCATATACGTAATGCTTATTGTTCGTTTTAAGTTTTGATGTTGCTCCTTACTTTCAGTTGAAAAACTTGTTTTTTTTATTTAATTTCTGAATTTTTTCTTTAATAATGTTGGGAAATCCGACACCCTCTTAATAGCAATTTCCCTTACCCCGTAGAAACTTCCTTCGTGGAAAGATCCTCCCATTTAACCCCCGATCCCCCCCCCACCTACCAGAAAAAATCCCGCCTGAAAACGTTTGTATGCTTCCCAATAACCTATACTATATGTTAATAGTGGGTAAAGTTCATAACTTTCAGCCCTCCCCCCAGGGACTTCGGGGTATTAAGTCATCCTAAAAGACATAGCTATCATATTTTCAACCATGCTGAACAAAATGGCTATCTCAAAATTTTGATCGGGTGACTTTGGGATAAAAATGAGCGTTGGAGGGGGCCTAGTTGCCCTCCATTTTTTTGGTCACTTAAAAAGGGTCACTTAAAAAGGTCACCCAGGGGTGATACGGTCACCCCTGGGAAAAAAACAAAAAAAAATTAACACGCATCTTTCTTCTGGCAGAAAATGCAAAATTCCAAATTTTTGTAGATAGGTGCTTGAAAACTCTACAGTAGGGTTTTCTTATACGCTGAATATGATGGTGTGATTTTCATTAAGGTTCTATTACTTTTAGGGGGTATTTCCCCCTTTTTTCTAAAATCAGCCAAATTGTCTCAGGCGCGTAACTTTTGATTGGTAGTAATGAACTTGATGAAATTTATATATTTAAAATCAGTATTAAAATCTCACTCTTTTTATGTATCTATTGTTATCAAAATTCCATTTTTTAGAGTTTCGGTTACCATTGAGCCGGGTCGCTCCTTACTTACAGTTTGTTACCAGTAACTGTTTGATACGGAATAATTTCTGGTCGTTTTAATTATTAATGTCGCTCCGTACTTTCAGTTAAAAAAAAAAAAATTATTTGATTTCTGATCGTTTTTGAATTAATGCAGCTTTTTTGGCTCAACGTACATGAATAATTTAATACCTCGCTCTTTACGCTAAAATTCAAATTTTGTTCTGATTCTTAAAAAATGACCGCTTAATCACAAAGGCCGTTAATTAGAACAAACAGCTCTGATGAAACTACAAAAAAACTTTAGCGTAAAGAGCGAGTTAATGACTAGGGGGCAACCACAATCATTTACGTAATAATTTCTATTCGTTTTAAGTTTCGATGCTGTTCCTTACTTTCAGTTGAAAAACTTGTTTTTGTTTTTTTATTTAATTTCTGATCGTTTTTTTCTAAATGATGCTTGGAAATCCGGCCCATCTTCATGGCAATGTCCCTTCCCCCATGCGAACTTCCTCCATGGAAAGATCTTCCCATGTAACACCTAACCCCCCCCCCTCCCCGAATACCAGAACCCCCCCCCCCCTGAAAAATCTGTATGCCTCCCAATAACCAATACTGTATGTAAACATTGGGCAAAGTTCATAACTTGCAGACCTTCCCCCGGGGACTGTGAAGGATTAAGTCATCCTCAAAGACATAGTTATTGTATTTTTCGACCATGCTGAACAAAATGGCTATCTCAAAATTTTGATCGGGTGAATTTTGGAAAAAATGAGCGTGGGAGGGCGTCTAGTTGCCCTCCATTTTTTTGGCCACTTAATAATGGCACTAGAAATTTAAATTTCCGCTCTAGTGAGCCCCCACGCGATATTCTACCCCCCGCGACCTCTGAAAAAAACAACAACAAATAAACACGCATCCGTGATCTTTCTTCTGGCAAAATTTACAAAATTCCACATTTTTGCAGTTAGGAGCTTGAAACTTCTATAGTTGAGTTCTCTATTACGTTGAATCTGATGGTGTGATTTTCATTAAAGTTCTATGATTTTTAAAGGGTTTCCCCCTTTCTTCAAAAATAAGTCAAATTTTCTCAGGTGCTTAACTTTTGGTGGGTAAGACTAAACTTCATGAAACATATATATTTGAAATCAACATACAAATTTGATTATTTGGATGCATCTATTGGTATCAAAACTCCGTTTTATAGAGTTTCGGTTACTATTGAGCCGGGTCACTCCTTACTTGCAGTTCGTTACCACGAACTGTTTCAAAAAGAACATGTCAATACAAAACGAACCGAAATTAATCAAAAAAAATTTTTTCCACAAAATAAGTTTTTCAACAAGAAGTAAAGAACTCCATTAAACCAAAAATGAACACAAATAGAATCAAATAATCTACCAAGCATACAAATTCCACAAATCAGTATGAATAAATAAATAAAAAAAAATTAAATCTAAAAGCCAGAATATAATTTCTACTTTACTGAACTTATTTTTTTTAATGTTTGCATTTTTATAGCTTTAAAAAATCAATAATTAAATAAGATTTCAAGAAATACATTATTATCAATATATGCATATTAAACTGACAATGCACATTTCTTCAGTAAATTCATTTCATTTTTTTTTCAGTAAAGTACAAATTATATTCTTCCTTTTAGAGAGCATAGCGGATCTAGAACCCTACTCATATTAATTTCTGCTCGTTTTGAGTTTGACTCTGTTATTTATTAACTAAAAAAAACAATTTTTTTTAAACTGAAAGTAAGGAGCGACATTAAAACTTAAAACGAACAGAAATTATTCCGTATATGAAAGGGGCTGTCCCCTCCTCAACGCCTCGCTCTTTGCGCTAAAGTTTGACTCTATCTTACAACTTTATTTTTTAAAACAATAAAAAAAATTAGTGTAAAGAGCGAGGCGCTGAGGAGGGGACAGCCCCTTTCATATACGGAATAATTTCTGTTCATTTTAAGTTTTAATGTCGTTCCTTACTTTCAGTTAAAAAAAACTTGTTTTTTTTTATTTAATTTTTCAACGTGTCTGAATTAACGCAGCTTTGATTTTGGCTAACCCTCATGAATAATTAAAACAAAGTTGGCATATTAATTTTCCTTTTTTTGGCTAAATGGCTTTCTCGAAATTTTGTTCTGATGTAACTTACGAATTAACTTACTTAACGAATTTCTATATTCGTATGTTTTTATTACGTATATTAGGGAGTTCACTCCCTAGTCAATACCTTGCTCTTTACGCGAAAGTTCGAATTATATTCGAATCACAAAACCCTGAAACACAAAGGCCGGTTAATTAGAATAGATAGCTCTTTTGAAAAGACTAAAAATACTTTAGCGTAAAGAGCGAGGTATTAACTAGGAGGCGAAGCCTCTCATATACCTAATAATTTCTGTTCGTTTCAAGTTTTAATGTTGCTCCTTACTTTCAGTTGAAAAAAAACTGGTTTTTCTATTTAATTTATGATCGTTTTTTAAATAATGCTGGGAAATCTGGCAAACCCTTCAGGGAAATGTCCCTTCTTCAAATGAAATATCCTCCATGGAAAGAACCTCCCCCGTAACCCCTACTTTGACCCCGACCCCCCCACTAGAAAAAAATTCCTCCTGAAAACGCCTGTATACTTCCCAATAACCAATACCAGATGCAAACCAGAGTATAAAGATATAGTTTATACACTGTAATTTATATATGTAGTTTATATACTGTAAACACAGTGTAGAGATAATCCTATAATTTATATACTGTGATGTAAACAATGGGCAAAGCTTATAACTTGCAGCCCTTCCCCGGGAACTGTGGGGGATTAAGTCATCCTCAAAGACATATTAAGTAGATTTTTGACTATGCTGAACAAAATGGCTAAGTTCAAAATTTTTATTGAGTGACTTCGGGAAAAAATGAGCGTAGGAGGGGGCCAAGTTGCCCTCAAATTTGTTGGGTCACTTAAAAAGGGCACTAGAACTTTTAATTTCCGTTCGAATGAGCCCTCTCACGATATTCTAGAACTAATGGATTGATACGATCACCCCCGGGAAAAAAAAACAAAAAAAAACAACAAAGAAACAAACAAACAAATAAACACGCATTCGTGATCTTTCTTCTGGCAAAAAAATAAAAAATTCCACATTTTTGCAGATAGGAGCTTGAAAACCTCTACAGTAGGATTCTCTGATACGCTGAATCTGATGGTGTGATTTTCATTAAAGTTTTATGACTTTTAGGGGCTGTTTCCCCTTTTTTCGAAAATAAGGCACATTTTCTCAGGTGCGTAACTTTTGATGGGTATAACTAAAATTGATGAAACTTATATATTTGAAATAAGCATAAAAATATAATTCTTCTATTGCATCTATTGGTATCAAAATTCCGTTTTTTAGAGTTTCGGTTACTATTGAGCCGGGTCGCTCCTTACTTACAATTAAATAAAAAAACAAGTTTTTTAAACTGAAAGTAAGAAGCGACATTAAAACTTAAAACGAACAGAATTATTCCGTATATGAAAGGGGCTGTCCCCTCCTCAGCGCCTCGCTCTTTATGCTAAAGTTTTTTATTGTTTTAAAAAATAAAGTTGTGAGACAGAGTCAAACTTTAGCGTAAAGAGCGAGGCGTTGAGGAGGGAACAGTCCCTTTCATATACGGAATAATTTCTTTTCGTTTTAAGTTTTAATGTCGCTCCTTACTTTCAGTTTAAAAAACTTGTTTTTTTTTATTTGATTTTTGGACGTTTTTGAATAAATGCAGGTTTTGATCTTGGCTCACCGTACATGAATAATTAAAACAAAATTTTCATATTAATTAACTTTTATTTAGTCGAAACTTTATTTAGGCTTTCTCGAAACTTGTTTAATTTTATTTACGAACGTTTTTATTAGTAATAAATATACGTAACTTACGAATTAACTTACGTAACGAACTTCTATATTCATATATTTTTAATTTGTTTATTAGGGGGTTTGCCCCTAGTCAATACCTTGCTCTTTCAGCAAAAGTTCGAATTTTATTCCAATTCTTTAAAAATGACCGCATAATCACAAAGGCCGTTAATTAGAATAAATATCTATTATGAAAGTACTAAAAAATCTTTGGCTTAAAGAGCGATGTATTGACTACGGGGTGAACCCAATCATATATGTAATATTTTCTGTTCGTTTGAAGTTTCGATGTTGCTGCTATTGCAGTTGAAATACTTGTTTTTTTTTTATATTAAATTTCTGATGTTCTTTTAAATAATGCTGGGAAGTCCGGCGTCCCCTTCATAGCAATGTCCCTTCCCCCATGAAAACTTCCTTCATGGAAAGATCCTCCCACATAACCCCCGACCCATCCCCCCACGACCAGGAAAAATCTCCCCTGAAAACGTCTGTATACTTCCAAATAACCAATACTATATGTTAACATTGGGTAAAGTTCATAACTTTCAGCCCTCCCCCTGGGAACTTCGGGGGATTAAGTCATCCTAAAAGACATTTTTATTACATTTTCGAACATGCTGAACAAAATGGCTATCTCAAAATTTTGATCAGGTGACTTTGGGAAAAAAATGAGCGTGGGAGGGGGCCTAGTTGCCTTCCATTTTTTCTGTCACTTAAAAAGGGCACCAGAACTTTCAATTTCCATTCCAATGAGCCCTTCCACGCTATTCTAGTACAACTGGGTCGATACGATCACCCCTGGAAAAAAAACAAACAAATAAACACGCACCCGTGATCTTTCTTCTGGTAAAAAATGCAAAATTCCACATTTTTGTACATGGGAGCTTGAAACCTCTACCGTGGGGTTCTCTGATACGCGGAATGTGATGGTGTGATTTTCATTCAGGTTCTTTCCTCCTTTTTTCGAAAATCAGCCAAATTTTCTCAGGTGCCTAACTTTTGATGTATAAAATTAAACTTGATGAAACTTATATATTTGAAATCAGCATTAAAATCTGATTCTTTTGATGCATCTATTTGTATCAAAATACCGTTTTCTAGAGTTTCAGTTACCATTGAGCCGGGTCGCTCGTTACTTACAGTTCGTTACCACGAACTGTTTGATTCGTTACCACGAACTGTTTGATTTTAATTTCTGTTTGTTTTGGGTTTCCATTCATTTATTGATATTGATTTGTGTTGGTTGTATGCTTGGTAGATTATTTGATTATATTTTTATTCATTTTTGGTTTAGTGGAGTTCTTTAGTTTTTTTAGAAAACCTATGTTTTGGAAAAAGTTTTAATTAATTAATTTCATTATACACCAAGTATTCAGTTTAATTTTATTAGTCCTTACTAGGACTGTTCAAGACACTTAACGTTTTCAGTAGAGTTCCACTGACGCAGTAAGATTTCGGATTTTACGGTTAGGGAAGGGGGCAGTAGCCAAACTCTTGTTTGTAGTGATTTTTTTTTTCGATTTACGCTTAGTTTGTATATCCAATTTAAGCTCTAGGTGTTTTAAGATTTATTTTTTGACATATTAGTACCTGTTGTAATTGTATTTGCTGTGATTGTTATTTTTAATTTCTGTTTGTTTTGGGTTTCATTTATTCTTTAAAAGGAATTTCCGGCCGGTTTGGGTTTGCAGGAATTTGTTTCTGCTGATCATAAGTTTAATATGGCCTTTACTTTTCTTTGGAAAAGTTCTTCTTTGGAATTTTTTCTTCAATTAATTTCGAGTAACAGCCATCATTCTTGAGAGCTTAGGTAACTCTCAAAATCACTTGTTCCCCGTTTCCCTTTCTTTTTAATAAGCCCTCATTTTCAACCTCAATGCATATCCTTATTCCAAAGCTTAGCTGCTTCAGTGGCAAGCTCAGCACTTCGAATTGCCTTTTCTAATGTTCCCTTTTGTGACATGCGCTTTCTAAAAAGTTTCTCTGTAGACCAACTGTTTCCATATCAGTCGATTTCTGAAGTAAATAGTGCCTGCAGCGTAATAATTGTTATTTTTTAACTTCTGCAAGGTAAATAGTCTTTAATTAACTTTGTTCCTCAGTTATAGTTATTAATGACCATTATTTATGCTCTACAATTAAACTGAGCATTAACTTTTGCTTGAACTTATCCTTTTAATAACCGTTATCGAATATTACCAATCCACTGACATGAACCTACAGCTCATGTAACTTAAAAAGACTTCATTTCCGGTCTTAAAAAAATGATTTTTTTAAGATGATTTTGCGCTTGATGATCCAAAAACATAGACTATTTCCCAGATTCAATGACCAAATTCCCTTATACGGTCCGTAAAATGAATTTTTTTTTACTATTTTTACCATTTTTTCTGACTACTTTTACTATTTTTTACTATTTTATTTTTTTACTATAAACCCCCCAAAAAGCTAGCTTTATTAGTTAAAGCATTTAAGCTAGATTTGTTGACTGATTACTTTGAAAAAACGAAATTGTGAATTATTAATGTGTTCTCTAACGAGTTACCTTTTATATAACTTGAATTGGAGCCCCTAGGCCTAAAATATAATATTATTCTTATATTTTTTTCAAAGAGAAAGGTATAAAATGTCTATGTATCTCTGTATTTGTTTCTTTTTTTCTTTTTTGGTGTATTTTACTCCGCTTGTTTTGTTTAAAAGTGAGTTACAAATAAATTATTATTACTAAATCTTATCTTATTAAATTACTAAAATTTTATACATGTATGATTGTTTATCTGTCTGTAAATTTGTCTTGGAAGTAATGTTACCACTGTGGGAAAATTCATTTAGGATTTTAATTTTGGAAAAACGGCTTTCATATGTATGACGTCACAAATACTTCGAATAGTTACAACAGATTATTCTGAAGATGATGTCTGGGCTAAATATTTTAAAAGGAAGATTATAATTTGATTTTATTTTCGATAGTATACAATGATTTGCCAGTATAAATATGCAAAAAGGTTTCTCAAATAGAATTAAATGAGCTTAAAGCTGTTTCCAGGAAGAGATAAAAAAAACTGTGTTTCTTTTTACCGAGTGAAGCTCGTCCCCCTCGTAATCTTCTACAATTACTGTGGTCAAATACTATCATTCCACATACTATTTAAAAAGACAAAGTATTTAATTTGACAAAATATATTTTGTGTCACTATTTAAAGTGACACAAATTAAAAAGGCAAATTTTCTAGGTAAACCAAGCAAATAGCAAAATCGTCTGTGATATTTTTGTTCTTGGTGATCCATATACGTAGCCATTTTCCTAGATATAAAGATAGAGTATTTTTAATCTTAAAACTAAAACCCCCAGCTGTTTGTAGTGGCTTAATCTCTTTGAATTAAGAAATTAAGTGGCTTAATTTCTTTTAATTTATTTAAATATTTATGCCATTTTCTCTTATCAAACATTGCAATTTCTCTCCCGTTAATCAGGTGCGACACAACCTCAAAACACATTTAAGGTGAGCTAAGTAAAGTATTTTGGATATTTTCCCTTCTTCTGTCTTTTTCTTCTGGGTTACTATAAAAAAAAGAGTGTAATTTGGTAAACAATTTAATAACTCCTTGGGTCAATGGGTTAGTAATGGTTTAAACCTTCTTTACAGGCCTAAGAGCCTTTGCCGGAGTTAGTACCTTGAATTGATTGTATTTCTTATTAAATACTTTTAGTTAATTATGAATTGACATGATCTTAATGGTACCTACACTTTGCATATAATAATTTAGTTAGTTAATGCAAACTAACTCAAAAATGCTTCTCATTTCTAAGAATAAGCTTTTACTAAACCAAAAATTTCAAGTCAGGTCGATGAAGAAATACTGCCTATACTAAACAATAATCACAAAAAGAGAATTAAAAAAAGAAAAATCTACAGTTAATGAAAAGAATTTAAGGAAGGTAAATATAAGAATACGATTTCTGCTTAGCTATCTCAGTGGAAGGATAACTTAAAAGAGGAAAGATAGAGAAAACAAATACTTCGAGAAAAAACCTTTGAGGAAAGAGCAATAAAAAGGAACAAACTAATGTAAACCACAGATAAAAACCAAAGATTCAAAATCTAAGGCTGGTAATAAAAAGGAAAAAAATATTTAATAAAGGACAAAAATAAGAGCCACTCACCTTTTGACATGAAAAGGGAAAAGCTATTTAAAAGCAAACAAGTGAGAATATAACCTTTATAGCCATTTTTTTCAACGTAGTTGAAAGTTGTGGAAATTATGTCTTTGAGGATGAGAGAACCCCCTCCCCCCACAGCCCTCAGGGCAAGGGTTATAAGTTATTCCCTGGGGGCGTATAAGGTTTTTATAGAAAGTTGTTGAACTTCAAAAAGGGCTCATTCGATTGGAAATTGAAAGGGCTAGTGCTCTTTTTAATATCACCTTTACACATTCAACATAAATAAACTCTAAGTTTCATTCCAACCAAAAGTCGATCAAAAGGGTATTTGTATCAATAGAATACAAATACCCAAGAGAGTTTAAAAAAAAGAAAGAGGATTTTCCTCCACATACAAATACAATATCTGAAAACCTTGAATTTTCAATAGAATGTACAACCAGATGTCTTTGTTCTTTTATGTAGTATTGCGGTTTTGGAGATACTACTTCATATACATCTGAGTTGTTTATGAGGATTTATTTTCAAACATCATTCGTTTACGGAGCAAAACTATCTGATCTACTTTAAATACAGGATTTTTTTCGCAGTTGAAAACAGTTTGGAAGAATAGGAACATAAGTAAATCTGAGATTAAAATACTGGAAGCTACGGTGATGGCAGTGGCCAAGCTTGGCTTTGCGAATTGGGACCTTTAAAAGAGTAAGGAATATTTGCTAAATGTTTTCTATAGGCATTGTCAAAAGGTATTTTTTAGGTACTCATTTGACTAATCGTATGTCAAACGGTAAGCTCTACGAAAAGACATGGCTCAATACCACATTCCAGGGTATAGTAAAAGAAAGATTAAGATGACTAGGCCACATTTTACGGCTGGAGAATAAAGTTTTTACTTAAATTATGGTTTTTTGCCGTGTGTCTATGGTCAAAAGAAAAGTAAATCATCCTTGAATGGGCTTGGAAGAGGCAACAAGAAAGGATATAACCAAAACGGGTAATTCCTGAGAGAGGTGGTAAAGAGTGAAACTCTCGAGGAGGAGCTTCTGTAGCTATGTTGACCTCGGGGGGCTTGGTGATGCATTCAGTTGTTAGCAGTAGCTGTAATTTATGAAGAAATGTCCTAAGGAAATTTTGATACCCCATCTAATGGATGGCAAATTTTCAAAGGCTGACCTCTTCTTCAGCTTGCATGTGCTTGACCAACTTCTTTTTATTTGTATTTGAAAAAAAAAAAAAATACTGCTATGTCAGCTTACATTTTTGACGACTTGGCTTCAAAACGTTTATTATAAACACATTCTAGGGAAATTTCATAGCTATCAAGGACAAAATTCGAAATTTGTTCAGGGATAAAGGTCCAAGCAGCCTATTTAATCTTGAACTACATTATAAAATTCTTCAGCACTTGCTTGGCTGTATAATGAACCTGGTTTTCAAATGAGTAAAAACCAGGAAACAATCTTTTACAAAACCTTTGTCAAGGATCCTTATAAGGTCATTGACAGTCCCTTATCTTTTAAGGTAAATTATTTTTGTTTTTAAGGATAAGCACACATACAGACCGTATCTATGCAACTTCCAAAAACACTTTTTTTTTCTAATGCCACAAAATCTTATATAAAAAAAATAACAAACAGAGATCATTGAAATCGTGTGGTAGAGAAGAAACATACAAATATAAATAACACAGCTCGTTTTCAATGGATTGAGACACACTTACATGCATAGACTTCCACGATTCTTTTGAGCCTCTTTTCCTTTGCGGCCCTATTGCTAGTTTGTGAATAGAAACGCTGAGCTTCAAAGTGCTTTGCCTTAAGTAAACACCCCTTTCTTCATCACCCCATAAAATCTTGAGTAACACTTTACCTAGGGCCAGCGTTTTTCACCAAGTATGTCAACTCGCTTTGTACGTGTGGATTCCAAAACTCACGCAGCACCACTCGGAGTCAGGCAAGTAAACGAGGCTATACCACCTCCAAGAACCGACTGCTACCTATAAAGGCAAAAATTGAAGCGGTATTAATTGGATGCATTTTAGAAGCACATTTATTTACTTCATTCTGAGGAGCTTTCACTTCTTGTGCTACTCTTTGTCTAGGCGACAGCTTAATACACAATTCAACAGCTTTTCCAGACGATATATATCCACCTAAAATCTTCTCCTTGATGGGGCGTTTTATCAAAGCCATATATTGATTCCTTCAGGCGAAGGTTCAGTAAATTTTAAAACCTAATGATTAAGTACTTGCGACACCTTGAGCACCCATGATTTACTTGCATCGTAAAAAAAAGTAAAAAAGCAGATTAAATATATAAGTTCGCAATTCTTTGTTTACTTAAATGCCTGTAGGAAGAATTTTATTGATTATTTTTAATCGCTTCTATAACCCACCAGAAGAAACTTCCATTTTTTGCTGCAAATGCCAATCAAATGTTAGATCTCTAATTTGAAGACTAATATCGAATTCTTACGAAAAGGCTGTGGAGTGGAATAAACTCCATATTACACTGGTACACAGGTAAAACTTTATTTGCAAAGGTGAATTTTTTATGGGGATAGGTGCTATTTTCGCTGGTTGTCGGTGCAAGTTATGTTTAGCACACCTTGTGAGCCAGTCAATAAAAGTTTCACAGCGTAAAAAGAGAGACAAAATATTATACCCAGTAGGCTTTGGACAGCCTTCAAAGCTGAATTTTCTCAAAATGTGTTAAGTTGGAATTGAACTTTTTTTGTATATATTACAAATTTTGGAAAATATGGAATTTTGTAAGTTTAGGGGAATTTTTCTTTATCCTTTTATTATCTTCATATAGAAAATCTTCACTAGTGCTTAACTCTGTGCTCCAACTTTTTTTTATCGCTTCGTAGTTCTCAGACAAAAGTAAATTATTGCTTAGTTTGTTTTTGTAATTTATACAGGTTTCAGAAATATCTTTTTCCTTTTTGCATGTTGATTTGAGTATAACATAATTTTAAGGGATCGTAGCCCACAAGGGTTCTACGCTTTCTTTGCCGTGTACCGGGAACCAGATTGAAACCCACAAAACCATCACTTATAGACTAAGTGAAAGACTGGCTAAAAGTAAAAAACAAGAAGCTATTAAAAAGTAATTATATTCAAAGCATTTCAGCAATTTATAGATAACTTTGGAGTAGCAAGAGCTATGATTGGCTGGGAAGATATTGAAGTGAAAAATTAAATTTTATTAACACGGTTAACAGGGCTTGCGGTGGAATTTGTAATTTCGGCTATATTATATGCCACCCCCCTCCACGTATACTGTTTAACGAGGTGTCAACCTCTCACCTCTCTCCCTCTCTAATCTTTTATCGAGCGATATGTCCCGAGGATTCCAACGCCACAAGTGCCTCTGGGGGCACAAGAAGGTCTAGATGAAGATAAAGCCGAAAGATGAAGTGATATTTTTTTGCAAGTGGTAGTCTGGGCACCTCTACCTTGAAATGGCAATGGTGTGAAAGGAGGAGCGTATGGAGCTGAAAAAAAAGGAAAATTGTATAAACACTTACAGAAATTTAGCAGAACACTGTGATTCTAGGGAGAATTGGACTCCTAGTCCCAACCTTCCTCCTGCATTTATATATAATATTTGTCCAGATAGAGGTGACAGACAATAGAATTTTGCTATAGAAAGTACTTATATTGATTGTTGAGTTCAAATCTCAAAAAACTGTTCAAAAAAGTTCGAAAAACTGGGGGTGCGCTTTTTTCCTCAGTTCTTTGAGTTTTTGTTCCTCAGTTCAAATCTCCTCCTACTACTACTAGTTTTTTCTTTAAAATCCCCCTCAGTAAAAAACTTGAAGAGGGAACAGTCCATTCCATGTACGGGAACATTTTATCAAAATAGTTTATATTCATCTTAAGTTTTGATTTACGTTCATTTGAAAAAAAACTCTTTTTTGTATGTAATCTCTGAAAAACACTACAAACACTTGACTTACTTGACTTAAGGCTTCTGCAAGTAGCCCACCGTAGAGAAAGATGTGACTCTTTGCCTCCATTCCAAACGGTCCTGCGCAAGCGTGACTGCTTCTTGGAAATCAGTACTGATCATGGAGAAGTACTGGGTAAGGCTGTCCCTCCATCTGAACTGGGGTCTTTCACGTGGGTGCTTCCAGCCATATTGAGGTGTAGTATTAGTAGTAGCAGTAGTAGTGGTGGCAGCAGTAATAGTAGTAGTAGTAGCAGCCAACCTGGGTAATCAGTTGTCTAGCCTGCTATAACCAAGACCATTAAATAATCATTCCTTAAGCTTCAACCTAAAAAGACAACAGTGTTTTGTGCATTTCCCCAGTTCATGTCCATGTGCTGCAGATATGGCACTTCATTTTCTGATGTTCCGATGCTAGGTATTACTGAGTCATCAGAAGAAATTCTTACAAGTTGCTAAAATTTCTCCCTCCTCACTCTCTCGCCCTTACTTTCTCTCTCCTTCTGAATCATTCTCTCTCTCCCTTGCTCTTCCCCCTTCTCTTTTGTTTTATTTTTTATTTACTGTCTAGGAGTTAGTATTTCAATAGCAGCCGTATTTTCACCCCCCCCCCTTTTATAGGTCTTAGAGCCTTTGTGGGGATCAGCATATTGTGCTCGTTATAAAGGTTTCTTTTTGAAAAATATATCTCATCTTGTTCTTTGTTTGTGCTTGAAAAATACATAAAGGATATAATGGTAGTTATATTTGGGTAACTTTTCTCCTAAAACATTTAGGGAGCAAATTTTGTTATGTAACAGCTGATATAGTCACTTTTAACATTCATAAGTTGATAATTGCACCAGCCCTCCCCGCTGTTCCCGCTGCAGCGGTATGCATTTATCGACAAAAGATGCACCATGTTTGGCTGAACCGAAGTGTGCGCTGTGTGGTGAAGGCCATGTTGCATTCAGTCTAAAGTGCCGCGTAATCCGCAGTGCCATAGCTAAGTGTGCCTCAAACAAGAAATGACTAGATCAATGTAACGTTTTCTTTGTGTTCTTTCAACAAAAATGGCACCAAAGACAAAGATTGCCCAATAAATCAGAAATGAACAATTTTGAAATTGTGTTGCTACAGAAACATCTTTTGCCGGCTGTAAGTGTCAGCTCACTAAACAGAAGTGACGAACATATAGTTTATACAACCAGTGCCAGACGTACGAGGGGCAGACCTTCCGGAGGGCTTGCTTGTCTTGTGAGTAATAGACTTTCGTACTTTTCTCCCCATTGCATACACTCTTGCGATAATTTTATTGCCCTTCGAATTGCAGATCTAGTGATTAATAATACTTACCTACCTCATGATAAAAAAACAGATTTGTCACTTAATACATTTACAAAAGTTGTGTCATCTCTGGAGAAGTTCCTTCGGAATATTGAAAGTCATAGCTATGAGTGGATCATAGTCGGAGACCTAAATTGTATCATAAATAGAGAGTCAACTTGGTCTGATCTTGTGCTTCAGTCTTTGCCAGATGGATATCAGATAGTAGCCAAGAGTGCATATTTTTCGTATATTGATAATAGTGGATGTGTGTCTGATATAGACCACTGTGTTTGCTCGGCTTGTGTGATATGCTCGAGTGTCGAAGTTCATTATAAAGAAAGAGATTATGATCGCCACCCCCTCTCTTTTACCGTCTCTGTTTCGCATTCTTCTGGCCTGAATCAGTGTGAATCTTCTGTACGGGGCACGAAATGGTATGATAAGCGTGAATGAAATAAAGCTAACTGGACATTTTATATCTGTACTTTGGCAACTCTGCTATCATCTGTGAAAGTTCCTTACCATTTACTTTGTACCAGTGTCCTCTCGCCTAATGCTCGATCAAAACTTAATTCTTACTATTCTCAGATTGTTGCCTGCCTTAAACAAACCGAAGCCGTAGCTGTCCCTGTTTTGCGTATTCGTTCGAAAACTAGAAGTTCTTTATGGAAACTCAGTTGAACTAGTTGAAACAGTCAGTTTGAAACTCAGTTGAAAATAGTCAGTTGAACTTTATGGAAACAGGAAACTAGTTGAAAATTGTTAAAAATCGGGCAAAAATGTGGCTTCGGATATGGAATGCGTGTGGCCGCCCCACTTCGGGTCATGTATTTAATATTAAAAGACAACTAAATCTGAATTCAAATCTTACTTGCGAAGCGTCCGATATCAAACAGTTCGTGGTAACGAACTGTAAGTAAGGAGCGACCCGGCTCAATGGTAACCGAAACTCTAGAAAACGGGTTTTTGATACCAATAGATATATCAAAAGAATCAGATTTCAATGCTGATTTCAAATATATAAGTTTCATCAAGTTTAGTTCTACCCATCAAAAGCTACGCGCCTGGGAAAGTTTGGCTGATTTTCGATAAAAGGGGGAAATACCCCCTAAAAATTATAGAACCTTAATGAAAATCTCACCATCAGATTCAGCGTATCAGAGAACCCTACTGTAGAGGTTTCAAGCTCCTATCTACAAAAATGTGGAATTTTCCTTTTTTTGCCAGAAGAAAGATCACGGATGCGTGTTTATTTGTTTTTTTGTTTGTTTTTTTTTCCCCAGGGGTGATCGTATCGACCCAGTGGTCCTAAAATATCGTGGGAGGGCTCATTGGAACGGAAATTAAAAGTTCTAGTTCCCTTTTTAAGTGACCAAAAAAAAATGGAGGGCAACTAGGCCCCCTCCCACGCTTATTTTTTTCCCAAAGTCACCCGATCAAAATTTTGAGATAGCCATTTTGTTCAGCATGGTCGAAAATATGATAGATATGTCTTTTAGGGTGACTTAATTCCCCGAAGTTCCCAGAGGGAGGGCTAAAAGTTATGAAGTTTACCCATTGTTAACTTATTGTTTTGTTTATTGGGATTTTTACATAATTTTTCTGTTGTTTTTTTTGTGTTAGTGGGGGGGAGGGGTGGGTCGGTGGTTATGTTGGAGGATCTGTTCATGAAGGAAGTTTTCATGGGGGAAGGGAAATTGCCATGAAGGGGGCGCCGGACTTGCCAGCATTATTTATTGGTTATTGGGAAGTATACAACCATTTTCAGGAAGGATTTTTTTCTGGGGGGGGGGGGCTAGAGGAGGGGGTTACTCTGGAGAATATTTCCGTGGAGGATGTTTCCTTGGGGTAAGAGACATTTCTATGAAGCGGGCGCCGGATTTCCAAGCATTAGAAATTAAATCGATCATTAGACGATCAGAAATTAAATAAAAAAAACAAGTTTTTTCAACTGAAATGTAAGAAGGAATATTAGAACTCAAAACGAACAGAAATTATAACGTATGTAAGGGGGTTCTCCCCCAAGTCAATACCTCGCTCTTTACGCTACATTTTTTTTTAGTGCTTTCAAAAGAGCAATCTATTCCAATGAAACGGCCTTTGTGTTTCAGGTGTTTGTAAATAAAAATTTTTGTAATTTTTAACGTAAAGAGCGTGGTAATGACTGAGGGGAGAACCCCTTCATATACGTAATAACATAAACGTAATAAAAAAACAATAAAAAAACAAGCGATACGGCTCAAAAGTAATCGAAACTTTTAAAAACGGAATTTTGATGTCAATAAATGTATCAAAAGAATGTGTTTATAATGCTGATCCTAAATATATAAATTTTATTAAGTTTAGTATTACTCATCAAAGGCTACAGATCTGAGAAAATTTACTCGATTTTTAAAGAGGGGGGAAACATCCCCTACAAGTGAAAGAATTTTAATGAAAATCACACCGTCAGAATTCAGCGTATCAGAAAACCCTATTACATAGGTTTCAAGCTCAGTAAATTATGCAGTCCATTCCAGGTTTTGTAGATTGCTTGATTCAGTTATTCCGCGTAGACTACGCCAGAAAGATATTATCCCTATTAGTGCTGAGTCTGTTGTGAAAAGCATTAAAAAACTAAAATCAAAGTCTGTTGATTTGGATGGAATTTCTGTTGAACATTTAAGAATCGATTCTCCCGAGTTGATTAGCTATCTGCAATAACTTTTTCAGATGTGTGTTTGTAGCTCACTAGTGCCTGATTCTTTCCTGTTTGGTACTTTTAACTTTGTTCTGAAGCAACTGAAGGATCCACTTAATTGTCGATTCTACTATCCTGTCACTGGAGCGTGTAATTTAAGCAAACTATTTGAATATGTATTGCTCCCATTTATTCAAGATAAGGTGGATTATGACGCAAATCAGTTCGGTTTTAAGTCGCATATAGGATGCCAGCATGCCCACCGTATACTTGCAAAGGTGTTACAAGAAGCACATCGTTTAAAAACGGAAGTTCACTTTTGTGCGTTAGACCTATCTAAAGCTTTCGATACTGTTTGTCACTCTCAGGCATAGTTTTCTCTGGCACGTTTGGTTATGAATAGTTCAATTATTTGTGTACTTTTGTTTTGATGCCAGAATTAATTTATTCAGTTGAGGCAGGGCTCCCGGGCCTTTGGTATAATCCCAGTTAAATCTGGGGTCCGTCAGGGTGGTGTGCTTTCACCTCGTATTTTTAACGCTTGTTTATTGAATGTTCTTAATATGATACCGCTTTCTTACTCTTCCGGGTTGTCAAACGTCTCCTATATTGCATATGCGGATGATCTTCTGCTTGTTAGCAGGTCAAAGTAAGTCTGTGCTAATAGTATCGCGGCTGTATGGGGAAATCGGATTAAGCCTCAACACTGATAAATGCAAATATTTAGTGTTTAATTCAAAATCTTCAGCAACGCCACTTGATTGCGGCTTATTTTCTGTAAAAAGTGTTGAATCTTTCCGATGGCTTGGGATCAATATTTGCAAGTCGCTTACCTTATTTCGTTTCCAGGCATTGAGTGATAGTAAAGAGAAGCTAAAACTGGGGTATGCCAAAATTGTCCCCAACAGAGGAAGATATAACAGAAAAGCATGGGCTAAATTGTCCTCGATCTTTTGTGACCATGCGGTTTTGTTCCCAGCTGGCCTTCACATCCTGTTTCGCCCAGGGAATATTAGCAATATTAGAATTATGTATTTCAGATATTGCAAGTTTTTATTGTATCTGCCTCGCAGATACAGTAATAGAAACATGATGCGGTTTTTTGGCGCTCCGGATATTGTAAATTGTTTTGTCAGACAAAGTAGCCGTCTTCAAGAGAACATTTATGCTACTTTGGGTGTTAACCACCCACTTATCCGGTAGCAATTGAGTGTAATATTTATTTATTGTGTTGTAGTTAAATGTATCTTTGTGTTTTTTTTTCTCTTTTCTTGTGTTACTCCACTTCATTTTCTGTATAGTGGGTCAAAAATAAATTATTATTTTTATTATTATAAAGTTTTAGCATTTGTCCGCATTGTAGGACCTTGGGATTTTCTTCAAAAGGATTAACTTCCATTCGACTATACCTCCCTTAACCTACCCCTTCTCTTCAACAGGGCATTAAGTTAGGCCTCTATGTTTCAACTTATCAAATATGGATTACTGTCTTTCAGTAGACTTGTATTTGTTTACAGTTTATTTTTTGTATCGTTGAATAACCTCCTGATCATCATATTTATAAGCGTTTGTAGCAAAGAGATTAAAAACCTATGAACGAAGTTTCTAAAAGAAAAGAGAATATTCTATTCAACTGTAAGCTTTTACGGCCACCGAATTTCAGTTTTGACCCCCCCCCCCTCCCGTACCAAACAAAAACAACAATGGCACAACTGCAGGACTCTTGAAAGATCTAGTACATATACTTTGTCATTGTTACACCTTCAGCTGTCCAGACCCAAATTCGTCTAACGAAACCTTGTAAAGCCCCAGGATTCGATAGGGTGCATACTGATTACCTCCTATACGCTACTCCACTTCTTATACAGTATTTGTCCCTATTATTTCAGGCTTGTATTACTCAGCAATATATTCCAACTGCTCTTTCTCAACGTCTTGTTACCTGTGTCTTAAAAACGGGCAAAAACCCAAAGGTTTGAGAATCTTACAGACCAATTACGATTTGCTCCACAATTGGTAAGCTTTTTGAAAAGTTGATTTTCCAAGAAATAATCACAAACTGCGACCATGGGAACAACCAGTTTGGATTTCGCGGAAGCTTAGGTCTGCAAAACGCACATGCAACTTTTTTGGCTATTTTAGACCACTATTGGATGCTCAAAACGAACCTGTATGTGTATGCAACCGAAATTTCAAAGGCGTTATGGACCATTAACGTCTCTTGTGGAATCGGTATGATAATACGTCCATCTGTCCATACGGGTGTAACTAGGTAGGCAGCTGAGCAAAGCCATCTATATATATATATATATATATATATATATATATATATATATATATATATATATAATCACTTTATCACTTCCATTTTCATCTCATATTTTTTCTCTTTCAGAGTTATGAAGAAATGTGTAGTGATAACTTTTGGATTTGTGTTCTGCCAGTTTTGCATTGCAAATGCAGGGAATCCAGATGCCAAGAGACTTTATGATGATCTGCTTTCAAATTATAATAAACTCGTCCGTCCTGTTGAAAATACAACTTCCAAATTAAAAGTTTTTATAAAGTTAAGACTTTCCCAGCTAATAGATGTGGTAAGTTCATTGTTTTTTAATTGAAATTTGACAAATTCCTAACGACTTTCGTGGAAATTAGTTTTAATGAACGTGCTTGCAAGGTCATCATCGGCTCTTGTCAATAAAGTTTAAAAACTTTCAAAATTGTTCTGTATTTGTTGATCTCTTAATGTCAAATTGGAGGGAATTATTTATCTTTGCTTTCTTTCAATTATATCGAGATTTAATTAGCACGTTAAAATGACACGGTAAGGTGCCTAATATTGCTCTAACAACTTTTGGCTCTTAAAGAGGATGCTAGAACTGCCACGTTTTTTGTGAATAAAATGTTCCCAAAATTTTACGGCTAGTGGTTTAAAGCCACCTACCCTGAGGAGAACAGATGTGGCACAGAAAACACAAAATTCCGCCTTTTAGGTTCAAAGAAGCTAAGCTTCATCAACGGGTCCACGGGCACACAGAATCTGACGAAGTAATTTTCATCAAGATCATAACAATTTCAGGTTACGTTTCTTCCTGTTTTTCTGATATTAGACATATTTACATATGCTAATAGATTTTAATAGGTATTTTTAAACTTAATGAATTTTAACCGATTGAAGTCAGTATAAGATACAAAAATTTTTATGATTTATATATTATTTCTAAGCTTCCGTCTTTTAAGACTCCCGTTGCTGTTGCAAATGGTCAATATTTATTTACAGTTCGTTACAGCGCGTTCTTTGACTGAGCAATAGAGTACTGATCACCATACAATAATCAAACAGTTCGTGGTAACTTACTGTAAGTTAGGGTTGACCCGGCTCAATAGTAACCGAAACTAAAAAAACGGAATTTTCATACCAATATATACATCAAAAGAATTAGCTTTTTATGCTGATTTCAAATATAAAAAATTTTTTATTAAGTCTATGTTTACCAATCAAAGGTTACGAGCTTGAGAAAATTATCCAAATTTTCGAAAAAATGAGGAAAATGTCCCTAAGTGTCAAGTGATCTCAATGAAAATCACACCATTAGATTTAGCGTATCAAAGAACCCTACTGTTTAGGTCTCAAGTTCCTACCTGAAAAAGTGTGAAATTTTGTATTTTTTTGCTGTTTGTTTTTCCCCCAGAGTTGATCATATCGACCCAGTGGTCTTAGAATATTGAGAGAGGGCTCATTCGAACGGAAATTAAAAGCTCTAGTGTCCACTTTAAGTGACCAAACAAATTGGAGGGCAAATAGGCCCCCTTCCCTGCCATTTTTGTTGCAAAATTATCCGATCAAAATTTTGAGATAACCATTTTGTTCATCATAGATGAAAGGTCCGATAACTATGCATTTGAGTATAACATGACCCCCCCCCCCCCAAAGCCCCAGGGGAAAGGTCTTTAAGTTGTAAGATCTGACAATTGTTTGCGCATAGTATTTGTTATTAGGATGTAAGCATATATTTTCGGTGGGGGGGGGCAATTTTTCTACTCTGAGGTTTTCCACGGGAAATTTTCCGTGGGGAGGGAAGTTTCTATGGAGTGAGCTTGTCAGGAAAATTATAGGCTACACTAGTGAAATTTGCCAGAATTCTTATAAGAAAATTTTTTTATATGTCTTGCTTTCTCTTTTCTGTCTCAATTTTGTGGTCTGAGCGGTTAAGAATAATTGTACGGGGTAAATTTTCACCAGGATTGAATTGGCTAAAACAAGTTTTTTCAACTGATAGTAAAGAGCAACATTAAAACTTAAAACGATCAAAAGTTAGTACGTATATAAGGGGGGATGCCCCCTTCTCGCCATTTCGCTACTTACGCTAAAGTTTGAATTCTGTCCCAATTCTTTAATAATGACTCCTGAAACACAAGGGCCGTTTAATTAGGTTTCTGTTTGTTTTAAGTTTTAATGTTGCTCCTTACTTTCAGTTGAATTAAACTTGTTTTTTCATTTAATAAATGTGAAAGACGTACTTTTCCTTGGTAACATGAGGATCAAAAATGGAAACTTAAGTAAAATATTTAATTTATGCAAAGAAATAATTCTATGTTCGGTACAATGATTTCTTTTTATAAAATCTTTTATACGAAATTCACCGAGCACCCACGCTCTGAAGGGACGAACACCTTTTTCGACTCTGTGTTTCATGGTAGAAAATAAGTACTGAATAAAAGAAATGCTTACAAAGTTCAAAATAAATGAGAGATTTACTCCGCATGAGAGGACAAAGAATTGATAATATGCTTGAGATATATCAGCTTCAATGGAGACCTTAACAGATTATTCTGGTTTAGTAGCCAGAAAAAAAGATATAGATGTATAGGTTTGAAGCAAATGCACTTTGAAGGGATTTAGCCATATCTTTGGAATGAATGACTTCAATTGATGATGCTATTGATCCTTTTTTTGGCCCCCCAAATTATAATAAGAACTTCAGTTCTAAGACACGTAATACATCTTTTGTGTCTTGTTTCTTAGCTATTCGCTGCCTTTTTTTTATTTGGTCGTAATCTCTTTTTAAAATATATACAAATATTTTTGCAATTAACAGTTTTTGCTCTTTCCGCAATTTAATGTCTTTTCATACTTCAGTCTGTTCAAAGACAATTCATTATTGAATCTAGTTCGATTTCTAACAACGACATATACTAAACTTGCAATTTTTGGCTTTCTTTTTTAAGGTTTTTGAATTATTGTAATCCCTTGTTCAAATTGAGAATCAGCATTTGTAATAATTGCAAATTTTCGTTTTTTGGGCCTGCCTACTGACATTATATAACTGGTGCGCTCAAAAAGGCTTTCTTTTTTAAGGTTTTTGAATTGTTGTAATCCCTTGTTAAGATATATACAAATATGTTTGGAATTACCAGTGTTTTACTCTTTACGCAGTTCTATGTCTTTTCATACTGAATGCTTTTGAAAGATATTTGATTATTGAAGCTACTCCAATTTCTAACAACGGTATGCACTGAGATTGAAACTTTTGGTTTTCTTTTTTAAGGTTTTAGAATTGTTGCAATCCCTTGGCAAAATAGAGAATCATCGTTTGTAATAATAGCAAATCTTTTTTGGGGGGACTTTCTACTGACATTATATAACTGATTGAATTCTAACCTGTAACCTTAATCACGTAGCGAGGTGACTTTAAAAAAAAAACAAATATAAAACAAAACAAAAAAGTAATTTTAAAATGTTCAGTTATTTTTCTATTTTGAATTGACACATTAAAATTATTGCTCAGGCACCGTAAATAGTTGATCAGTTAACGTAATAACCTTAGCGATTCTGAACTGAACTTAAAGAATTTTTCAACTTTTTTTACATGTCTTAAAAAGACATTGCTTATACTTATAAGAAGAGATATTCGATAATGATGTTTTCTACCAATGATTTCTACTAAGCTTCAAACTTTTGGTGTCTTTTTTTAAGGTTTTTGAATTTTTATAATCCCTTGTTAAAATATATAAAATTATTTTTGCAATCACCAGTTTATTGCTCTTTATGCAATTCAATGTCTGTTCATACTGTAATCTATTGAAAGATATTTGATTATTACAGCAAGTTCGATTTCTACTTGTCGTTTACTTTTTTAAGGTTTTGGAATTGTTGTAATCCCTTGTTAAAACATATGCAAATATTTTTGCAATTGACAGTTTTTTGCTCTTTAAACACTTTAATCTAATCTTCCCCATACATGAACATTTTCAATTTTTCTACATAGGTGTGACAAGTGTGACAACGTCATCGCAATACTTATGTATATAAAAATGACGTCACTCACATTAATATTTGTTTTTCCAAAATTGAGGCTCTTTAAGAATTTTCTAAAACTTCTGACCTATCTAGATCGCTTTTTTTAGGCCAGAATATCCCATGATGCAAATTTTCCCGAAAAAATATGGAGCTGTTTTCAAGGAAAAATAAATATATACATTCACAATTATTGCTCACTTATAAAGATAGTATATGTATGTATAAGCTTAAAATGAATAGAAAAGAAATATATATATAAAAGATATATACAAGATATATAAAAAAAAGTCTCCTAGGTTGTGAAGGATTATGTCTTACTCTCTCTTACGGTAGAGTTTGTCTGATTAAAATGTGTATGTATATTTGGTCTCTAGGAAGTTCAATATAGGTACATCAAGGGGCAAGGATCCCTGAAAGTGCCTTATAGGGCCCCCAGGAGGGGTGTGAAAAATCTGTCCAAGAGATATTTACAACTCTGTTAGTTTCAATAAAAATGTAATAAAATATTTTTTCTAGAAGAATTGATGTCTTAGAAAAGTCTGGGGTCTAATTAACTGTTTTAAGATGTGTGTATGGAATAAACAGACGAATTTACCGTCGAAAGACAAAGTTTAGAATTTGCCGTGTAAATGTTTGTCGGAGAAAATGCCATGAACATGTGTCTATTCTTAATACATTAGTTCTAAAATGCCGTTTAGTGCCATAAGAAACCATGAACTCGGAGTGTAAAAATATGAAAAATGTTACGAATTACACGTTATTCCTCTATACACAGCGAGAATTTGTCCACCTGTGCCTCGTATTTCTAACCCCCGTTACCCCTCAATGTAAAAAAAATTGTCCGAATATACGAGTTGCCGAATGTCCGAGCATCTGAATCTGCGAGTATCAAAATGTCCGAGCGTCCGATTGCCCGAGTGTCTCAATGTCCGAGTGCCAGAATGTCCGAATGTGCGAGTGTCCGAATGTCCGAGTGTCTGAATGTCTAAATTTCCGTGTGTCCAAGTGTTCGAATGTCTGACTGTCCGAATGTCCCCTTGTCTGAATTTCCGAGTGTGCTGTCTCTCAATGCAATGTCGCCGTATTTCACTATCTCCCTATACAATTTCCTCTATGTCTCTGCACGCTGTGTCCGTATATCCCCTATGTCCCTAAATAATGTGTCCGTGTACCTCCTATGCATTAATGCAATTTGTCAGTATCCCCCCTATGTTCGAATGCCTCCTGTCCGTATATTCCCTATGTCTAAAATTTTTTACCAGAAGGTATTTTTCGCTATGTATTCATGTTAATGTGTGTTTGTAATTTGCTCTGTTGTAATTTTTCTATTTTCATATTTTTTGTGTGTATATGGCTCTTGGGCTTTTTGAAATACACGATCTATCTATCTATCTATTCCCTATGTCCCTGTACATAAACACACTATGTCCCTATACAATGTCTCGGTTAAGGTTGGAAATGAGGTTAGCACCTGGTTTTGTATTAAATCAGGAGTTAAGCAGGGTTGTGTTCTATCCCCCTTTATATGGGGATAGAACAATTTACCGGCTATGATTTTATGTCGATGGATTCAGCTTAGGGCGAATTGCCTTCCAATCCAGAGCAGACAAATGGTGTTCGACAGAGGGATAGTACATCCTGATGGTCAGTATGTGTGTCCTCTTTGTAGGGATGAGGACGAAGATTTGGACCATTTTCTCCGAAAGTGCCCGGTGCTCTCTGATTTAAGGGAAAATTACTTACATGGGATTGTTTTGCTGCTTCCAAATATCTTACAAAGTAGTATCCAACCACAATATTTCGTATTGGTGCGTACATAGAGAAGGAATTAAAAAGAAGGAAATGTTTTTACAATTAATTATTATTAATTATATGGAATTAAAGTTATTTTTTTTGGTATTTTACCAGAAGGTATTTTTCGCTATGTATTCATGTTAATGTGTGTTTGTAATTTGCTCTTGGGCTTTTTGAAATACACGATCTATCTATCTATCTATTCCCTATGTCCCTGTACATAAACACACTATGTCCCTATACAATGTCTCGGTTAAGGTTGGAAATGAGGTTAGCACCTGGTTTTGTATTAAATCAGGAGTTAAGCAGGGTTGTGTTCTATCTACCTTTATATGGATTATTTTGATGGACTTTGTTTTAAGGAGCACAGGAAAGGCAATGGGAGACCACGGAATCAAATGGGGAGGAAAAAGTCTCCTGGACTTGGATTATGCTGATGATTTAAGCATCCTAGATGAAAGTTTGAGCAAAATGAATGAAGTTTTAGAGGTTTTGCGAGTTCAGGGTGCTAGTATTGGTTTGAAAATTAATGTTAGGAAGAGTAAGTCACTAAGGATATGAATAAGTGAAGATGAAAATGTGACGTTTGGTAATGAAAAGATTGATCAGTTTGGCAGATTCACTTACCTTTATAGTATTATTAGTAAAGATGGTTGGAGCAGTGAAGATGTTAAAAATAGAATAGCCAAGGCTCAGTGTTATTTTTCACAGTCAAAAAAAGTCTGGAAGAATAGGAAGATAAGTCTGCAAACCAAGATTAGAATCTTAGAAGCTACAGTGATGACAGTGGTCAAATATGGCTCTGAAGCATGGACGCTCCGAAAAGCGGATGAAGATTTGCTAGATGTTTTCCAGAGAAATTGCTTAAGGATTGTTCTGGGTACCCGGTTGACTGACCGTATTTCAAACAATAGGCTATACGAAAAATGTGGTTCAATACCGCTTTCTAGGTCTATAATGAAAGAAAGGTTGAGGTGGTTAGGGCATGTTGTGCGGATGAAGGATGACAGATTGCCGAAGATTGTTCTTTTCGGCCAACTATCTAGGGCTAAACGGAAGGCAGGTCGTCCCCGTCTGGGGTGGGAGGACGTCATAAAGAAAGATTTAAAGGAAATGGGAACTTCGTGGGCGGGTGTAAAAAGGGAGGCTTTGAATAGATTGTGGTGGAGGAGGAGCGTGCGTAGCTGTGTTGGCCTCAGGCGGCTTGGTGCTGCGATGAGTTGTTAGTAGTAGTAGTAGTAATGTCTCAAAATACCCCATAGAAACACCTATAAATTTCTACAATTTCGTCAGTATACCCCTTAGATGTTCCTGTAAACAACAGGCTAAGATATATTTTTGTAAACAAGATCCTTGCAGTGGCTTAAAACTCACAACAAGGAGGTATCTAGAATTTCTCACCAGGAGATATTTACAACTCTGTTACTTTCAATAAATATATGATACAATAAGCCTCCTAGAAGGATTGATGTAACAATGAGGTAAACAGTATGTATTCCCATAGAAAAAAAATGCTATTATTTGCCCCATAGATACTAAATGTGTATCAATGTGACTGTATGCCCTTAGAAACAAGGTAAAATAGACACTTAAAGACACTTAATGACACTTAAAGCCATGAATGCCCCTGATGGAAGGTTTTGAAACTAAAATTTGT
Organism: Artemia sp. Qi Xiang Cuo; assembly: GCF_049724085.1. Taxonomy (NCBI): domain Eukaryota; kingdom Metazoa; phylum Arthropoda; class Branchiopoda; order Anostraca; family Artemiidae; genus Artemia; species Artemia sp. Qi Xiang Cuo. The sequence continues at coordinate 75,391,873 of NC_142802.1, read as the reverse complement.
GATCAGGAATGACCAAAAGTTTTTTTTACTACCAAAAGTTTTTTTTTAAGTATTCAAATTCCTTCTTTTTGGTCTAGTTCGACATCCCTTCCTTATGCCCTGATAGTTTCAACTTAATACCTTGAGCTGTTTCTCAAAAATTGCAGATACGCCCTTTTTATAGCCTGCATACATATAATGTGTTGGTTTAGCCCAACATCTAGGCCTGACACTCTAGGCAGATGGGCCCTATTAGGTTTTGGACGCTTATTTGCCTTGCAATTCCAAGCGACTTGTCGGTTAACCAATATTTAATTAATTTTTTGTTAACTCAACTGTCTGACCTTGTACATTGGTTTAACCACCTGAAACTCTGGGCAGGCACCCTCCCCCCCCCCCCCCTATTGGGCTATGAATGCTTGTTGGTTTGTGAGTTGAAGCGACTTTTTGGTCAACCCAATATTTAATTTATTTTTTGTTAGCGCAACTGTCTGAGCTTATGAATTGGGTGCTAAACCTGCCCTGACCCTCTAGGCAGGCGGGTGGGCCCCGCTAGGCTTTGCCTGGACAATTTTTTGCCAACGATTCCAGGCGACTTAACGGTCATTTATCAATTCTAAGATTTGGTCAATCTTAGAATTGACCAAATCTCTAAGCGGGTGTGCCTCTCCAAAAGCTAATACGCAAGTATTTGTCCAATTTGGGAGTCGTAGCTACTCCCGCCGTTTGCTCGTGCCGTTTACCAAAATACTTGGAAAACTATTGGTCTTCCCGTTCCCCCGTTCGCCTGCGGTAGTCCATCTGAGACTCTAAGTGGGCAAGCCCATTAGGATTAGGTCACTTGGTCGCCTGTGAGTCCAAGCAAAATCAGTCCCCATTTTTACATAAGTAAAAATTACATCATTTTTACACAATCCTGAAAAAGGCTTATGCCAGCTTTGCCTCTCACTCAGACTATCTGCCTTGGCTTTGTCTCCCATTGGCCAATGGCTTGATGGTAAGTTGATTTTAATTAAAAAATCAACGGACCCTTAATGGTCCACATTAGTACCATTAGCCTAAGTAATAGTAGTATTAATAGTTGTAGCAGAAGTAGTACTGCTACTTCTAGTAAGCATGCGTATAATGCACATTTATTAGTTCAGAATACCACTCAACATGCTCTGGAAGTTTCAGCCTATTATTTTGAGCCATTGTTGAGATACTGCCAGAGCATCCTATTGACCGCCTACATACACAATGCGTGTTTCAACGTAACTCAACATACCCCTCGAAATTCCCTGAAATGGCTCCTTAATACCCTTAGCCTTAGCAGCAGCATTAGTAATAGCAGTAGAAGTTGTAACAGTAGCAGTATGCATATAGTACTTCTGGCACAGTTGGTTTTATTTTATGATTGGTTGAACATCTCCCTCTTCATGCAGTGAAAGTTTCAACTTAATACTCTAAGCTGTTCCTGGCATATACCTGTTATGCCTGTTCAATAACATGCCTCCAAATAGTGTGTTTTGGTTTAGTTGAATATCCAACTTGACACTCTCTGACAGTTTCGCCGTAATACCCTTAGCTTCAATAATACTTGCCGTCTTAGTAGTAGTAGTCGTAGAAGACGTAATATAGTAGTAGTAGTAGTAGTAGTAGTTATAGTAGAATTACCAGCTGTAGTAACAATAATGGCAGTAGCAGGAATATGCATATAGTGCCTTCTGGTTAGTTTGAAATCCGTCTTAACAGGAAAGACCGGAAAGTTTAAACTTAAAACTCCAGATCATTCCTGCGATATTGCTAATACGCCCTTTTGACAACCTGATGCACAGAGTGTGTTTTGATTGACTTCAAACTCCTCCTAAACATTGTTTAAAACTTTCACCTTCATACCCTTAGCCTCACCAGTAACAGCCTTAGCAATAGTAGCCGTAGCAGTATTCGCAGTAGTAGCAGAAGCAGTAATAGTAACGGTACTAGCAGAAAGTACAGAGTGCCTTTCAAAATCCCTCTCAGCATGTCCTAAAAGTTTTAACTTAATACCCTAACCTGTTCTTGAGAAATTGTTCATACACACTTTTGGCAACCTGAATTCACATAGTGGGTTTTAATTTAGTTCCCTATCCCCTAAATATTCCCTGAAAGTTTCACCTCAATACCACTAGCCTCAGTAGAAGTATTAGTCATAGCAGTAGTAAAATTAGCTATAATGGTGACATGTACATAGTGCCTTTTGGCTAGCTCAAAATCCTGTTCGACATGTCCTGAAAGTCATCCATAAGATATTGCTTAAATACATTTTTAACAACGCGCATGAATACATTGTGGTTTGTTTTAGTTGAAACTCTCCCTAAAACTTCTCTAAAAGTTTTTCTTCATACTATTAGCCTCACTAATAGTACTAATCGCAATAGTAGTATTAGTAGTAGTAGTATGCGCATAGTATACTTTGGTTAGTTCAAAATCCGAACCCTTCCTGAGATATTGCTGGTACACCCTTTTGACAATCTTCATGCTCATAGTTTGTTTTGATGTAATTCAACATACCCCTAAACATTCCCTGAAAGCTTCACTTTAATACCCTTCGCTTCAGTAGTAGTAATAGTTATATTAATAGTGATAGTATTAGTAGGAGTATACACATAGCACCTTTTTCTTATAACATTTCCATCAACACACGCAGAAAATTTCAACTTAATATACTTCCTGGGAAGTAAAAGTTCTTGGGACATTGCTGATAAGTATTTTTGACAACCTGCATGCACATAGTGTGTTTTAATTTACTTCAACATTCTCTCAACACTTTTAAAATGTTTACCTTATTATCCTTAGCTTTAGCAGTAGCAGTAGTATTACTAGCAGTAACAAAAGTAGTAACAGTAGTAGTAGCAGCAGAATTAGTAGATGCAGTATTAGTAGTAGTAGTAGAAGTATTAGAAGTACCATACAAATATTTGCCTATTGCATAGTTCAAAATCCCCCAAAACAAGCCCTGCAAGTTTCAATTTCATAATCCCAGTTGTTTCTAAGTTATTGCTCATATGCACTTTTGACAGTCTGCATGCAAACAGTATGTTTTGATTCAATTAAACTTCTCCCTCAACCTTTGCTGAAATTTTCACCTTAATACCCCTATCCTTAGTAGTAGTCCCAATAGAAATATCAATTTTAGTAGTAAAAATTTGCCTTTTTCTGTCAGTTAATCGTCCCCCTCCTAATTCCCTGGAAGTTCCAACTTAATACCCTTGGCAATTCCTGAGACGCGTCCTTTTGGCAACCTGTATGATAAGAGCGGGATTTGATTTAGTACAACTTTCCCCTCAATACCCCCTGAAATTTTCACCTGCATATACTTAACCTTAGTAGTGATAAGAGTCATAATAATAGCAGTAATTTTAATAATAGTAATTAACTTAAAAAAAACAAGTTTTTTTTAACTGAAAGTAAGGAGCGACATTAAAACTTAAAACGAACAGAAATTATTCTGTATATGAAAGGGGCTTTCCCGTCCTCAATACCCCACTCTTTACGCTAAAGTTTTTATTGTTTTAAAAAATAAAGTTGTGAGACAAGTTAAACTTTAGCGTAAATAGCGAGGTGTTGAGGAGGGGAAAGCCCCTTTCTTATACGGAATAATTTCTGTTCGTTTTAAGTTTTAATGTCACTCCTTAATTTCAGTTAAAAAAACTTGCTTTTTTAAAATTAATTTCTGATCGTTTTTGAATTAATGCAGCTTTGATTTTGGCTCACCGTAAATGAATAATTAAAACGAAATTCGCATATTAATTTTCCTTTTTTGGCTAATTGGCTTTCTCGAAATTTTGTTCTGACGTAACTTACGAATTAACATACGTAACGAATTTTTATATTCGTATGTTTTTATTACGTATATTAGGGAGTTCGCTCCCTAGCTCCCAATACCTCGCTCTTTACGCTAAAGTTCGAATTCTGTCCGAATCACAAACCCCTGAATCACAAAGGCCGGTTAATTAGAATAGATGACTCTTTTGAAAGTACTAAAAAAACTTTAGCGTAAAGAGCGAGGTATTGACTAGGGGGGGAACCCCCTCATATATGTAATTATTTCTGTTCGTTTTAAGCTTTAATATTGCTCCTCGTTTTCGGTTGAAAAAAACTTGTTTTTTTTATTTTGTTTCTTTTCGTTTTTTAAACAATTCTAGAAACTCTGGTGCCCCCTTCATATAACTGTCCCTTCCTCCAAGGAAATATTCTCCTACGTAACCCCTACTCTAACCCCGACCCCCAACCAAAAAAAAATTCCCCTGAAAACGCCTGTATACTTGCCAATAACCAACACTATATGTAAACAATGGGCAAAGTTTATAACTTGCAGCCCTTCCCCCGGGAACAGTGGGGAATTAAGTCATCCTCAAAGACATATTAATTAGATTTTCGACTATGCTGAACAAAATGGCTATCTCAAAATTTTGATTGGGTGACTTGGGGAAAAAAATGAGCGTGGGAGGAGTCAAGTTGCCCTCCAATTTTTTTGGTCACTTAAAAAGGGCACTAGAACTTTTAATTTCCTTTCGAATGAGCCCTCTCAAGATATTCTAGGACCACTGGGTCAATACGATTACCCCTGGGAAAAAGAAAAATAAAACAAAAAAAAAATTAACACGCATCCGTGATCTTTCTTCTGCAAAAAAGAAAAAACTCCACATTTTTGTAGATAAAAGCTTGAAACCTCTACAGCAGGGTTCTCTGATACGCTGAATATGATGGTGTGATTTTCATTAAGGTTCTATAACTTTTAGGGGGTCTTTCTTCTTATTTTCGAAAATAAGCCAAATTTTCTCTGGCGCGTAACTTTTGATGGGTATGATTAAACTTTATGAAACTTATATATTTCAAATCACAATTAAAATCTGATTGTTTTGTTGTATCTATTGGTGTCAAAATTCCGTTTTTTAGACTTTCGGGTATCATTGAGCCGGGTCGCTCCTTACTTACAGTTCGTTACCACGAACTGTTTGATTAAAAAAATATTTTCCACAAAAGAAGTTTTTCAAAGAAAAATAAAAAGCTAAATTAAACCAAAGATGAGTAGAAATGAAGTCAAATAATTTTTCAAGCGTAAAACTACCCTAAAGATCCATAAATAAATAAGGGAAACCCAAAACGAATGGAAGTTACAATAGATAATCTAGTCAAACTAAAAATAAGCAGAAAATGAACAAAGTAGGAATGATACCCCCTAACCCTCTAAGGACCAGAACATTATTTGTATTTTACTGAAAAAAACACATTTTAAGCGTTTTCTCTTTTTAACTTTAATGAATCAAAACTATTAAAACTTTCAGGTATGAATATCAGCATATACGTTAAACTGTCAGAACACATTCACCTGTTTTTTTCTTAAAAAAGGTGCTTTTTTATTTTAAATTTTTTTATTGGTGTTGTGATAATTAAAATAACATAGCTCGAGATTAAGTCTGTTTTCAATAAAATGCAAATTATGTTCTTCGTCCTCAGAAGGCACAGTGGGCGTTATCCCTACTCTTCTTTATGGTAGTTTCCAATTCTAAGAATAAGAATTTCTCCTAAGATTTAGAAAACTCTTTCTGGTCGTCAAATGTCAAAAATCTTTTGATAGCAACTTGAAGAAATAAATGCTGATTTCTTATGACCACATTTTACTAGTCTACTCATGCGCATAAGCAAATCGTAATAAGTCCTTATAAAATGAGTGACTAATTTTCTTTTTTTTATTCTCTCAACTATTTGCTCAATGGACTTGATTAAAGTGAGCTCAGGGGAGTCCAAATTATACTAAAAAAGGACAAAAGCAGAGAATTTACATAAATCACGTCTACAGCTTGTTTTTTAACTCACCAAATGCTTAAAAGGTTTTTTTTAAAGTAAGTGCTTTTGGCCAAGGAGATAACCAACTCGTTGGATATACATTTATCAAACACAATTTTTTGACTAAGTATAAAACAAGAAATAAAACCTTCCATGGCTACTTCATTTCATGGAAAGCTTATTACAGAAAGGCTTGTCCGTATGAAAATTTTAAAGCTAGTAAGATAAATATACAAAAATCTGAAAAGATACCCTCAAAAGAAAATTAATTTTATTGCTTTTGTTCATGTTTTTTTCCGAAGCTTTGATTAAGTAGCACAATCATACTAATCTTTATTTATTCTAAGAAATATTATTACGAATTGTATCTTTTATTATTCTCTTAACAAGCATAAGAACGGTCCAAAAGCAATTTAGCTGGCACATTTCAGAGATTACTGAGAAACTTCAGATAACCTAGCAACCAGTAGCATCTCCTCAATCTCTGCTTAATAATAAATGTTCTTTATGAATATTTATGACAAAGAGCCATGTGAAAGCTACGGCGTGAACTTCTAACAATTATTTTCTTGTTTTGAAAATGCTTTAATCTTTCAAAGATCCAAATGAAGGACTGACAAGGCACAGTGAAATTCCATTGTAATATCAGTTCGGGAAGAACTCCTAGAAGCCGTGGCTAGTTGGAATGTGTTCTGGCACTATGGGCCGCAATTTTTATAAATTCAATTAATTATGTTTTGGATTTTAGAACAACCAACACTACTCCTAGGAACATCATTATAATCATTGTCATCAACACTGCCACTTCTGGCATCTTCATTCTTCTAAGGAGTTTTCTGGACCCCGAGCAATTGTTTCCCTTTGTTGTTCCTTCATATCTTGATTCGAGAAGGATTGGGCATTTATTTACACTTTAAATGGAGGGGGAAGGAAAAAAACTAGCGCAATCTTAAGAGTTTTGATATATCTACATGAATTCTTATAACTGACAACCAGCACAAATCAACTAGGGATTTTTTTTAATTACCAGTTTAACTCCATTCCTTCCCAACATAAGCTTTAGCCCATCTCTTGCTAATATGGCATGCGTTTTGGGTCAAAATTGAACAAAGAGGAGTTAAGAGCATACAAAATGTCACCGGGATTTCAAAAGATGTATCCGAAACTGCTGCTTTGTCACCCAGATTTCTCTGTGGATCCTTAATTCCAATATTTTTTCGGGGGAGGAGGAATTAACAATTATGAGGTTTATAGGTCAAAGTCTCTATTCTGTTAAATACTCAACGTTGTTTCTTGGAATTTTCAATGCTGACTGACAATTCTTGCATTCTCGGCCCCATTTTCGTAATCCTAGTCACAACTTTGTTTATGCGTATATTTGATAGTGTTTTGTCTTTTTACTGGGCATATCTTTAGCTTTTCTTGCAATTTTAGCTCAATTTCGCGTGTTATCAGTGACAATTCTTGAAATTCGCGGTGACAATTTTCCAACAAATTAAAAAAAAATAAATAAATAAAAAATGAGAAAGAAATCTTTCCTCCATTCTTAATCCAAAGTGCAATCTTAAAAATTGAAAATTGGCCGTGTAAAAATATGTACTATATCTCTGTTTCTGTAGCTAGGAGAGGAGAAGTATTCTACCCTAGAAAATTCCTCAAGAACGTTTATCCCATTTAATTTATTTGTTTTCAATTCTGTTTCTACAAGTTAGTCGAACTCCAAAAGTAATTTTTTTTTTCGAATAACTGTTTAATCACTAAAATAGCTTCTATAATCAATACTGACTTGGAAAATTTTTTTTTACTTGAAAAAAAAATGGGTAGCAATTAAAACTTTCTTTGATTGACAATAAGGGGATTTCTAGTTTGGTCAATTTTACTCTGCTTACCCTAGAAAAGTCAACTTTAATCTTAAAAAATGACAAACACTTTGGACAATCCCAAGAATTTAGTTTGTCAGGAAGTTCCAGTCTTATGATCTTTAAGACATCCACAAAACATTTTCCATCTTTGATATACTCCAGTGCCTGTCACTGCTCCAAAGAAAAGGTCTCTAATGTCCACTTTCCATTGTGCGGAAGCTGATAGTGGTTCTACGACGAAATTTAGCACCAGGAAAATGCCTTCTCTGGATCCAAAATTTTCTCCTCTTCTTTATCCAGAATAGCTTCTTCTTCCTCCTTAGAATAGTCGATTTTTTGGCCTCGATTGTAATAGTTGGCAAAATTGGGCCCTCTTTGGAAATCACTTGGAGCCCTGACATCAAAATTTTTTTTTATTAATAGCAGTATCATTATACTAATCCTTTCTTTCTCGTCTTTCATACCCTTCAAAGCTGATTCTATCAAAATAAAACTTTCTTTGCTGTCATTTTATCGATAATTTTAGCTAGCTGATTAATCTCTTCGTCCTCAGATTGAATGCCGTTGACTTTAGGCCCCTCTGGTGGATTCTGTCGTTTTTCAGTATCACCGAAAACGTGATCCGTCTGTTGCTTCTTATCTTTAATAATTTTTGGAACTTTTATCTTCATGAACCTTGTATTAGCTCTCTCAAAATCATACTCAGTAGCAAATCTTCTGATTTGGCTCTGTGGCTCCAAAAATGATTATCATAGCCTAGGATAGGAGTCAAACCATTTTTATAGGTTAAATAACCGAAAACATTTCGCTAATCCATGGATTAGCGAAATGAAAAATACATGCCAGCCATGAAAAATATTCTCAAAAGTGAGTTAAAGGCGAAGTTTTGACAGAAGACAATAAGTCTCATAGAAGACAGTGACATATGTTTATTATGAAGAAAGGAGGGTTTCCTTCTACTTTATGACAGTTTTTACTTATATTTACACAAATTATTTGAACCAAAAACGAAGATATGAACCAATGGCTATTTAAGGCTCTGACAAGAGTCTAATGTTTGTTGTAAGTGAAATGGGTGTGCACAAAAAAATCCCTATGCAAGAGTTTTCTAAACTCCACACTTCCTATAGTTGAAGATTTAACGAAATTTTGTTTAGAATACATTTCATTTATGCTTTTGGACCGTGTTTTCAAGTAAAGGGTTGACTGGGAGTCTCAACCTCTTTCATCGCAATCTTTCGGCTCTTTCTGTGCATTTTAGGTGAGATTTTACAAAAATTCTCCGAAAAAAAATCCTGCATTCCCGGCTCCATTTGTATTTATTGGCAAAACTTTTTTTTGTAACTATGTGATTTTGTTTTTACTGGGTTCTCAGTCACTGTTCTTGGAATCTTGGCTTTTTTCAAACATTTACGGTAAAACATTTAAAGATATTCATGGATAATCCCCGCAATCTTCGATCCGAATTTTATAATTTCCGGTGCTAGCTCTTTGGCCTCGGAAATATGTCTGTATTTCTGGATGTTCAAATTTTTGGGTTAATGTCGCCTCAAAACTTCTTATTCTCAGCTGTAAATAGTAGAACCATGAGTCCAAACAGACGTGGGTTACAAAAGTAGCAGTCTCAATTAATATTTGCAATTCAAAAATATTGTAAATTCTCGACTCCTTTCCTCCAATTTTGGCCCAAAATTGGGCCAAAAATTTTGGCCCAATTTTGCCACATGATAATATTTAATGCCACATGATAATATGGCCACATGAAAAAAAATGCCACATGATAATATTTAATGCCATGGTTCGCACACTTGGGATATATATAAATCCTGGTGACACGAATTTTTATACAAAAGGAAGACTAAATCGGAGTAATGGCATCCAGAAAGGTTGCAACTGAACAAGCTTGTAGCAAGGAAGATTGTAATAATTACATCGAGACTGAAAGACTGTAGTGGAAAGACTGTAACCATTGAAGATTGAAGCCAGAAGGTTGCAGTCCTCTGTGGCCTCAATATTGCGTGGGTTGTATCTTCCATGATTGCATCCTTTCGAGGCTTCATATAAATTTTTAAAAATTTTCAAGGGATGGTTGGTATTTAAATGGCAAGTTTAAAACCAATAGCAAGTTGTTTTACCTTCAGAAAATAACAAAAATGTCCACTTTGAACTCTTCTGCTAGTAGTAATAGCGTATACAATATGAAAGGGACAAGGAAAGGGACAAGAAAACCCACGCCTAAGACACTAAAGTTTGACATGGACATTTTAAAAAAGCTGACAAACACGTTTTGAGAGTATGGTTGTTTGTTGTGTTTTTCTTTTTTTTTGGCAATTGACATTTTTTCTGATAACAAGTACCATTCATTGCGATCGTAGCTCTATGGTGTGGATGACTTGAGAATAAAATTTTTAACGAGAAATGTCTGAAAAGTGCATGGATGCTACAATCAGAATTGTTTGATTGATATTTGCAAAAAGGGATAAGGGATTCGCGAATTGGACTGTACGAACGATCTTATTTGAATAATAGGAAAAAAATAGAGCTAGATTACATTCGCAAATTGGATCGCATGAAGGTGGAGAAAAAAAGGGGTGGTCTTATGACTTGACTTAGCTTTACTTCTTCGATGTGTACTGTATAATACACAAGTGGTATTTGAACAGTGTTGTCAATTTAAAATAGAGTTTAACGTTATACTATACTAAAAAGTTTATACTAAGAGAGATGTAGATGGCAATAAAAGAATTTTATTAACGGATAGCTTTACTTCTTCGATGTGTACTGTATAATACACAAGTGGTGTTTGAACAGTTTTGTCAATTTAAAATAGAGTTTAATGTTATACTTTGCTAAAAAGTTGATACTAAGAGAGATGTAGATGGCAAGAAAGGAATTTTAATAACGGATAGCTTTACTTCTTCAATGTGTACTGTATAATACACAAGTGGTGTTTGAACAGTGTTGTCAATTTAGAATAGAGTTTAACGCTATACTATACTAAAAAGTTGATACTAAGAGAGATGTAGATGGCAAGAAAAGAATTTTAATAACGGATAGCTTTACTTCTTCGATGTGTACTGTATAATACATTAGTGGTGTTTGAAGAGTGTGGTCAATTTAAAATAGAGCTTAACGTTATACTATACTAAAAAGTTGATACTAAGAGATATGTAATTGGCAAGAAAAGAATTTTAATAACGGATAGCTTTACTTCTTCGATTTGTTCTGTATAATGCACAAGTGGTGGGGTGATGGCAGAAGGGTGTCTTAGAGTACTTATAGTGCTGTACTGTGGGCCAAATTCCTAGCGAAAAACCCGAGTGGATGACTTGAAAATTATATTTTTAATGGGAGATTGCTGAAAAGAGGTTTGGGGGAGATGGGTTGATTGGCAGAAGGGTGTCTTAGAGTACTTATATTGTTGTATTGTGGGCCGAGTTGCTAGCGGATAACCCGTGTGGATGACTTAAAAATTAAAATTTTAACGAGAAATGGCTGAAAAGTGTTTTGGGGGAGATGGGTTGATTGACAGAAGGGTGTCTTTGAGTACTTATAGTGCTGTACTGTGGGCCGAGCTGCTAGTGGAAAACCCGTGTGGATGACTTGAAAATAAAATTTTTAACGAAAAATGACTGAAAAGTCTTTTGGGGGAGATGGGTTGATTGGCAGAAGGGTGTCTTAGAGTACTTATAGTGCTGTAGTGTGGGTTGAATTGCTAGCGAAAAACCCGAGTGAATGACTTGAAAATAAAATTTTTAACGAGAAATGACTGTAAAGTGTTTTGGGGGAGATGGGTTGATTGGCAGAAGGGTGTCTTAGAGTACTTATAGTGCTGTACTGCGGGCCGAGTTGCTAGTGGGAAACCCGTGTGGATGACTTGAAATAATATTTTTTAACAAGAAATCTCTGAAAAAATATTTTTTTTGGGGGGGATGGGTTGATGGCAGAAGGGTGTCTTAGAGTACTTATTGTGCTGTACTGTGGGCCGACTTCCTAGCGAAAAACCCGAATGGATGACTTGAAAATAAAATTTTTAACGAGAAATGGCTGAAAAGTGTTTTTGGGGAAATGGGTTGATTGGCAGAAGGGTGTCTTAGAGTACTTATAGTGCTGTACTGTGGGCCGAGTTGCTAGCGGAAAACCCTTGTGAATGACTTGAAATAAAAAATTTTAACAAGAAATCTCTGAAAAAATATTTTTTTTTGGGGGGGGGGGGTGGGTTGATGGCAGAAGGGTGTCTTAGAGTACTTATAGTGTGATAGTGGGGGGCGAGTTGCTAGCAACAAATCTAAGCTACTAAGGGATTTTGACCGTAAACTCTAAAACCTTGAGAATATTAAGCCTTTTAGAAGAAAAACAAAATCTTTAGTCATTAAGAAATTTCAACGACCATCCTGTTTCAGAATTCCTATCAAGTCGTACAATAAAGCAAAAACGAAAACAACTAAAAAAAACCCCTAATTTTAAACAGTTTTTGGAAAACAAGGTGAAAGTAAAGTGCAACTCGTCCGAAAGTAACCATAACTGTAAAAACAGAATTATAATAATTATAGATACATAAAATGATTGGCTTTATACATTGATTGCAAATACATAATTTTCTTTAGTTTTAATTTTATCCGCCAAAAGCTTAGACCTTGAGAATATTAAGCCCTTTAGAAGAAAAACAAAATCTTTAGTTATTAAGAAATTTCAACGACCATCCTGTTTCAGAATTCCTATCAAGTCGAACAATAAAGCAAAAAAGAAAACAACTAATAAAAAACCCCTAATTTTAGACAGTTTTTTGGGAAACAAGGTGAAAGTAAAGTGCAACTCGTCCGAAAGTAACCATAACTCTAAAAACAGAATTTTAATAATTATAGATAAATGAAAATGATTGGCTTTATACGCTGATTTCAAATACGAATGTACGCTTGAAATCAGTACCTAGATTAGGCCTGAATGTACGCTTGAAATCAGCATCTAGATTAGGCGTGAATGTACGCTTGAATGTGTGCTTGAAAGTGCCTATACTTTTGACCATATTCATGTAGGCGTGAATGTACGCTTGAATGTACGCTTGAAAGTGCCTATACTTTTGACCATATTCATGTAGGCGTGAATGTACGCTTGAATGTACGCTTGAATGTACGCTTGAAAGTGCGTACATACACACTACTTTCGGCCCAAGATGGATGGCCAAAAACAGAATCTTTGGCAATCTGTCATCCTTTATCCTTATAACGTGGATTGAACCATATTTTTCATCCAGATTTTTGTTTGATATATCTTTATTCAAATAAGAACATAAAACCGTAAAAGCATCCTTAGAAAGTTCTTCTAAAAAAACCAAATGTTTTTTGCTAACTTTTGCTTTACTAAATTTCCTTGTTTTACGAATCAGCAGCTCGATTGACAAGAATCGGGCTAATTTTCTCCACAACTTTTAAAAATTGATATTTTCAGACATGAACTAGGACAAATAGCTGGATAGTCACCAATTTCTTCAAGAAACAGGAATCAACTTTCCCAAGGAATTTATACGAAAGTTTTCACTATGGGCTAAAACAAGAAAATCAAACCTGTTTTCCAAAGCGTTAAGAAGAATCAATTCCTAATTAAGAAATAGTCGTAATCTAGGTTTCAGTGAAGTGTAACTCAGGTTCTCTTTTTTCTTGAAAGAAAGAAATAAAAATATTTATAAGAAAGACATTTTTATATCGTGTGCTTTCTTTCTTCCAACCAAGAAAAATCCAACATTTTTAGGACCAATACTGAAAGAGTGGGGAGGTCATAAGATATTTACAACATATTAAACTAGTATGTACTTTAATTCTTTTGGTTTATTCATTAAAAAAAAAAATTCCACAAAATAAGTTTTTCAGAGAAAAGTAAAGAGTTCCATTAAGCAAAAAAATGAGCAAAAACAAAATCAAATAATCTACCAAACGTGAAATTACCACAAATCACAACGATAAATACATGAAACCCAAAACGAACAGAAATTACAATAAATTACCGAGTCAAACTCAAAACCAGCAGTAATTAACATAAGTTGGGCTCAAAACCCCTATCCCTTCCCAAGGCCAGAACATAATTTGCATTTTACTGTAAAAATATATATGTTTTTACTTTTCTAACTTTAATAAATCAAATAATATTAACATTTTGAGTACTAAATATCAGTATATGTATATTAAACTGACAATGCAAATTCATTTGTATCTTTTTCAATAAAGTGCAAATTATGTTATGGCCTTGGGAAGGCATATGGGTTTTGAGCCCAACTTGCGTTAATTTCTCCTCGTTTTGAGTTTGACTCGGTAATTTATTGTAATTTCTGTTCATTTTGGGTTTCATTTATTTATCAATGCTGGTTTGTGGTAGTTTTACGCTTGGTAAATTATTTGATTTTGATTTTGCTTATTTTTTTGTTTAATGGAGTTCTTTAGTTTTCTTTGAAAAAAATATTTTGTGGAAAAAGTTTTTTTTTAATAATTTCTGTTTGTTTTATATTCACATAGTCTTTTCAGGGAAAAAGAAAATAATACTTTAAATCTTTCCGTTTTTTTAAGAATTTATAGTTTGGCCTGCTATTTGTAGACTGGAGAAAATTTTTTAGCAATTTTTAACAACATACACCCTTTAAAAAATCTAGACATAAATAGTAGTATTTAATTTAGTTTCACACCTCCTCTAGTTGACCTGAAATGGAAAACTTCATACCATTCGCCAAAAAAATCTGTTTACTTTCTTTGATAGACAGGATACACTTACGCTATTTTGATTTAGTTAAATTTTAAGAGCAGAAGTAGCCCCGAAAGTTTAAACATAATACCCTCAGTCGTTCTTGGGATACTGCTGATATGACTTATTGGGAATTAGCATTAACACAGTGTATTTTGATTTAATCTTAAGGCAAAATTTAGTTTTTAAACATAAAGGCAAATGGGTGGGTGGGCGTGAGAGGGGTATTAGTATCCCTCCAATCACTTTCGACTATTAAATAGGGCATCAGTCCTTTCTATTTTCAATCAAATGAGCCCCTTTAGAAGTTCCTACGACAACTGCTTCGATACAAAGTGCCCTGGTCTAAACAACAACACCAACAACAAAATAATACATTATACCCACATCGATCTTTACTATAAAAATGTCAAGCCTTCCAATCACTTTCGACTATTAAAAAGGGCACTAGGCCTTTCGATTTCCAATCGAATGATCCCTTTTTGAGTTTCTACGACAGCACTTTCCCTAAAAACCTTCCATGCCCCCAAGGCATATATTACAACCCTTATCATAAGGGCTCTGAGGGTGGTTGTCATCCTCTAAGACCTAATTTCCATAACTTTCAGCTACATTAAACAAAATGGCTATCTCAAAATTTTGATTCTATATGACTGGGATAATGGTGGGCTTGATAGGGGCGTTAGACACTCTCCAATCACTTTCAACTATAAAAAAGGCACTAGCCCTTTCAATTTACAATCAAATGAGCCCTTTTGAAGTTTCTACGACAACGTTTTCAATAAAAACCTTATATACCCCAGGACATAACTTACAACCCCTGCCCTTAGGGCTGAGGGGGGTTGTCATTCTAAAAGACCTGATTTCCAGAACTTTCTACAACGTTGAACAAAATGGCTATTTGAAAATTTTGATTGGATGTGTTTGGGGGAATGGTGGGCATGAGAGGGGGGTTAGTAACCCTCCAATCACTTTCAACTATTAAAAAGGGCTCTAGCCCTTTTAATTTCCAATTGACTAAACCCTTTTTAAGTTTTTACGACAACTCTATCTACAAAAACCTTATATGCCCCCAGGGCATAACTTACAATCTTTGCCCTAGGGGATCTGGGGGTTCTGTCATCCTTAAGTACATAATTTCCAGAACTTTCAACTACGTTGAATAAAATGGCTATTTCTAAACTTTGCTTAAATGTCTTTGGGGAAATGGTGGGTGTGAGATGGGGGTTAATTACTCTCCACTCACTTTCGACTATTAAAAAGGGCAATTTCAATTTCCAATCAAATGAACCCCTTTTGAAATTTCTACAACAACTTTCTAAATAAACCTTATATCCCCCCAGGCCATAACTTACAACCGTTGCACTGAGGGCTCTGATGGGGTTATCATCCTAAAATACATAATTTCCCGCACTTTCGACTACGTTGAACAAAATAGATATCACAAAATTTTGATTGGATGTGTTGGGGGGTTTGGTGGGCGTGAGAGGGGGGTTAGTTGCCCTTCAATCACTTTTGACTATTAAAAGGGCACTAGCCCTTTCAATTTCCAATCGAATGATTCCTTTTTGAAGTTTCTACAACATCTATTTCTATAAAAAATTATATGCCCCCAGGGCATAACCTACGACCCTTGCCCTGAGGGCTGTGGGGGCGGAGGGACTGTCATTCTTAAAGACCTAATTTTCATATCTTTCAACTCCGTTTAATAATATGGCTATCTAAAAATTTCTATTGGATTTATTTGGGGAAAAGGTGGGCGTAAAAGGGGAGTTAGTTGCCCTCCAATCAATTATGAGACTATTAAAAAATTTCCAGTCGAATTCCTTTGAATTTCCAATCGAAGGTGCCCCTTTTCAAGTTTCTGTGACAAATATTTCAAAAAATACTTATATCCCCCAGGGAATAACTTATAACCCTTGCCCTGAAGACCCTGGGGGGAGTGTTATAATCAAAAGTATAATCTCCTGAACTTTAAACTGCGCGGAACAAAATGGCTATACCAAAATTTTAATTGGATGTTTTTGGGGAAATAGTGGGTAAGGAATGGTTGTTAGTTTCCTTCCAATCACTTTCGACTATTAAGAAGGGCACTAACCATTTAAATGTCCAATCGAATGAGCCATTTTTGAAGTTTCAACGACAACTCGTTCTCTAAAAACCTTATATTCCTCAAGGGCCTAACTTACAACTGGTGCCCTGAGGGCTGTAGGGGGAGGGGGGTTGTTATCCTCAAAGATCTAATTTCCAGAACTTTCCTCTACGTTGAACAAAATGGTTATCTTAAAATTTTGATTGGAAGTGTTTGGGGAAACGTTGGGCGTGAGAGGGGGGTTAGTTGACCAATCACTTGCGTCTATTAAAAAGGGCACTAGCCCTTTGAATATCCAATCAAATGAGCCTTTTTCGAAGTTTCTACGACAACTTTGTCTATAAAAACCTTATGTTGCCCCAGGGCATAACTTACAACTCTTGCCCTGAGGGCTGTGGGGGATTGTCCTCCTCAAAAATATAATTTCTATCTGGAAATCAACAACGCTGAATAAAATTGCTATAATTTTGATTGGATTTGTTTGGGGAAAAGGTGGGCGTGAGAGGGGGGTTAGTTACCCTCAAATTACTTTCGACTATTAAAAGGGCACTAGACCTTTGAATTTCCAATCGAATGAGCCCTTTTTGAAACTTCTATGACAAATTTTTTAATAAAAACGTATATGCCCCCAGAGCATAACTTATAACCCTTCCCCTGAAGACTGTGAAGGGAGTGCCCTGCTCAAAGGTATAATTCCCTGAACCTTAAACTGCGCGGAACAAAAGGCTATCTCAAAATTTTGATTGGATGAGTTTGGGGAAATGGTTGGCGTGGAAGGGATGTTAGTTGCCTTCCAATCACTTTCGACTATTAAAAGGGCACTAGCCATTTCAATATCCAATCAAATGAGCCCTTTTTGAAGTTTCTACGACAACGCGTTCTATAAAAACCTTATATGCCCCAAGAGCATAACTTACAATCCTTGCCCTGAGGGCTGTGAGGGGTTGCTATCCTCAAAAACCTAATTTCCAGAACTTTCAACTACGTTAAACAAAATCGCTATCTCAAAATTTTGATTGGATGTGTTTCGGGAAATAGTGGACGTGGAAGGGGTGTTAGTTGCCTTACAATCACTTTCCACTATTAAAAAGGGCACAAGCCACTCCAATTTCCAATTGAATGAGCCCTTTTCGAAGTTTTTACGACAACTTCTTCGATACGAAGTGGCCTGGTGTACAGGTTGATTTCCTGGTCTAAATTGGTGAAAAATTGAAATTTTCTCAGAATGTGGGGCTGAGCTTAGGCAACGAATAGGTACTGTTTGAAAGATAAATATGGCTTTAAACGACTGTTTGCCTGTTATTTCAAGGAAACTAATGGTCCTATGTTGATTCTAAATTTTTGGTCAACCTTCTTAAGGCCATAGGCGGGCGTGCCTTGTTTGCCTCTCATTACAGGTAATTTAACAGTCTTATGTCAATTTTAAATTTCTGGTCAACATGCCTGAGACTATGGGCAGGCTTGCCTTTCCAAAAAACTAACAAACAAGTATGTGTCAAATAGGAGAGTCATGCATACTCCCGCCATTTACCCGTGCCCCAGCCATTTAAACATTCGCCTCTCAACTACTTGAACTATTTGTGTTGGCTTTTCTCTGTCTACAATTAGCCATGTCTTGATGCAACCTATGCTACCTACTGCAAAAAACTTGATAACTTCAATTCATTGGGGAAAAGGGTTTGGGGAAAAGGTTGGCGTGAGAAAGGGGGGGGTAGTTACCCTCCAATCACTTTCGACTATTAAAAAGGACACTAGCCCTTTGAATTTCCAATCGAAAGAGCCTTTTTTTGAAGTTTCTACGACAACGCTTTATATAAAAAACCTTATATGCCCCCATGGCATAGCTTACAACCCGTGCCCTGAGGGCTGTGGGGGAGTGTCCTCCTCAAAAATATAATTTCTATCTGCAAATCAACTACGCTGAAAAAAATGGCTATCTCAAAATTTTGATTGGATGTGTTTTTGGGAAATAGTGGATGTGGAAAGGGTGTTAGTTGCCTTCCATTCATTTTCGACTATTAAAAAGGGCACAAACCACTGGGATTACCAATTGGATAAGCCCTTTTCGAAGTTTCTATGAAATCTTCTTCGATACGAAGTGCCCTAGTCTAAAGGAAAAAATAAATAAATAATACATTGTGCCAACATCGTTCTTATATGCTCCATGGGCATAACTTAAAACCCTTGCCCTGAGGGTCGTGGGGGAGTGACCACCTCATTTATATTTCTATCTGGAAATCAACTATACTGAACAAAATGGCTATCTCAAAATATTGATTGGATGTGTTTCGGGGAATGGTGGGCGGGGAAGGGGTGTTAGTTGCCTTCCAATCACTTTCAATTATCAAAAAGGGCACAAGCCATTCCAATTTCCAATTGAATGAGTTTTTTTCGAAGTTTCTACGACAACTTCTTCGATACGAAGTGGCTTGGTCTAAAGGAAAAA
This sequence comes from Artemia sp. Qi Xiang Cuo, assembly GCF_049724085.1. Taxonomy (NCBI): domain Eukaryota; kingdom Metazoa; phylum Arthropoda; class Branchiopoda; order Anostraca; family Artemiidae; genus Artemia; species Artemia sp. Qi Xiang Cuo. The sequence continues at coordinate 75,372,954 of NC_142802.1, read as the reverse complement.
AACAATAAATAATACATTGTGACAACATCGTTCTTATATGCCCCCAGGGCATAACTTAAAACCCTTTCCCTCAGGGTTGTGGGGGAGTGACCTCCTCAAAAACATATTGCTTATCGGGAAATCAACTACGTTGAACAAAATGGCTATCTCAAAATTTTGATTGGATGTGTTTGGGGAAATGAAGGGCCCAGAGGGGGGGGCTAGTTACCCTCCAATCACTTTTGACTATTAAATAGGGCACAAGCCACTCCAATTTCCAATCGAATGAACCCTTTTCGAAGTTTATACGACAACTGCTTCGATACAAAGTGCCCTGTTCTAAAACCAAGAAAAAAAAAATACATTGTGCCAACATTGTTCTTAGGCAGCGCTAGTTGCACTCCAATCACTTTCGAATATTAAAAAGGGGATCAGGCCTTTCTATTTTCAATTGATTGAGCCCTATTCGAAGTTCCTACGACAGCTCCTTCGATAAAAAGGGCCCTGGTCTAAACAACAACAACAACAACAAAAAAATCATACATTATACCCACATCGATCTTTACTACTGATAACGGTCACTGTATATGTGACCGAAATATCTGGTATTTTTTGTGAATTTTCTATACACTGTCTATTAAAAAGGATTTTATCCCTATTTTGAACTTTTATTTGATCTTTACTATAAAAATTTCAAGCCTTCTGATCACTTTCGACTATTAAAAAGGGCACTAGGCCTTTCGATTTCCAATCGAATGAGCCCTTTTTGAGTTTCAACGATAACGCCTTTTATAAACATCTTATATGCCCCCAGGGCATAAATTAAAACCCTTACCCTAAGGGCTGTGAGGGTGGTTGTCATCTTCTGAAACATAGTTCCCAGAGCTTTGAACTACGTTAAACAAAATGGCTATCTCAAAATTTCGATTGGATGTGTTTGTAAAAATAGTGGACGAGAGAGGGGCGTTAGTCGCTCTCCCATCAATTTCAATTATTAAAAAGGCACTAGCCCTTTCAATTTCCAATCAAATGAGCAGTTTTGAAGTTTCTAGGACAACACTTTCAATAAAAAACCTATATGCCCCAAAGGCATAACTTAAAACCCTTGCCCTGAGGGCTGGGTGGGGGGCTTTGTGTCATCCTCAAAGACCTGATTTCCAGAACTTTCTACTACGTGGAACACAATGGCTATCTGAAAATTTGCATTTGATATGTTTCGGGGAATGGTGCGCGTGAGAGGGTGGTTAGTTACCATCCAATCACTTTCGATTATTAAATAGGGCACTAGCCCTCTCAATTTCCAATAGAATGAACCCTTTTTGAAGTTTTTACGACAATTCTATCTATAAAAACCTTATATACCCCCAGGGTATAACTAACAACCTTAGCCCTGGGGACTCTGGGGGGTTTGTCATTCTTAAATACATAATTTCCAGAACTTCAACTACGTTGAAGTTTTTGTTAAACTACGTTGAACAAAAACTTTGAACTTTATATGCCCCTAGGGCATAATTTAAAACCCTTGCACTGAGGGCTCTGAGGGGGTTATCATCCTAAAAGACCTAATTTGCAGAACTTTCGACTACGTTGAACAAAACGGATATCCGAAAATTTTGATTGGATCTGTTTGGGGAAATAGTGGGCGTGAGAGGGAGGTTAGTTGCCCTTCAATCACTTTTGACTATTAAAAGGGCTCTGGCCCTTTCAATTTTCAATTGAATGAGCCCTTTTTGGTTTTTACAACATCGCTTTCTATAAAAACCTTACATGCTCCCAGGACATAGCTTAAAACTCTTGCCCTGATGGTTCTGGGGGGAATGGGTTGTCATCCTTAAAGACCTAAGTTCCAAAACTTTCAACTACGTTGAATAAAACGGCTATCTAAACATTTTCATTGGATGTGTTTGGGGAAAAGGTGGGCTTAAGATGGGGGTTAGTTGCCCTTGAATCACTTTCGACTATTAAAAAGGGCACTAGGCCTTTGAATTTTCAATCGAATGAGCCTTTTTTCAAGTTTCTACGACAAGATTTCAAGAAAAACCTTATATGGCCCAAGGGCATAACTTAAAGTCTTTACCCTTAAGACGGTCGGGTGAGTATCCTGCTCAAAGGTATAATTCTCTGAACTTTAAACTATGGGGAACACAATGGCTATTTAAAAATATTTATTGGATGTTTTTGGGAAAATAGTGGGCTTGAAAGGGGTTTTAGTTGCCTTCCAATTAATTTCGACTATTAAAAAGGGCACTAATCATTTTAATTTCTAATTGAATGAACCCTTTTTGAAGTTTCTACGACAGCGCGTTCTATAAAAACCTTACGTGCCCCCAGGGAATAACTTACAACCCTTGCCCTGAGGGCTGTGAGCGGGTTGTCATTCTCAAAGTCCTAATTTACAGAACTTAAAACTGCGTTAAATAAAATTGCTATCTCAAAATTTTGATTGGATGTGATTGGGGAAACGATGAGCGTGAGAGGGGGGTTAGTTGCCCTCCAATCACTTCCGACTATTAAAAAGGGCACTAGCCCTTTGAATTTCCAATTGAATGAGCCTTATTTAAAGTTTCTACGACATCGCCTTCTAGAAAAACCTTATATGTCCCCAGGGCATAACTTACAACCCTTGTCCTGAAGGCTGTGGGGGAGTGTCCTCCTCTAAAACATAATTTCTATCTAGAAATCAACTCCGCTGAACAAAATGTCAATCTCAAAATTTTAATTGGATGTGTTTTGGGAAACGGTGGGCATGGAATGGGTGTTAGTTGCCTTCCAATCACTTTCTACTATTAAAAAGGGAACAAGCCACTCAAATTTCCAGTTGAATGAGCACTTTCCGAAGTTTCTGCGACAACTTCTTCGATACGAAGTGCCCTGCTCCAAAAGAAAACAATAACAAATAATAAATTATGCCAACATCGTTCTCATATGCCCTCAGGAAATAACTTAAAACCCTTACCCCGAGGGTTGTGGGGGAGTTTCCTCCTCAGAAACATATTTGTTTATCTGGAAATCAACTACGCTGAACAAAATGGCTATCTGAAAATTTTGATTGGATGTGTTTGGGGGAATGATGGGCGTGAGGGGGGGGGGGGGGCTAGTTACCCTCCAATCACTTTCGACTATTAAAAAGGGCACTAGCCACTCCAATTTCCAATCAAATTAACCATTTTCGAAGTTTCTACGACAACTCCTTCGATATGAAGTGCCCTGGTATGGAAACCAAAAAAAAATAAAAAAATAAAATAAAAATAATACAGTGTGCCAACATCGTTCTTTACTTAGGCAGCGCTATTGCGCTGCCTAGGATTTATATGACGAATTTTAGAGACCAAATCATACTATTCTTTGTCTCGAGAGAAAGAAAAAAAAGTAGCCTTGTCTTTAATAATCGAGACAGAGAAGGTCCACTCGAGAACAAATCGAGACAGAGAAGGACCTGTAATATTTGGAGAGACAAATGAATGCACCTTCATAAAAACGTTTTTTTTATGAGTAACATTAAGGCAGTAATTACAACGTAAATTTTTTCACCAGCAACATATTTTATAGGTAAATTCTCCATTTCTCTATCACATCACCATGGTTAATAGGAAGTGCGATTTTAACTGGTATTTTGGCTAAGAGTATACCCATGCTTTCATTTTTGGTAATATTTTCAAGTTTTCCCGCAATAACAAAAAACCTTAAATTTTCTATTATAGTTTGGGATAAAAATGTGCTTTGAAAAGCATTTGCATATTTATATTTTACTTTTTCCAGTCATTGATTATTCTTGTAAGTGATGTTATCTCCTAATGTTTGTGACATTTTTCCTTATAACTTAGCAGAGGTAATAGGACATTTTCAAAAGGCTTCAGCTGAAAAGTCAACGGTAGGGATAAGTTGAAGATTGTTCAGAGGAGCCATAGATTAGGTTTGGTCCACCAATCATAGATATTGAAAAAATTCTTGAATTTTGTACAGTTATGGCTCAAAACATTTTCAGCAGGCTTACCAGTTGGCTAAACAATTTATGTTGAGAGGAGCGGTTGGGAATTGGAGGGGCCATAAGAGTCATTTGTTCCTCCGAAAATATGCTCTAAAAACCCTTGCATTATTCCATTTCAAACAACATGTAACATACCTACCTCTTTCTTCTCAGTAGTAAAACTGGTAGACGGGATTTGGAGGTTTTTAAAGGGTCTTGATCCCACTTTGTTCCTCCATACAAGCCATCCGCATAGCCATGCCGGGCCCCGACCCCGAAATCGCTAAACAGTTGTTTTTTACATAAAACTGGCATATTGAAATTTCTGGCCACTGACGACCTAATTGGGTCACGCTTTTAAAAAGAATTTATATTTTCCCCAGTGTGGTTGGATCAAACATATGGTAACACCATGACATCAAGAAGAGACTTCGGTTAGAATACAAGTGATAATGAGAATCAATATATACACGCCTTTCTTGTAGCCATGCTGGTGCCGGACAGCATAGCCGTGTCGGGGCCCGGTACTGCTTATTTATTTATGTATGAAATATTTTCTCAAAGACAGCACCATACTTTTCTTTGAAAATTAGCACCCTGAAATTTTCTTACCGGAGAAAACAATCTCAATAGGTTTGGAGTTTGAGAAAATTCGTCAGGAGCCTTAATTGTGGAAAAAAAATTCGTATGAGTGACGTAATATATATTAGCAAATTTCAAGAGCATAATTACGTCATTTTTGCCTCAGGATTGGTTGTATCGTTTTTAGTGTCTATGAGACATGCAAAATTTCACAGTGAATCTAGCTAAGCATAAAATACCAGGTGTAACGAATCTATTTACAAATGGCGTTTTCAGTAGTTTCACAATACCTTGAGGAAAAAAACGTAAATTAACAATTGCTTTAAAAAAACAAACTGGGCCATCAAATGAGACAAGATCAAGAGGAAGACGTGAGAAATGTAAGTTCAGAATGGGCGAAAATGAACAACCTAGATCATATAATGTAACAAGACCGATTCAAGCAGCTAGGACAAAGGGCATTAAAATAAAATATCTGAAGTAGTAATAAATGAAAATAAGAACAAAGAAGTTTGCGGTAAGAATCCTTTACACGGACAATTACACAAGACAATTACACGGACAATCCTATAGACAATTACGACGAGTCAAAAACGAAAGTGAAGAAAAAAGAAATATGCATTTACGAGACATGTGACAACGAGGAACAGAATGGATCAAAATCATATTGAAGAATAAAGAAAGCGTTTTAAGCAGCTTTATAATATATAGAGGACCAAAACGAAAATTAAGACAATTGCACTAATTGGACCATCAAATGAGAAAAGATGAAGAGGACGACTTGGAAAATGTAAACTCACAGGTGAAAATGAACAGCCTTGACCATCAAATGTGATAAGACCAATCTGAGTAGCTAAGGCAAAGGGTATTACAAAAAATGTGAAGTAATGATAAACGCAAATGAAGAGCAAAGAAATATGTTGTTAGAAGATTTGCGAAAACGACAGTTACAACGAGTTATAAACGAAATTGATTAACAAAGGTATGTTGTTGAAAGATATGAAACAGTAAGGATAAATAAACATGCAGTTAGAAGATAAGCAGCAGCGAGAATTACAAGCGACAGCGAGAATCAAAACAAGTCAAAATGAAAATGGAGAACTTGGAATTTTGCGGCTAGCAGACACGCGAAAGTTAGTATCAGAAGGTGTCAAAAATTAAAACGAAGAACAGATATTTGTTCTGTTAGAAGACAAGCAACAGCGAGAATCCGAATGAGTCCAAAATGAAAGTGAAGAGAAAAGAAATATTACGTTAGAAGAACACCACCATCATAATGTTCGACAGCAACAAACTGTGTCACAAACTCAGTAAAATCCATATGGACGCAGTAACCTGCGCAAGTGTTAATTAAAAGTCCTTGGTACTATTCAGTATTGCATGTGTTTACTGTGGTGTCATCCATTTTTCCGTGGAAAGAGCAGCCATGAAAGGTGACTCATTAGGAGGTTGCTGCTTGCATGGTAAAATTGCATTGCCACCTCCACAATTTCCAAATGAATCGGTTTGGCCTTTTATAGGACGTTACATGCTCTTTAAAGAGTTCCACAAACAAATCTGAAACTTGAATACATATTTTGCTTTAGGTTCATTCAATGTAAGCTATCATCGTACCATCAATAGTCGCAATGTTTTTAGTTTCAAAGTAGCTGGACAAATTTGTCGCAAAATCAATTCAGCGGCACATCCACCATAAACCCCTGAAGGTGATTATGAATTACCTTCATATAGGTAAATGTACTTTTTAGACCCTGATAAAGTTGTTAAAGAGCGTCTTAAACATCCTTTAAATTATGGGATCTACCGTAACGTGATGACTATCTTGGAAGAAACATTGTGAGACAAAAAAAAAACTACGCCAAAGGTTACATGAAAATACCAAAAGTGGAGGATGATGTAAATCATCCTGCTCAGTCACTGGGACAACAACCCACATGCTCCACCTTTTAGAAATTTATTAGAATTACAAAGCCCAGTATCTACGTCCAGCAAAAAACGAAATAGCCAAACAAGGGAAGAAAAAGGACTTCGGGAAACTTATCATTCAAAACCTATATCTTCATCTGTTTCTTCCTCTCGAAAAACAAAACATAAAATTTGGCAAACAAAGTACCTATTTTCAATTAAAAAAAAAGTTGAATTTTAACATCATTAAAAATGCAATAAATAATTTTATGAAGTTTGGGCATTTAAATATTTATTTTTCTCTATTAAAAAATAGTTTGTTGAGGATTATACTGCTACTGCTAAAATATCATTTTATAGGCAAAAATTATTATAGGCATATATTAAAAAGTACAGACGTCTAAGTTAGCCCATCTTTTTTTTTCTTTTTTTGTGTTCAAGTTTAAAAACTTACACCAGGAGTTTCTAGGAACATTTTAGGTCGATTTTCAAAATTTGTGCTTTGCAATTACTTTTTTAACAAAATATAAGGGCGTATAAGGTAACCTTAGCTATGGAAAATCAGGTTATACGATGTGAATTAAAAGTATAAATTTAAGCGGGACCTTCGGCTCGTCATATGCTACGTTGGAGAATGACAGGGTATAGATTTTTCTTCCCACTGGAAAATGGCATTATATTAATTTTTAGAAAAATATATAGTGCCGTTTGCGAGAAAAACTTAGACATAATATTCGGTTATTACTTGTTTAATTAGTAAGGTAGATCTTTTTTAAACGCTTAGTATTTTGGTACCTTGTCAAGATTCAGATATTTCTCTTTTTAAAGACAAAAAAGGCCAAAAAATTCCCAAGCGTATGGGAAATTGATAAGTCTGGAAGAACAAATTCGGTTCAGAGCAAAGAATTTGTCTTAATAGATTCCAGCCGAAGGTACTAAAAAACTGTAATTGTATTTGAAACTTCGAAATTCCCTTAAAGTTTAAAGTTTCGAAGTTGCTGCTGTTGCAGTTGAAATATTTGTTTTTTTATATTAAATTTCTGATTATTTTTAAATAATGCTGGGAAGTCCGGTGTCCCCTTCATAGCAATATCCCTTCCCCCATGAAAACTTCCTTCATGGAAAGATCCTCCCACATAACCCCTATATATGTTAGAACAGAACCTGTTCTAACATATATAGAACAGGTAAGACTTATTTTTTTCAATGAAACCTCTGTATTATGATTTGAAACTACTTAAAGTAGTTCATTGGCTCTAATCCCATGATAAACATATGCTAGGGCTGCATAAAAACTTGACAAGTTTGAATCTAAATTTGACCTCGGAGCAGACCTCACATTGCAAGACTTAAATTGGAGGCAAAGTTAAATTGAGAAACCTATAAGCACTTTACTCCCCAAAACAGAAACAATGGGTTTTCTAACCCTATGTACAATATGGGTACTATATTGTTCTTATCTTTTCCAATGTTCATTTATTGGGTGTATTCTGCCCACAAGTAAGGATGCACCGAGATCACTTTACGACATTATTTAAGTAATTAGTATTCTAAGGTGTTTTTACTAGAAGAAAAGAACACCATATAGTGTTTGCTATTGATATTTTCCTGAAGAATTCTTGTTTTTATATGTTACTATGATTTGACGGTATTACTTGTAGCATTAGTATCTTATGTATATTTTAAAGGTGTAAGATACTGTCTTTATATTGAATGAGCCCCCCTTCTCTCTTCCTCCTTACGCTAGCCGATTAGGACACTAGTTAAACAGCATCAAAAGTGTAATTTCTTAGAATGTCATGTCACTAATTTTCTGTGAATATTGTGAAAAAAAGAAGACCTCTGCTTTTTTTCGCTTAGTGTATATCACGTTAACATCAATCCAATATACCTTAGGCGTGTGCTGATAATAAACCAACAAATTAACCATTTAAAAAGTGTTCAGTACTTAATATAGTAATTTCTGGTATAAGTATCTTCATACAGTAAAGATGTAGTAACATACCCCATTTAAATTTTTGCTGCATACTAACCATAATAGGGATAAATTTTAAAAGGTAATTATCTGTGACGATTTTCTTAGCTGGCAATACTTATTTCTTGAGCGATCCTCACCTCACCAAGGAGATTCTCATAAGATTAACTTTAATCGCCCCTAATACTCTGATTATTCGGGGCTGAAAAAATCAACTTTCCCCTTAATTTTCATAAAAACTTACTATAAATTTAATTTACCATAGACAGTCCTTTTCAATAAAATTCAAAAAATAAATCTACACTCTTGATTTTAAATAAAAGTGTGAAAAACGAAGAAACACCGCAAAATACATGGAAAACCATAAACAGGCTCTATTGGATTAGATCGATAAAGGTATTTAAAAAAGACAATATACCTTAAATTTTAAAAAAAATTCTGAGACCACACTGGCTAATTATGATAAAACAGGAAATCGCGAAGAAAACGAGGACCATTAACAGCCAGTGAAAAAATTGAAAAATTATGCAAATATTTCGGTCAAGACCTCCGCTTGACCGTCCTCAGTGCAGACTAAAACAAATAAAAATATAAAAATCAAACCTTAAAATAAAAGCACAAAACTAAAATTGGACAACCCTTTCTCAGTAACGGTGAAAGGGTAACTCTTTACCCTTTCACCGTTACTGAGAAAGGGTCGTTCAATTTTAGTTTTGTGTTTTTATTTTAAGGTTTGGTTTTTTATGTTTTTATTAGTTTTATTCTGCACTGAGGACGGTCAAGTGGAGGTCTTGATTCAAATATTTGCATAATTTTTCAATTTTTTCACTGGGTGTTAGTTGTCCTCGTTTTCTTCGCGATTTTATGTTTTACCTTAAACGTTGCAGTTTATTTCACTGATGTTTATTTACGATAAAAATATAAATCTGTCCTTTCTTTATCTTTTTAAGGAAAACTGATTTTGTTTCTCTTTCAGAATTTAAAGAATCAAATTATGACAACGAATCTATGGGTAGAACAGGTAAGACTTATTTTTTTCAATTAAACCTCTGTATTATGATTTGAAACTACTTAAAGTAGTTCATTGGTTCTAATCCCATGATAAACATATGCTAGGGCTGCATAAAAAAAAGAAAATTTAGCACACGTTTTCAGAAAGAGGAAGAAAAAAAGAATAACGTATTTTTTCCTTTCGGCCTGTATGGTGGGGATTGAGGTTCTTGTTTTTAAGAGGAAACATCGAAAACTATACATAATAAAAACATGGAACAACCATTATTTCTTTTTACTCCAGCGCTTTCTTTGAAAAAAAAAAAAAAAAAAAAAAACAATATTAGAACGCGTTTCTTCTTATTTTGGACTACTCAAACATCCATGAGCCATGACTTTAAAAATCACTTCCAGTAATGACGTTAAGTAAATATTTCGTTTTGGATAAGATAACCTACAGTGAAAATAAGTTAAAGGCGTTGATAAAGATAGTTTTTAGCATTTTCTACATTAGTCTCAAAGTTTTTGGGGTTAGATCAGAATTTAATCAAGACATTCTTCCGGGCATGTTAAGGAGTATATTAGTGTAGTTTATTGGTTTAGTAGAGATCAGTTAATTTCTTCTAATTATTGAACAAAATCTTAGTCAGAATCTCTGTTAAAAAAGATGAGCCAAATTGAAGCTTTTTATTGAATACGTTCACGTTATTGTTGTGTTTTTTATATCATTCTACTGAAGCTACATTACAGTATCTTATCTATGTACAATTAAAAAATTTTAACAATTTATCCAAAAGTAAAGTGAAACTAGCTTCTTATCTGGAACTTTTCTTGTAAGATTAATCAAAAAAACTTTTTGCACAAAATAAGTTTTTCCGAAAAAGTAAAGAACTCCTTTTTGAAGTTTCTACGACAACGCTGGCAAAGAGCTAATTTCCAGAACTTTCAACTACGTTGAAAAAAATTTCTATCTCAAAATGTTGATTGGGGGTGCTTGGGGAAATGGTGGGCTTGAGAGGGGCATTAGTTGCTCTTAAACCACTTTCGACTATATGAAAGGGCACCGGCGCATTCAATTTCCAATTGAACGAGCCCTTTTTGAAGTTTTTGTGACAACGCTTTCTGTAAAATCTTATATGCTCCCTGGGCATAACTTAAAACCCTTGCGGTTATGGCTGGGGGGGGGGGGGGTGTCATCCTCAAAGACAAAATTTCTGGACTTTTCAACTACAGTTGAATAAAATGGCTATCTCAAAATCTTTATTGGATGTTTTTGAAGAAATGGTGGGCGTGGGAGGGATGTTAGTTTTCCTCCAATCGCTTTTGACTATTAAAAAGGGCACTAGACCTTCGAAGTTTTCAAAGTTTCTATTGCAACGCTCTATAAGAACCTTATATGCCCCCAGGGCATAACTTACAACCCTTGCCCTGAGGGGTGGGGGAGTGATCATCCTCAAAGACAAAATATCCAGAACTTTCAACTACGTTGAAAAAAGGCTCTCATAATTTTGATTGGATGTGTTTGGGAAAATTGTGGTCGTGAGAGGGAGGCTAGATGCCCTCCAATCAGTTTCGATTAGCCTATTAAAAAGGACACTAGCCCTTTCAATTTCCAATTGAATGAGCCTTTTTCAAGTTTCTACGACAACATTTTCTATAAAAAACCTTATGTGCCCTCAGGGCATAACTTACAACCTTAGCCCTGATGGTTCTGGGGGGAGTGTCATCCTCAAAGACCTAATTTCCAGAACTTTCATCTACGTTGAACAAAATGGCTATCTCAAAATTTTGATTGGATGTGTTTGAGGAAATAATGAGCGTGAGAGGGGGGGGGGTTAGTTGCTCTTCAATCACAGTCGACTATTAAAAAGGGCTCTAGCCCTTTCAATTTCAAACCGAATGATCCTGTTTTGAAGTTTCTATGACAACTTTTTCTAAAAAAAACTCATAACTTTTAACTACGTTGAAAAAATGGCTATCTCAAAATTTTGATTTGGGAAATTTTGGGCGGGAGAGAGAGGTTAGTTGACCTCCAATCAGATTGGACTAGCCTCTTAAAAAGGGCACGGCCCTTTCAATTTCGAACTGAATGAGCTCTTTTTGAAGTTCCTATGAAATCATTTTCTATAAAAAAAACGTCATATGCCCCCAGTGCACAGCTTACAACCATTGCCTTGACGGCTGTGGGGAAGGGGTTTCATCGTCAAAGACCTAATTTCCAGAGCTTTCAACTACGTTGGACAAAATGGCTATCTCAAAATTTTGATTGGATGTGTTTGAGGAAATGGTGGGCTTGAGAAGGGGTTTAGTCGTCCTCCAATCACTTTCAACTATTATAAAGGGCACTAGCCCTTTCAATTTCCAATCAAATGAACCCTTTTTGAAGTTCTAAGATAAAGCTGTCTATAAGAACCTTATATGCTTCCAGGGCATAACTTACAACCCTTGCCCTGAGGGCTCTGAGAGGGTTAGCATCGTCAAAGATCTAATTTCCAGAACTTTTAACTACGTTGAACAAAATAGATATCTCAAAATTTTGATTGCATGTGTTTGGGGACATGGTGGACGTAAGAGGGGGGTTAGTTGCCCTCCAATTACTTTCAACTATTAAAACGGGCACTAGCCCTTTCAATTTCCAATCCAACGAGCCCTTTTTGAAGTTTTACGACAACGCTTTCTACAAAGACCTCATATGCCCCCAGGGCACAACTTACAACCCTTGCCCTGAGGGCTTTGGGGTTGTTATCCTCAAAGACATACTTTCCAAAACTTTCTACTATGTTGAACAGAATGAATATCTCAAAATAATGATTGTATGTATTTGGGGAAATGGTGGGCGTGAGAAGGGGGGGGATTAGTTGCAATTCAATCACTTTCGACTATTAAAAAGGGCTCTAGCCCTTTCAATTTCAAATCGAATGATCCCTTTTTGAGGTTTTCATGACAACTCTTTCTATAAGAACCTCATACGCCCCCAGGACATAAATTACTACCCTTGTCCTGAGGGCTATGGGGGGTTGTCATCCTCAAAGACCTAATTTCGATAACTTTCAACTACGTTAAAAACATATTTTGATTGTATGTGTTTTTGGAAATGGTGGGCGTGAGAGAGGGATTAGTTGCCCTCCAATTACTGTCGACTATTAAAAAAGGCACTAGCCATTTCAGTTTCTAATTTAATAAGCCCTTTTTGGATTTTCTAAGACAACGCTTTCTATATTTACTCAAAATCATCTTAGGCACCGCTATTGCGCTGCCTATGATGAACTTGAGTAAATATAATTGATAAAAATCAAGGAGAGGATTAGTAGAGAAAAATGGCACTAGCCCTTTAAATTTCTAATTGAATGATCCCTTTTCGAAGATTCTATGACAACGCTCTCCAAAAAGACGTTATATGCCCATAGGGCACAACTTAAAACCCTTGCCCTGAGGGGTGTGGGGGGTTTATCATCCTAAAACATAATTTCAAGAACTTTCAACTACGTTGAAAAAAATAGCTATCTGAAAATTTTGATTGGGGAAATGATGGGCGTTAGAGGAGGGTTAGTTGCCCTCCAATTACTGTCCACTATTAAAAAAGACACTAGCCATTACAAGTTCTTATCGAATAAGACCATTTTGAATTTTCTAAGACAACGCTTTCTATATTTACTCAAAATCATCTTAGGCACCGCTATTGCGCTGCCTATGATGAACTTGAGTAAATATAATTGATACAAATCAAGGAGAGGATTAGTAGAGAAAATGGTACTAGCCCTTTAAATTTCTAATTGAATGATCCCTTTCGAAGATTCTATGACAACACTCTCTCTAAAAAAACCTTGTATGCCCATAGGGCAAAACTTACAACTCTTACCCTGAGGTGTGTGGGGGGTTTATCATCCTAAAAAACATAATATCAAGAACTTTCAACTACGTTGAAAAAAATAGCTATCTCAAAATTTTGATTGTGGGAATGGTGGGCTAGAGGAGGGTTAGTTGCCCTTCAATTACTTTCAACTGTTAAAAAGGGCACTAGCCCTTTCAATTTCCAATCGAAAGAGCCCTTTTTGAAGTTTTACGACAACACTTTCTACAAAAACCTCATATGCACCCAGGGGTAGACTTACAACCATTGCCCTGAGGGCTGTGGGGGGTTGTCATCCTCAAAGACGTAATTTCAAAAAATTCCAACTACGTTGAAAAAATGGCTATCTCAAATATTTCATTGTATGTGTTTGGAGAGATGGTGGGCATGAGAGGGGGATTAGCTGCCCTCCAATTACTGTCGACTATTAAAAAAGACACTAGCCATTTCAATTTCTAACCGAATAAGACCTTTTTGAATTTTCTAAGACAACGCTTTCTATATTTACTGAAAATCATCACAGGCAGCGCTATTGCGCTGTCTATGATGAACTTGAGTAAATATAATTGATAAAACTCAAATAGAGGACTAGTAGAGAAATTGGCACTGGCCCTTTCAATTTCCAATTAAATGAGCCCTTTTCGAAGTTCTCTATGACAACGCTCTCTATTAAAACCTTATATGACCCAAGGGTATAACTTACAACCCTTGCCCTGAGGGGTGTGGGAGGCTTATCATCCTGAAAGACATATTATCAAGAACTTTCAACTACTTTGAAAAAATAGCTTTCTCAAAATTTAGAGAAATGGTGGGCGTGAGAGGGGGGTTAGTTGCCATCCAATCAGTTTTGACTAGCCTATTAAAAAGGGCACAAGCCCTTTCAACTTCGAACTGAATGAGCTCTTTTTGAAGTTTCTATGACAACATCTTCTATAAAAAACCTTATATGACCCAGGACATAGCTCAAAACCATTGCCTTGAAGGCTGTGGGGGGGGGGGGGTTGTCAACCTCAAAGTCCAAATTCCCAGAACTTTCAGCTACGTTGAAAAAATGGCTATATCAAAATTTTGATTGGATGTGTTTGCGGAAATGGTGGGCTTGAGAGGGGGGTTAGTGGTCCTCCAATCACTTTTGACTATTGAAAAGGGCACTAGCCCTTTCAATTTTCATTCGAATGAGCCCGTTTTGAAGTTTTTCGACAACGCTTTCTACAAAAAACCTCATATGCCCCCAGGTCATAACTTACAACCCTTGCCCTTAGGGCTGTATGGGGTTGTCATCCTCGAAGGCATAATTTCCAGAGTTTTCAACTACGGTTAACAAAATAAATATCTAAAAATATTGATTAGATATGTTTTGGGAAATGGTGGGCGTGAGAGGGGGTTTAGTTGCTCTTCAATCACTTTCGACTATTAAAAAGGGCTCTAGCCCTTTCAATTTCAGATTGAATCATCTCTTTTTTAAGTTTCTACGACAGCTCTTTCTATAAAAAACTCTTATGCCCCAGGTCATAACTTACAACCCTTGCCCTGAGGGATGTAGGGGTTGTCATCCTCAAGGACCTAATTTCCAAAATTTTCAACTTCGTTGAAAAAAACGGCTATCTCAAAAATTTGATTGTATTTGTTTGGGGTTGTAATTTCTAATTCTTCAATTTCTAATCGAATAAGCCCTTTTTGATTTTCTAAGACAACGCTTTCTATATTTACTCAAAATCATCATAGACAGCGCTATTGCGCTGCTCAAGATGAACTTGAGTAAATATAATTGATAAAAATCAAGGAGAGGATTAGTAGAGAAAAATGGCACTAGGCCTTACACTAGCCCTTACACTAGCCATTTCAATTTCTAATTGAATAAGACCTTTTTGAATTTTCTAAGACAACGCTTTCTATATTTACTCAAAATCATCATAGACAGCGCTATTGCGCTGCTTAAGATGAACTTGAGTAAATATAATTGATTAAAACCAAGGAGAGGATTAGTAGAGAAAAATGGCGCTAGCCCTTACAATTTCCAATTTAATGAGCCCCTTTCGAAGTTCGTATGACAACATTTTCTATAAAAAAAACTTATATGCCCCCAGGGCATAGCTTACAACCATTGCCTTCAAGGATGTTCGGGTGGGGGGGGGGTTGTCATTCTCAAAGGCTAATTCCCAGAACTTTCAACTACGTTGAACAAAATGGCTATCTCAAAAATTTGTTTGGATGTATTTTGGGAAATGGTGGGCTTGAGAGGGGGGTTAGTCGTCTTCCAACCATTTTCGACTATTCAAAAGGGCACTAGCCCTTTCAATTTCCAGTAAAATGAGCCCTTTTCGAAGTTTCTACAAAAACACTTTCTATGAAAACCTTATATGCTCTCGGGGCATAACTTTCAACCCTTGCCCTTAGGGCTCATCCTCAAAGACCAAATTTCCAGAACTTTTAACTACTTTGAACAAAAGATATCTCAAAATTTTGATTGCATGCGTTTGGGGAAATAGTGGCAGTAAGAAGGGGTTAATTGCCCTCCAATTACTTTCAACTATTAAAAAGGGCACTAGACCTTTCGACTGCGTTGAACAAAATGGCTATCTCAAAATTTTCACTGGATGTGTTTGGGGAAATGATGGGCGTGGAAGGGGCGTTAGTTGCCCTCCAATCACTTTCGACTTTTAAAAAGGGCACTAGCCATTTCCATTTCTAATTGAATGAGCCCTTTTTGAAGTTTCTACGACAATGCTTTCTATCAAAACCCTATATGCCCCCAGGGCATAACTTACAACCTTTGCCCTGAGGGCTGTGGGGGTTTTCATCCTCAAAGACATTGTTTCCAGAACTTTCAACTATGTTGAACAAAATGGCTATCTCAAAATTTTGATTGCATGTGTTTGCAGAGATGGTGGGCGTGGAAGGGGTGTTAGTTGCCTTTCAATCACTTTCGACTATTAAAAAGGGCACTAGCCTTTTGAATTTCTAATTCAATGACCTTTTTTTGAAGTTTCTACGACAAAACTTTCTATAAAGATTTTATATGTTTCCAGGGCATAACTTACACATCTTGCCCTGACGGCTGTGGGGGAGGGTCCTCCTCAAAAATATAATTTATATTTGGAATTCAACTACGCTGAACAAAATGGCTATCTCAAAATTTTGATTGGATGTGTTTGGGGAAAGGTTTGGCGTGGAGGGGTGTTAGTTGCCCTCCAATCACTTTCGATTATTATAAAGGGCACTAGCCATTCCAATTTCAAATTTAATAAGCCCCGTTCGAAGTTTCTACGACGCCTTCTTCGATACGAAGTGCCCTGGTATGGAAAAAAAAAACAATAACTTGTGCCAACATCGTTCTTTACTTAGGCAGCGTGATTGTGCTGCCTATGAAAATAGGAAAATGGAACCAACGCTTCGGCTACCTAAATGCTAGAGAAAGTCCCGTCCCCCATGACCCTTCACATTAATAAAGCCTGTTATGTAGTTCGTGGTGACGAACTGTAATTAAGGACTGACGCGGCTCAATAGTAACGAAAACGCTAAAAAAGAAAATTTAGATATCAATAGATATATTAGATTATTATGCTGATTCCAGATATTTAACATTTATTAAGTCTGGTTTTGAATCAGTTCGTCGTAACGTCACTTATAATATATGTTTGTCACTGTGATGGCTACCATCTCTTACATTTGAAGGCTGCAGAAGCAGCTGTAACCTAATTAAAAGCAAACCTTGGCTATATCAAATAGTTCTTGGTAACGAACTGTAGTAAGGAGCGACCCGGCTCAATAGTAACCGAAACTCTAAAAAACTTAATTTTGACAACCAAAGATACATCAAAAGAATCAAATTTTAATGCTGATTGCAACTATATAAGTTTCATCAAGTTTAGGCCTACCCATCAAAAGTTACGTGAGAAAAATTTGCCTGATTTTCGAAAAAAGGGGAAAACACCCCCTAAGAGTTTTCAAGAACCCTACTGTATTGGTTTCAAGCTCCTATCTGCAAAATGAGAAATTTTGTATTTCTTGCCAGAAGAAAGATCATGGATGCGTGTTTATTTGTTGTTTTTTTTGTTGTTTTTTTTTGTTCTTTTCCCCAGGGGTTATAGAATCGACCCAGTGGTCCTAGAATATCGTGAGAGGGCTCATTTGAACGGAAAAAAGTTCTAGTGCCCTTTTTAAGTTACCAAAAAATGGAGGGTAACTAGGCCCCCTCCCATGCTCATATTTCCCAAGTCACCCAATCAAAATTTTGTGATAGCCATTTTGTTCAGTATGGTCGAAAATATAATAAATATGTCTTTAAGGATGACTTAATCTCCCAAAGTCCCCGGGAGGAGGGCTGAAAGTCATGAACTTTACCTAATGTTTACATATAGTTTTGGTTATTTGGAAGTACAGAGACGTTTTCAGAGGGGATTTTTTCTGGTAGTGTGGGGGGTCGGGGAGTATGTGGGAGGATCTTTCCATGGAGGAAGTTTTCATGGGGGAAGGAACATTGCTATGAAGGGGGCGCCGGATTTCCCAGCATTAATTATTCATTAATGAACAGAAATTATTCCGTATATGAAAGGGGCTGTCCCCTCCTCAACGCCTCGCGCTTTACGCTAAAGTTAGAATCTTTCTCACAGCTCTATTTTTCTTTAACAATAAAAAACTTTAGCGTAAAGAGCAAGGCGTTGAGGAGGGGGCAGCCCCTTCCATGTACGGAATAATTTCTGTTCGTTTTAAGTTTTAGTGTCGCTCCTTACTTTCAGTTAAAAAATATTTTTTTTTTAAATTTAATACTCATCAAAGGCTACGAACCTGAAAAAACTGGCCTGACTTTCGGAAAAGAGGGGACATACCCCTTAAACGTCAAGGAATATTCATGAAAGTCACACCATCTAATTTAGCTTATCAGAGAAATCTATTTTGGAAGTTCTAAGAAATTTTTGTGGAATTTTGGCTATTTTTGCCAAAATCACGGATGAGTTTTTTTTCAGGGGGGATCCTAATGAACCAGTGGTCCTCAAATGTTAGAATAGGGCTCATTAAAACAGAAACTTAAAGTTCTAGTAAGATACCAAAAAGACTGAGGACATCCTAGCCCTCCTCCAACGTCCCTTTCTTACAAAGTCGTTCGATCAAAAACTTGAGGTAGCCATCTTGTTTTACATAGTTGAAAGGTTCAATATTTATGTCTTTTGAGATAACATAAACTCCAGAACCCCTTGGGAAAAGTTTTAAAATTAAGAAATGTGTCCTTTATTTATGTAGGCTATAGTATTTGTTATTGGGAAGTGTACATATAGTTTTAGGTTTGGGGGGGGGGGTAAATTTTTCTACTGTGGGATTTTCCACGGGTAGAATTTTTCACGGGGCAGGAAGTTTCCGGGGGTGAGCTTTTCAGGGGAAATTTTACTCTGGGTGAACTGCCAGAATTCCAGTATGAAGTTCTTTTTGTTTGTCTTACTTTCTCTTTGTCGATTCGATTTTATGTGTGGAGATGTTAATGGTAATTGTCCGGGGTAAGTTTTCTCCGGGATTGAACTATCTAGAGAATCTATCCGTGGAAGGGGAGCCAGATTTCCCAGCATAATCTAAAAATGGGTTAGAAATTAAGTAAAAAGGCAAGTTTTTAAACTGAAAGTAAGAAGCAACATTAAAACTTAAAACGAACAGAAATTATGACATATATGAGGGGGTTGTCCCCTTCTTGATACGTCGCTCTTAACTCTAAAGTTTGACTTCTTGTCTCAACTCTTTAAGAGCAACCTCTGAATCACTAAGGTCGATTAATTAAAACAATAAGAAGCTTTTTTAAAAGTACTAAGAACGGTAGCGTGAATAGCAAGGTATTAAGAAGTTCGCATATTTTTAGCGATCTATTTTTTTTACTTCGTCATTGAGCTTTTCAAAGAAGGACAATGGACGGGAGTAGACATGTTCTCTATAGGTGAAGATCTCCTTGGATCTACCTTTGCCTGTTGTGAAGAGTAATATCTTCTTCCTCTGGAAAACTAGAAATCTTACGCATCGCACAAAACTATCTCCCAGATGGCTCTTATTTTCTTTTGTGTGACTCAATCATCGAGGCTAATGTAGAGTATGCTTTCTTCTTTTATTTGTGCCAAAGATCTAGTAGATCTACTTGAGTACTTGCAAATTTGAGTCTCAAAGAAATCGTTTGAAGTCTCTTGAGAAGGGTTTTAATGAGACAGTTTTGTCTTTAATTTAAAACACCAATCCTTCCTTTCTTTCTAAGAGAGAATTTAAAACTAACCTTGACAGAAATAACAAAAAAGAAGTATCTGAAACCCCACTTGTTAACGGTTCTTCCAGCGATCCTAAGGATTCCCATCCCAAATTAAGCTCAATTATCTTAATGAATCCCTACTTGGCATATGTGTTAGAATAGAAGATTATCCAAAACACTTCTTCATATCTTTTCAAATAGCATTTAAAATTGTTTTCAGTGTAACGCGTCAAAAAGTGGCAGCAAACCTTCGCTGTTGTTGGCATCCTCGTATAATAACTGATTAAAGTTACAAAACATTATTGTGACCGAAGCAAAATTACTATCTGGGATTGATTCTTTTGCTAGTTCATTTTTGCAGCTTCAATAATTTACTAGTTGGGTTATTAGTCCAACTCAATCGGATTTAAATTAGTAAGTGTAATCCAAAGAACCAGAAAATAAAGTAAAACAAAGTTTCATGTGTATTTTACCCACTGAAATTATCCTCAAAATGTCATCCACTATATGAAAATAACTTGAAGTCTTATTAAAAGCAAAACTCAGATGTTTCTTTCTATAACACACATAGTTTGCACCCCCAGCCTCGCCCTCTGGAATCTCAATATTTAAAGTTATCCCATAATTTCTGAAGAATTGCTTGTTATTGACGATTTTAAAATGCTTGTTTCTGAGGAGTTGGAACTAAATCTGAAACAAAAGTCTCAGACCCCTCTAACATAAAAAGTTTGAAAGCTTCACAAAGACTACATTTAACAGGCTCTAAAGTAAATAAAATTAAGCAGGCTGTAAAATAATTTCATTTCAAAGTTATGCCTCAAAATTATTACCTAGGAATTCAAGTTGATGTACCATGATTTTGGAAACATTAAAATCTTGTTAAAGAAACCTTCGGGAAACCCGGTTTTTCCAAATACCAAGGGTGTCCATCCTCATATGAACTTTTATGAAATGACCTTAAGAAACGACTGAGAATGCAAAATTATGTCAGAAAGCACAATCTACTAATGTGGCGATTCAAAAAGCTATTAAAAAATTACTGTACCAGCCAAACCCTTACAGTTAAGACAAATAATATCCGCCTAGAAGCTATACTTTAAAGGGTGGCAAAGATAGTTTGAGAACATTTAAATAGTCTCCAAAGAACTTTCAAACTTTAAATTAGGAGCTATTATTTCAATTTTTAGTTTTGGTATGATTATAAGCTCCGATGGGATCCTGCAGAATACGGAGGTGTTACCATGCTTCATGTACCGTCCGATCATATATGGCGGCCTGATATAGCGCTATACAATAAGTAAGTTTTATTTTATTTTTATTTTCTGGATTCTCGTTTTTATTTATTTTAATGTTTTTATTCAGTTTATAAATAGATTTTTATACATATTAAATATAATGGTCTATATATTTACTGCATAGGTTTTAATCACAGTTTGTATAGATTTATTATTGCCAGTATTTTTTTGGCATGACTTTTAGCCTATTAAAGGAAATTTAATCCCTTTTTGATGAACAAGGATTGTCTAAATTTAAGTACTCTAATTAAACGTTTATTCAAAAAGCCAAATAACACATTTCAGCCTTTGAGTCGGTTTATATTTGAAAAGCTTAAGATGATGTGTCGTCAATATTATTATTTTAAGTTCATAATTTCTGATTTTTGACAACTCTAAATACAATAGTTAATATAACGTTTAATTGAGGGACACTAAACATTGGAATAATAGGTTCAAAAGTTAAACGGAAATATTGTGATTAGGTAGAATTGGTAGTGTGAATACTACTCTATACTATCTATACAAGATACCATAAATTTTAATGTAATTGGTTAAATATTGAATTACATCGTAACTTTAATGACTCATTGTAAAAATTGGTATAATACCAGCAACTTGCTGAGTCCCCATTTATTTATCTTTTTTTGAGCTCAGGGAATCCATCTCTTAGGCGTGAACACTGGCATTCGTTGCCAAATTTGGAATTATGTAATCTGATACTAGCTCCAAGGGTGGAGAGGAAGTTGACCTCTTCACCTCAGTGACAATAATTTATCTCTTTGCCAACAGTCCACCAAGCGTTTTTTGCCTAGTTCTTTTTTTGCTACTCCAGTCAAATGTATATTATGACGTAATTTGGTTATATTTAAAAAAAATGTTATCTTTCTAAAAATTTAAGAGAACGAATTCTTTGTCTCTCGGTAACTATGGTTTAACATTTTAAAAAAGGAAAAATTTGTAAACCATGTGAAAATGAAGCTGACTGAAAGAAAACTAACATCCCACCCGTCTAGATCTCCTCAAAATGATATTCTTATTAGTTTAACGTCAAGTTTTTCTTGATATGTCACTTGTTGTAAATTATCACGGAAAGTCTTCAATAGTCTTTTTAAAATGGGTTAAAATTTCTATAAAGGGCTGGATGACAGCATTAAGGTCCCATTTGTGAAACACAGGAAATCTGTTCATAATAATCTTTATATGGAATAATGTGATCAAAAGTACCAAAATCTTGATAAAGGTTTTGTGTCGTTTTCTTAGATTTGAAACAAAAAAATTAAAAGCTTTATTTGGGTAAATATAGATTTAGCTTGTAAATATTATTTTTTATGTATAATTTTTAATTATCATAAATTGTACCATTAGAAAAAATAAAGTTTGTTAATTTTCATGACTTTTTTAGTGTCTTCTTTTTTGTTTTACCGTCATAACCTTAGTAAACCAAATTGAGGTAGTAGCCAAGAACAATCAAGAATATTTAATCTTTAATGTCATCTTTAATCTTTGCACTTATAACTCGAATTTTTTTTGCTACACTACAACTTTTTAAACTGCAAAAACTTTAATCATTCATTATTTGTCAATTAAAATTTTATATCATGAGATTCTAATATTTCAGGCTTTTGAAAACCTTGGGTTTCACTGTTATCATTTGTAAAGAATTGATTCTTCACAAAACTAAAATGTTCATTACATCACTAAAACTGAGATATCTTTACTTGACAAAATACACAAGAAAAATAAAGAAGTCAAAGTAAAAAGCAAAAAGCTAAAATAACTAAATTTTGGCTGCTAACTGAAAGGTTAACCATCAAATCCTTTGCAAACACTTGTTGAGATTAAACCACCGGGGAGTTAGAATTAATTTTACAACAGCATCGAACAAGATTGGCCTCCAAAGGGTCCCACCTAAGCCAACCCTGGTCTTTGTGATCACTGTATAAATTCCAAAAGGTTGTATTGACTATTCACTAGGGGCATTCTTGTCTTTAGAATCAAAAGTATAAAAGTTAGGCTCACTATTTTAGTGTGTTGGTTAACATTCTTAACTTTAGACTTTTTTTTGCTATTTACTTTCTATTTTTTAAATAGTGAAGGAAAGCACAGTAAATGTTTATATTTTTTTGTCAAAAGTGGAATATGAAAATTCCTGTCTTGACAGAGTTAATACAACACAAAAGTGAAAAAAACAAGTCTTTGTCTGGAGCTTTTTTAAACCTAATCACTGTCGAAACATGATAAAAATAAAATTAAAAATTCAGTACAAACTTCAGTGTTGCTTACCTTGTTAGTTCCAATATTTGATAATGTTCAAATAATGCAGAAAAATATTCATTCATATCTTTTTCAGTTTACAACTACTTTATCTTTATTTTTAGCTCCTGGCGTACTTTCAGCTCTTCTTTATTCTAGAAATTATTATATTTTAATTATTATTTATATATTTTATATTTATTTTATTATATTATCAATTGTTTTATTTTAGAAATACAGGCTTAAGTGATAGGAATAAATTATTTGTTTTGACAATTTTTAATAAAAAATTTGTTCAAACCAGAATAAAGTTTGAATAATTATTGATGTGAACCACAAAATTAAGACGTAGTCTACTTTTTAATGTATCTCTTATACAGGTTTAAGAAATGCAAGTTTTAATTGGAAAGTTTAATTTCAATATTGACCTTTATTTTTTTTAATACCTATTCGAATGTTCTCTGACAAACTTTTTTTTGTATTTATTTAATTAAAACTCTATTTAGTCGATTCTGAAGTACCTTTCAAGCTCTTGGTAGCTCTGATAAGCTTAAAGTGGTTCCAGCAAATAGAACCACTAAAACGCAGCTTAAAACACAGAGAAATACACTGAAACTAAATATGGTGCATTATTAAGTAATGCACACTATTTTCATTTAAAGTATATTTGGATTTTGAAAAGCTTTCACACCTCTTAGCGCCGATGGCAACTTTGAGGTGGTACTGGCAACTAAAGCCACTATCAGAGAAAGTGGCCTTGTAGAGTGGAAACCACCCGCAATATACAAGTCCGCTTGTGAGATCAATATTGAATACTTTCCCTTTGATGAGCAAACATGTGTAATGAAATTTGGAACCTGGACATATGATGGAAATCAGGTAGGGTAAATGCTCGAGGTACAGCTTGTGTAAATTCCAAGTTTGACAAATACTTTAGTATCCTAAACTTTTTGTTTGCTATCAACTTTGAGAAGTACCTTCCACTCTTTCGAGAAGAAATTAATCAGAAAATACATTTCTAGTAAATAATACGTTTTGGGTGATGTTTCCATAGCATACTATATTTCATAATGTCTATTCTAAACACATAAAAAAAATATGTATCATGTTCTTAAGAATAATTCTTATGTGCATGCTGCATGCCTTACTAAGTATTCTTATGCTAGAATACTACGAACCTATATTTTATGAATTGCAAGTAATATATATCATTTTTCAAATAAGATATTTTCAAAAACGACAAAAATCTGTCCAATCTCTTAGTGTCCTTCTATACTTTGAGGTGTTAGTGGTGAGCAACTTGCGACGACTAAAGTAATTTACATCCGCATCATGTAACTCAACGTGTGAAATTGCCATTAAAAGATATCCTTTTCAACTAAGCGACAAATAAAACCTATTTCAGCTTATAGCCTGGTTATTCTTTGAAAAAAAATTTGAAAAATTTTCTGCCTCTTGATGATGCTA
Source organism: Artemia sp. Qi Xiang Cuo (assembly GCF_049724085.1). NCBI lineage: Eukaryota > Metazoa > Arthropoda > Branchiopoda > Anostraca > Artemiidae > Artemia > Artemia sp. Qi Xiang Cuo. The sequence goes on along the minus strand of NC_142802.1, from coordinate 75,348,489 downwards.
ATATCATTTTAAAATGAAAATCCCACAAGAAATATCTAATACCTCCTCTCAACAAATCAGCCAAATACATCCGAAAACACCTTTTACGATTTTTACTGTAAGTGTATACCGAGAACCATCGCCATTCCTTACGCTAGATACCGGCACATATCATGAACAAAAGTGAAGAAACCCATATTTTGAAGTGTGATTCAGTTAACCATATTTATGGCTTTTTATTTTAGACTCTTTAAACCAAAATTTATCATGAAGAAAACACCCAAATAAGTTTTTGAAAACGGAGAACCAGAATAAAAAAAAAGCCATTCACCATTTTCTGTGAATTGTCATTTCATTTCTAGTTCAGTAGGGTTGTCACTACCGTCGGGACCTGGATTACCCAGGTAAAGGATCCTTTGGTTATAAATTGTGTTTAGTACCTTGCTAGTTTGTAAGCCCAAAGATAGCTGAAGCTTGAATAGCAGCTTCACTAAATCTGGTTGAAAACCCAATAAATGAATCAAAATTTGAAACCCAATAAATGAATCAAAAATATATCTCTGCATATAAGGTAGCGCTGCCGTTGATACTATCTAGAGAAGATAACTGTTTAGTTCTTTCACTTTACAATTTTAGTTCATAGTGAGTAGGGGCGTGGAGGCAACATATTAATGAAGATTTTCCCACTGTTTTCTTCTATGAAGTGCCGGAAAAATAATGTTGATAAAATTTTGTTAAAAAATAAAAGAAAAGTACTACTGACTTCTGATTTCTTAGCGCAATGGTTTTTGGAAGTACCTCGTGATTACCCTAAGCACTGAAATTGTCAATCGGTGTCTCTCTTTTTAATTTGTTGCAATATTCTGGCCAAACTTTAAAATCAGAGAGACCGGACCTAGGTATAGAGAAAACTCTATGTTTTCTAAATTTTTAATTTTTATTAAAACTTTAATTTTATCTCTTTGCTAGTGAAGAGCAATTTTTTTCGCTTTAAGCCTATTTAGGGCCCTGATATGCTTGCAAAAAAGAAACAAGTCCACTAAAGTTTACATTGAAATTGCCAATAAGGTTTTTTAAATATTTTGCTTTGGAGACAACACCTAATTTTCCTTAGCACAGCGATGCTCTATTTAAATCATTCTGGAAGGTGCTTCCCAAATTTTATTTTTACTCACTCTTTGCTATTTCACTTCTCTTTCCCTATTTGATAGAATTTTCTCTTTCCTGTCTAGTTCTTATTTTCACTTTTTTCTTCGTCTTCTTTCGTTTTTTTTTTAATTTATCAGTTCGTCCAACATTTCTCAATATTCTATTAGAAGCATATAAGCTTTTTATATGTTTCAAGTAAATAGAATTGTTGTAGTAAAATAGGTGGGTTAGAATTACACATATGAGGATCATTATTTTTCTTGAAGTCCATGGTGTTACCAGCTACCTAGGTTTAAATTTTAAATGTACTTTAAGTTTTAAATACTAAGTGTTAAATGTGCTGGACAAACTGACAAAAAAATTTGAGTTGAACATGATTTTTGACCTTCTTACACTGTCCTTTTAACAATTCAGTGCCGATGGCCACTATGAACTGACTATGATGACCAAGGCTACCATCTATGAAAGCGGGTTGGTTGCGTGGCAACCACCTGCAATATATAAGTCAGCTTGTGATATCGATGTACATTACTTCCCATTGGATATCCAAACATGTATGTTGAAACTGGGTAGCTGGACATACAGTGGGTCACAGGTACCATTACCGACTTCATTATCTGTCTTTTCTGTGTGGCACTGCTTTGGAAGAATAAAAAAAAATCTTCAGTTAAACAAAAAAAGAACACAAATGTAACAGGAAAATATAACGATTAGAAAAAAGAACAAGTCTGAAAAAGATATTGTTTTTACTCACACAACTAGTAAAAAAAAAAATGAAAGAACTTCTTAGTGTTACAAGTTTCTTGAAAACGAATTTCATATATTTTAGTTGTTTGCTAGTTGTTGTTTTTTTTTCAATTGCAGAACGATATGTCATCAACGATATCTCAATAGATCTAAGCAACAAGCTCTAATTGTAAAGAACTAGAACCTAAAAGAAGATCAGAATTAAATGGATTGTATTTCTAGGTTATCTCTAGGCAAGGCCGTACCCAGGATTTTTTTCGGAAGGGGGTTTTACAATTTTTTTTTGTGGGGGGGGTTACACAAAAAAAATCAAGACAATTTGCTTATATCCATTTTGTTACGTTTTACGAGTCAGACAGACATTTCGGGAGGGGGGGGATTAAAACCCCCTAGCCCCCCTCTGGATACGGCCTTGTATCTAGGAGATGTATTCCTCTGAATGACTTTTAATAAAGTCACTCCAATGAAAATACATAACAGATTCGGTTTAAAATTTCATTTGGAACACTAGGCCCAATGTACATCTGCGTTTCTTTTTTAAGAACTACTACAAATTAGCTATATCCACCCTACTGCACAAGATCTTATACACATTCAAGATTCCTTTTGGTTGCTTCAAAATTATGATGTTTTTGGGGTTGCATCATATATTCGTCAGTGTTGCCACGTCGAACCATGAACATAAATATGAAACACAAATTAGAAATTTGACAACGTTTTTCCTCCGTGAAAATTCAAACATTAAAAATCTATTGACTCTCAAACACAACTACACCCTCAGAGAAAAGTTACACCTTCATAAGCTGTTTCTAGCTTGAGGTTTAAGCTTATGTTTTTGTTAATTTTTACCCACGTATCTTTATGTTAAATTGGGTGGCTGCTACTACAAAAAATATGAAACTTTCATCTTAATCGATTCAAACAATCAGGTTTCATTTCACTGTCCATAGTACTTCATGCATTCTTTGTAGTTGCTATTATTGCACATTTTCCTTCCCAATAACAGTTATAATATAAGTTATTGAGAATTTAAATGGGATAGAACATAGTAATAATGAGGGCCGTACTCTTTTGTGATTTTAAGCTTTTTTTTATAATTTGTTTTACAACTGCTATCAGAATTTTATCTTAAGGTGGTAAGTATGAACTCATTAAAACAATACCGTGAACACTTTTTTTTAATCCCTTTATGCCCTTGTCAAAACAAATTTCTATTTGGGTCCAAAATTGGCAATTTTCGGTGCCATTTCTTTCACTAGCACTGGCCATCTACTGGCAAGTCTTAAAGTGGTGCTTATGTTTGCTATAAATATAAAATAACGTTAACGAAAATACTCAGCTACCTAACTGTTGAAGGGGGTTTGTAAGAAATGGCTTCCGGGAAATATTCAGAACGTAAAAAATAAGGTAAACAAGGACCAGTCCTGGCTTTCGTGCAAATAAAGACGGAAACTCAATGAGGAAACTTTAATGACAGTAGTTAAAATTGTTAAGGTTGCTAAATTGTTAAGGTTGTTAGGCTAACCTAAACCAAACAAATCTGCTGAATTTTTAATTAAATGATATTTTTGTTAATTTAGTCTCTTAACAATTGTTCAAATTTTGTGAAGTAAAACTCTTCAAACAGTTCGTGGTAACTAACTATAAGTAAGGAGCGGCCCGGCTCAATGGTAACCGAAACTCTAAAACACGGAATTTTGATACCAATAGATACATCAAAAGAAGCAAATTTTAATTCTGATTTCAAATATATAAGTTTCATCAAGTTTAATCTTACCCATCACGCTAAAGTTTCGCTCTTTACGCTAAAGTTTGACTCTGTCTCAGAACTTTATTTTTTAAAACAATAAAAAACTTTAGTGTAAAGAGCGAGGCGTTGAGGAGGGGACAGCCCCATTCATATACAGAATAATTTCTGTTCGTTTTAAGTTTTAATGTCGCTCCTTACTTTCCGTTTAAAAAACTTGTTTTTTTTATTTAATTATTTGTAGAGACAATGTCTATAGTGCTTACTATCGCATTTTGTGAAATGTTTGTATTATCGAGTTTTCCACAAGATCTATGGAGTTATTCCTGGATCTATCCTAATTATGTAGGAATTTTGGGATGGATCAAACCTTTAAATACTGTTCATAGTCATTTTATATAGTCAATTAACCGAAGAAAAACATAGAAACTGAGCTAAAAGAAACGCCTATTTAAAGCAAAGAAAATGGTAAAACATAGCACTGAAATTAAAGCAGTCGCTCTCACAAACGAGGCTGACCATTCTATTATATGAGAAAAAAGCTAATTTCGTCTAAAAATGAAATGAAAAACAAACAGAATCTGATAAAAAAAAGCCTTTTTGATGAGGTCCCCCTCCTCAACACCTCACTCCTCACGCTTAAGTTTTTTGGTACTTTTATAAAAGATTTTTATTGTTCGAGTTAAACGACCTTTGTGTTTCAGGAGTCGTTTTTAAATTTTTTGAAAAACGTACAAACTTTAGCGTAAAGAACGAGGTGTTGAGAAGGGGGCAACCCTATCACAAACGTAATAGTTTCCGTCCGTGGTTAAGTTTTAGTGTTGCTCCTTACATTGAATTGAAAAACTTGTTTGTTTTTATTTAATTTCTGATCGTTTTTAAATAATGCTGAGAAATCTAGCTCCACCTCCATGAAAAGTCCCACCCTCATCATAGAAGGATCCTCTGTACAATTCAATGCCGGGGAAAAATTACCCCGAACAATTACCCTTATCATCTCTACGTGTAAAATTGAGTAGGCGAAGAGAAAGTAATACGTATAAAAAGAATTTCGTATAGAAATTCTGGCAAATTCTCCGCGTTTAAAATTGTCCCTGAAAAGATTGACCCCTCCCCCCGAAAACTTCCCTCCCCATGAAAAATTCTCCCCGTTAAAAATCCCTCCATCAGAAAGTTCAACCCCACCCCCGACAAATGTGTGCACACCTTCCCAATAACAAACACTATACGTAGACAGTGGACACATTTTATAACTTAAAGACCTTCCCAGGGGGTGTGGGGGTCATGAAATTTCCAAAGGCATAGCTGTTTGGACTGTTAGCTATGCTGAATAAAATGGATATTTCTAAATTTTGATCGGCAATTTAGGGGAAAAAGGGGCGTGGGAGGGGGGCTAGTTGCCCCGCAGCCTTTTTGGTCTATTAAAAAGGGCACTAGAATATTTAATTTCCGTTCATATGGGCTCTTTCCCGATGTTATAAGACCTTTGGTTCGATACGATCACCCTCGAAGAGAAACAACAACCAAAAAACAAATACACACAACCCGTGATCTTTCTTGTGGCAAAAAAATACAAAATTTCACTTTTTTGCACATAGGAGCTCGAAACCTCTGCAACAAGGTTCTCTAATACGCTGAATCTGATGGTGTGATTTTCATTAAGATTCTTTGACTTTTAGGGAGAGCTTTCCCCCTTTTTCGGAAATCGAAAAATTTTCTTAGGCTTGGGGTCTTTGATGGGTAACCATAAACTTAGTAAGTCTTAAAAATTTGGAATCAGCTTAATAAGCTGATTCTTTTGATATATCTATTATTATCAAAATTCGGTTCTTTGGAGTTTCGGTGGTTACTATTAAGCCGCGTCACTCCTTACATACAGTTCGTTACCACGAACTGTTTGATTTGAAAATAAAAATAATTGTGTTTTTCTTTGTTGAATCCTTTGTTTTTTGTTGTTTTTTTTTTTAATTCCTTTTGGTTGTGTTTTTTATTTCCTTTAAGAGGAACCTTGACTCAAATAAGTAAATGATAATTTGAGTGAGGAGCAGCTAAGCACTGTTTGAGAACGTTGAAGGCCAAGTTTTTCCTTTTAGTACAGGAAAATGAGCTCCAAAAAGAGGTCGACCCGAAACAAATTGCAACAGAAATGATTTTTACACCATCTTAAAGAAAAAAATAACTGAACAATATATCCATTTTCGCATATTCTGAGTCGACGCAAAATAACCGTTTTTTGGCTTTTAATGCTATTTTTTCCGTTATTCGAATAAAAATCGCAATTTTCGTGGAAATCGGTTTTTCTTGAACTGAAGTATGATTCTAACCCAAAATAACATGGCGAGACCGAAAACGAAGTCGGATTTAGCGTAAGAAGCACCATACAAAAAGTAACCGTATTTTTTAGACTTTTTTCGCCTAAAAATACAATTTTCGTTGTAGCCCGATTTTCTTGAATGAAAGTGTGGTTCTGACGTAGAATCACGAGCTGAGACCGAAAATAGAATCAAATAGGTTGTTCACTGAACCAGAAAAAAATCGTAATCATTAATGAATGATCTACATTTTTTTTAGAAAATAATTAGGGAAAGTGAATTACAAACCGAACTGGTTTTCAGTGGTCAGTATCGTAAATCACACTTAAAACACTCTTCGTATACTCTTTAGGGTCAAACCATAGTGTCTAATCTTCACAGTCTATTAAATAGAATCAATATTATAAAAAATACAAAATAGAGAATCAGATTCCGACTAGTTTCACAACTTCTTCATTTGAAATGGGTTAACGACTAGGGTTCTAGGTTCTCTTCATCATTGTTGCTGTTGATTTTTGGGGAGTTGGAACACATTGTTCCCTTGCAGGTTCTGCATGATGAAGTACAAACTAAAGCAGCTACACCTCGCTGAACTACACTGTACACGACAGGAGCACTTCACGATCTTTAGGAGCATACACGGGGCTGGTGGGAGGTCAGATGTTAATGGGTACAAGAAGTCATCTTTATTCTTTCATCCCCATTCCTTGGCTTTCAGTTCCGGATCAGGCTCCCCGGTCCATACCTGAACTTGATAAAAAAAACTCTATAGCTATGAAACTTGGCTGCATCAGAAGGTGGTGGCAGATGTTCCTTTTATGTCGTTTTTTAACAGTTTAGCTGCCGCGCAAAGCAACTGTGCTTTTTCCTTCAGATCTTGCTTCACATGATACTGATTTAAGATTGATGACGCAGTATCAGTAAGTCACTACATTCGACTTTCCGTCGACAGTCGAGATGAGAATTCTAGTACCAAAGTGCTCGAGAATCTTTTTCTTCATATAAACATTGCTGTAAGGTTCAACATCCACTCCAAGAGCGTCACGCATCTTTTGAACTACATCACTGACTGTTGTCTGTTCTTCGTCATTCCTTTCAAGAAACTGCATCGCTTTTATGAAAGCATCCGTTTTCACCTCGTCCACTGGTCTGCCTGACCTTCTTCTCTTTTTCTCAGGCTCACAGTTCATTTTCTCGTATTTGAATGGAATCCCTCGGCTTGTTCGAAAGTTATTGCTGCAAAGCTGATGGTACACGGCATCAGCGGCATGAAGGTCCGGGACGGTGCATATCCTTCGGAAAACACTGACTGCCCAGTCATCATTTCTCAGTTCGCATGTCTCTTTAATTGTTTTGTCAAAGTCTATGGTCCGAACGCAGAAAACATCTGAGCCTTTCCGGTGTGAAGCTGAGAGGTGAACAGGGCAGCCACAGAACAAGCAACACTCGTTAAACCTGAACTGTGAAGTACTCGACCGCAACTCGCACTTGGCAGTGGAAATTTTAGCTAGCAACTCATCCTTTCATCTTTGAGTGTCATTGTCAATGTTACGCCTGTGTGTATAATTTTTTCTGCATAACTCATGGACTTTCTGTCCGGCAGTGACCACAACGGTATTCCTTCGCATCTGACTAGATTGGTTAATTCCGGCAGCTCCTTTCTGTGTAATAATCGTGTAATGTGAGTCGTCTCCGACATTTCTTTTGCAGATTCTGCAGTGCTCCAACTGAGTAGACAAATCGCTATAAAAATAAGAGTTCAATAGAGTACTGTACCCAGGGCTGCCACAGGTTCAAGTGGTAAAAAATAGGGACTTAGGGACCTCTTTTCAGTCGAAAAAGGGACCTCTCTAGGGACCATTCCGAACGCAAAATGGACCCCAAAACTCAGTTTTCAGAAAGCTTTTGAAAGAAAAAGCAGTGATGCAACAACAAATGATACTTGACAAAGGAAAAAAATGGAAATGATCATTTGCAGACATCTCTCCATGATCAGAGGCCAAGTGATATTTAAGAAACAGACCACCTGAGCTTCAGTTAAAAAATTAGCGAACTTATTTCGCCCGAAGGAGTTTTTTACCACTGTGTCTCTGAACATTTTTCCAAATACAACTGCTATTCCGTCTGCGGATTTCCCAGAATAGTCAGACTCAATCAAATATTTTACTCAATCACTAATAATTGAGCCGAGGAGTTAACGAAAAAAGAAAAATATAGGGAAGGGGGAAGAGGCTCCTAACAGGAAGGATACGGAGCTTTAAACTAAAGCAAGAAAAGGGACTTTAGGGACCTTTATCAATTTAAGGGACCGATAGGGACCTTCACTTGATTTTAGGGACTTTTAAGTACTTTAGGGACTTTGTGGCAGCCCTATGTACTTAATCCGTCAATCGTTTGGTCCCTCACAGCTCTGAAGAATACCACAGGCTTTATAATACAAGTTAACCTGTCGTGATGATGAGGTCACCTGTTGGTACAAGGTGTATTTCAGGGGACGATTGTCTTCTCAATAGATGTCGCTGTAAAACAAAAAACTTAAACTGACATGAAACATCAAAGAATTTGACGCAAAGCAGTAAAGTACAATAATTTATCCTTTAAACTTTTAAAGTATTCAGTTCCAAACCACCATTATAAAAATCGACTTCTTACCTGCGCTAATCATTCATCAGAACACTAGCAGATTCACCGGAAAGTATTACTCGACCGTTAGATGGCGGAATTCCGAATAAAATTTTTTCTCGGGATAGATGGCGAATTTAAATAAAGGTTATGACTGTCACTGACCGGAACTAGTTTTCTACTCGACTTTCTGGCATTATTTGAGGTCTTCGTCTAATTAATTTCTCAGTCAAATCTTGGGAATACACTTTGAAATCTTTAAAACACTGAGTGATGAATGTGACGATTTTCATTTTTATTGCATTACGTAGCCTTCGAAGTGTCTTATACTAGTGCCTAGTTCAGGTACTTTTACGAACAACCGATCATTTGTTGAATAACAAGTGCCGATTGATTGTCTTTACAAAAATTACCGCAACGCATATTGATGATAGTGAAACATTTTTGTTTTGGACCAGACACCCAATCTGACTTCATTTTCTGTCTCAGCTTGTCATTCTGCATCAGAAACATACTTCATTTCAAGAAAAACGGTCGGATACTAAAATTATATTTTTTTTATGGAAAACGTAAAAAAATCGCATTAAAAGCAAAAAAACGGTTATTTTGCGTCGACTCAGAATATGCGAAAACGGATATGTTGTTCAGTTTTTTTCTCTACATGATGGTGTAAGAATCATTTCTGTTGCAATTTATTTCGGGTCAAACCTCAATTTGCCTGTACTATTTTCTTTAAGAACTGTGAAAGACTCTCTGAACTTAAAAATGAACAATGCAAACTCTGAGTAAGTTTTTGGATCAAGTCAGCTTCATGCAATTACTATGAAAAAAACATCCCTTGGACGGTTTTTTCAGTTTGTTCGAAATAGTGGAATGCTGGTCATGCAATTTGCATGTACCAATTTGCAAGTACCTCAATTTGCCTGTACTATTTTCTTTAAGAACTGTGAAAGACTCTCTGAACTTAAAAATGAACAATGCAAACTCTGAGTAAGTTTTTGGATCAAGTCAGCTTCATGCAATTAATATGAAAAAAACATCCCTTGGACGGTTTTTTCAGTTTGTTCGAAATAGTGGAATGCTGGTTAGAGAGTTTTGGCTATGATTGACAAAAACCTCCCACCGTGGCATGGTAGTAGTAAAATGTTGAGAGACGACTGAATATGGTTTCACAATACTCATTTCATAGGAAACAGATTTAATAATTAAAATTCCTAAAGCTGAAGGTAGGGCTTAATTAAACATTTGGCAACTTGGCTGACCTAACAAATTGCTCAGAGATCATGGCCTGTTTGGTTTTGGTGAGCATGGAATTTTGATTCTACTGATTTCAGACCCATACGAATAGAGTTGTTGTCATTCTTCACTTAACAGTTTTCAACGTATTAAATATCCAAATCTCAATTTTCACTCAAGGATTTTCCATTAAGCTTGTCGTCAGGGATTTTCTTTAGTTAAGAACTACTCGATTTTAACAGTATTAAAAAAAAAATCTGTTGGCATTGGAAGTCACGGTCTCAGCCCTTTAAAATAAGCCAGGAAATTGGTGGCATATATCAAAAGCTTTTTTGAAAGAGGAAATCGTTCTTTCTCCCTGGCAGTGAAAATTGCTTGGAGAGTAATCTCAACTGAAAATCTTCGCAAACAAACTGGATGTAGTGGATGGAGCTGTTATTCATTGTTCTCCGGATGCAATTAGAATTGTACGTGGTAAAGCAATTATCTCAAAGTGGAATTGTTAAGTCCTAAAGAGTTTTAGCGTGTAAAAAGGCCAATCCTTAAAGGAAAAAAGAAAGAGATGGATATGGAGGAGTGATATGCAACGAGATCTGGAAATGGGTAAATATGAATGAAAGAAAAACAAGGAGAAAAAGAGACAGAGAGATCGGTATTTAGATTAAAAAAATAAAACGAAACAATTCCAAGCCATTCTGTCCCTTCTTTAATTTTCTAATAAAACTTTCAAGCTTATAAAATAAAATTTACCAACAATTGTGATCATACCTTCACAGTTGAGGGAAATGGGGTCGAAGAAGCTCTCCCTAGACTGTTTAAAAGATTTAGTCCTATAAATTTACTTTTTCATGGGTTCAAGTAGGCCCCTGGAAAAATCGTCTGATACCTTCGTAAAATAAAGTTCTCTGTCTCATCACATTTTGATGCACAATTGTTTCAAATTAGGGAGGAACAGCAAAATTACCCAAACTTTGGAATTATATTTCCAAGCTACAAAAATTCTTTGCTCGTTACTTCTTTTAAATTTAAAGCCAAGTTTAGCCTTAGGACTTTTTTTCTCATTGTCATATTAAATGAAGTTCAATATCTTACTTTAGGAACCTGATCAAACCGAAAAAAATTCTGTTAATTTTACTGCTAATATAATTTTCAACGCAGGTTTTATTAATGATAATTTTGTTACAGATCCTCCCATAAAATCAGTCAGTTTATGCTTTAATGAACTATAAACTAGCCAATATAACGAAAATTAGACATATAATCTAAATTGAAAGAAGCTAGAAATTTATTTGCAAAAAAAAATATTTTGGCAGAGCTATTTCTAGAAATTACTCTACTAAATTAACTTTAGTATCTTCGCTATTAGGCAAAACTAAATCTACCATAGAAAAAAGAAACATAAAAGGTTTTACAGTAACACCTTCACCAAGAGAAATAAAAATGCGGCGGTAGATACGCTTAGACATGCCACATAATCGGTGCTTTAAGGTGGAATTTTCCCTACTCTGGAAACTAAAAAGTCTGCTTTTGGAAGAAGGGGCAAATTTTCAGGTTTCCACTAGAAATGTTTGGAAATCAAAAGAAAACCTGTCTCCGAGTATAATTATTGCGCGTAATTTACATCATTTTAGAGAAAGGACAAAAAAAGCAAGAAAGGGTAAAACTTCTTGGTAAAACACAATCTTGGTAAAACAAAAAGTCAGAAACAACATAGAAAAATGAGTTAACTTACAGCCAGTAAAAAAAAACCTTTTTTGACCAGCTGTGATTTACCTTCTTTTTTCATTGTTGTGTGTTTTTCATGCTTAGCCAGTGTGGTCTCAAAACCGCTAAATTCAATCCATCTAACAACCCTAATCTGCGATGTAAAGCCCCTATAGACTATGCTGCTATAACAGTCAACTACGAAATAATTTTTTTGTCCGAAGAAGGATGGTCAATGAGGTGTGATATTTGTTTCGCTTTTTTGTTTCGTTTTTTCCCCGAGGGTCATCATGTGGGATAGTTGTGGGATAGTAAACCACTAATGGTGGGATAGTTGGGCCTGAGTAGGGTCAAAATCAAATGGAGAAAATCAATTGATAGCCACTGAACTATCGAAGAGTTATCTATACAATTTCTATATATATAATTAGTTTCATTCATTTGAATCTCTACTTGTTTATACATAGTTTTGCTTAGTTGTACACTAGCTATTAGGGGAATAGAAAACAGGTGAATCTTTTAACTGTGATATGGGGATGCCCAAAGCCTTAAAACAAAAGGCTCAAAAAGTTAATTTGTAGGTTTAAATGTCCCCCCCTATCCATGAGAAGTGCTTCAGATAGAAGTACAGAGAACAGAAAGGGAGTCACCCCCAAACCAAGGCGTGGGGTATTTTTCTTGAGAGTAGTCCTCACTCACGTCTATAAGAAACTGTCAAGGAAAAAAAAGGAAAAGAAGTCATTAAAGCCAAAGTTTGTTCCTAAGCATGTTTGAAAGTTGCAATTCTAGCTATATTTAATCCCCTTCATGTAAAGGAGACTGAGAAAAGGGGATATATTTGAATGAGCACTTCTGTTCTCAAAGAATTGTTATAAAAATGGAAATTTTAGTGTAAACGGTTGGGATTTGAGTTGGGCTGCAGCATGGGTACTGTATTAAAAACAAGTGAAAACCAAATAAAGCAATCCGTTTTACAAATGAAGGCAAACAGCAACTCTAGAACTTAAAAATACCAGAAATAAAACCGCACATGAAAATGAACGTCAAGTAAAGAGTCGCCCTTGTCAAAAGAAACTAAAAGTCCAAAAACCAGGTTCTCCCGAATTCCAAAAGACGATATGCACTTCTAAAATTTAGTTTTTACGGTAATTCCAAATAAGTAAAACATCGTCAAATCAAAGTCACACATCCAGGAAGGTAATTGCAATGATAATTATATAATCAAATCCAGCATATTTGGGGGGCCTCGAGCAGTGGTTTTAAGTCTTCTACCAAATTTATGCTAATTCTTCAAAATAAATTTCTTTAGATTTCTAGGATGCAAAAAATTCTACTTAAAAATATGAAGTTTCTGACGTTCCTGCGGTCCTGGATGTGTATTTATGATTATTTTCATTTTTTTTCTACCCAAAGTGATTGCATCTTACCATGGTCACACAACACTGAAAGGTGGCTCATTTGAAGGAGAATTAAAAGCTCGAGAGTCGTTTATAAGCAAAATTTTGCCAAATCAAAGTACCGATTTCTGCCATTTTGCGACCAAAAAAACAAAAAGTTCATCCAAATGGAACAGAATACTATCAAATAAGAATTGTGAGGTTATATATCGTTTAAAACTATTAAAACGCATTTTATGTAGTTTTCCAACCACCAACAATTGAATAACAAAAAAAAAATGAACGGACATTATAGTTCGCTAACCTCTTCCATTAGTCCGTTCACGGTTACAACACTTTGCTGATCCTATTAACTCCTTTAATCCAATGAGTATTACTTGAAAGAATACTGCAACAAGGGCTTGAAATAATGTAAAAGTCAGAGTCAACTCTGGCAGTGTACACGCAAACACCGACGATCAGGTACGATGTAACGCCCATACCCAAGATCAGAGTCACAATCAGGCACGACCTGAAACTTTATAGGATAATTTGTTCGTTTTAAATTCCAACGCCAATATTTACTGTTATTTGAATAATGGCAGATAGCCTAGATACGAACGCGGAAACATCCCCCATTCAGCTGGTAGGAATGGTGGACTCTGCCAGAACGTATAATAATAAAGAATACTCTCTAAAGCAACTTTGAAAAGAATCCTTAGGACATTTTTGCTGGTGACACAAAAGAAAGAGTGGTGTTTCGTGGAAACCAAAGCCACCTTTTGCCTATCAATTGATAATTTTATCAGTTAATATGTCTATAATGGGCTCCAGTGAAACCTATTATTTTGAAACCTTAATAATGTTTTATGACGTCACCTGTCTGGAAAATTTGTTACAGAAAATTTAGATAGAATTATAAATAAATAATGGATAATATAAATAGAATTAAATAAAAATTTAAATTGAAAAAAATTATATCATAGACATTGTGTTATGATGCAATTTAATTATGCAAGGGGAAAGAAAAAGGATTTTGGTATTGCTTTTGTTTTGAAAAACGGTCAGCCATAGAAAGTTGAATCTTTAGACCATAAATGAGCTTTATCCTTTGCTATCATTCTTTAATGCTCAGTGTAAACATCTATGTTAGTATTAATTATAAGTTTTCAGTAAAAAAGCCACTTGTGAAAACTGAAGAGCCTCTAAGCTATAAAATGTGGCTTATTACTATCTTTCACTACCTTTACTATCTAATTAGCATGCTCAGCATATAAGATCTATGTCAGTTTCAAATCTTGTTTGCCACAAAAAAGCCACCTGTGGAAACTGAAGAACCCCTAAACCACAAAACAAGCTTTCTCAATTTGTTGTCTTACAGTTGTGCGCAGCGTAAAAAGTATCTAAAGCAGTCTTTTTGTTTTTAGCTTGTCAAAAATTACGCATTTCAAAACTTTCTCAAAAGTCTAAATCTTGCCTGATTCAGAAAACCCGGAAAACCACATCTCATTTAAAATGATCTAAAAGTCCTAACCAAATAAGACATGTTTAATCACTAATTTCTTTTTTATTAAAAAGGTTCCTTGAACTCAAGTTTAGAAGGAAAAATCAAGGAAATATTTTAACAGTGGTAAAGATAAAACGAGCCCTATTTTGGGCAGTGGTGTTTATAGGGTTCCATGTTCTTGCGGCTGTTTCTATGTTGGAAGAACCCATCAGCAATTGGGGGAGAGATTGTTGGAACACAGGTCCTCAATCGACAAAGCTATGGAGCTATGCCAAAGTCCTGAGACTTTTGATTCTGCCTTGGCTCAGCATGTGTATGACAACCCGCACCATTTCGTTTTATTCGATAACACCTCCATTATTGCCCCTGTTAAAGGTCTCATCCAAGTTTTCAGGGAGGCAGTTGAGATAAAAAAGTACATTCACCGAAAGGTTGCTCTCAATAGAGACACGGGAGAAACCTATTTAAGCCCCATTTATAATGAACTAATTAATTCTGATCGTTCTTCTCAAGTCTTCGTCAAGTCTTCTGACTCTGTTGAACAAAATAGCTATCTCAAAATTTTGAGCGGGCAACTTTGGGGGAAAAAGGGGCGTGGGTGGGGGGCTAACTGCTCCCCAATTTTGTTGGTCACTTAAAAAGGGCGCTAGAACTTTTTGCACGATACCGTGATCTTTCTTCTGGCAGAAAATGCAAAATTCCACAATTTTAGGTATAGGAGATTGAAACCTCTACAGTTAGGTTCACTGATACACTTAATCGGTATGATTTTTATTAAGATTACTAGATGTTTTGAGGGCGTTTCCCCCCTCAAACAGGGAAACACCCTCCCCCTTTTTCGATATTTGGACAAATATTCTCAGGCTCTTAACTTTTGACAGGTAACATTTAACTTGATGAATTTTATATATTTTGAAAAAGCATTAAATTTCGATTCTTTTGATGTATCTATTGTTATAAAGACTCTGTTTCTTAGAGTTTTGGTTACTATTGAGCCGTATCGTTCCTTACTGACGGTTCTTCACAACGAACTGTTTGATTATGTTCTATTCTTCCGAAGGCATAGGGGGTGTTAGCCCTACTTATCTTAATTTCTCTTCGTTTTGAGTTTGACTGAGTTATTTATTGCAATTTCTGTTCCGTTTTGGCTTTCATTTATTTACTGATTGTGATTTATGGTAGTTTTACGTTTGGAGTATTAATCTGACTTTATTTCTGCTCATTTTTGGTTTAATCGAGCTCTCTACTTCTCTTTGAAAAACTTACTTTGTAAAAAAGTTTTAAAATTAATTCCTAAATAGAAAACCCTTATTCAGGTTGAGAGCCATTTTTGGGGAATAAGAAAATATATATTTAGTAGAGTAAACATATGGCTTTATATAAGCACTTATCACCCTAGCAAGTGATGAATTTGTTGCTAATAAATGTTGTAAAATATAGCCTGCCATTTCAAATTTTCATGTATACTATAAAACTCCTGTCTAATCTTTTTTTATAAATACAGAAAATTTAAAAATGGTCATCCCCTAGCTGTTGGAAAACCTTAATAAGCTTTAAGCTATTTTCTTGGAAGTCGTAAAAAGACTATCTATGCGTAAAATAGAAGATCAAAGAGATATTAAATGAGACAATCCCAGCCATCTGACCATTCTAAGGAACAAATGTATTTTCTATTAGCTTTTAACTTCTTAAAAAACTTTAATTAAATTTTTAGTGCTAAGTTTTTTTTTTTTTATTTAAGACCAAACGAAACAATACTTAATATGAATAACGTGAGAAATATGGCCACGGGAATTTTATTTTTCAATTAAATCATTGATAAAACGGGAATAAGAAGTCCCGCTGCCCTAGTGATTTATAAGGCGTAAGTAAGGTCTAAATTCTTTAATCGTATATCCTTCAAAATACGCCTATATTCAAAATCAAAAATCAGAAAAAAAAATATCAAATTGAATAAAGTCAGCCATCTAGCAGTAGTAACCAAGGTACTACTTTGCGTACGCCCCTGTACCAAACAGGTTTCTGGTAGGTATAATCTGGTTTGGTGGGTATAATCTATTCCATGACACCTTTCCAGTGCATGTACCTATGGATCTTGTTTGATGGGTATAATCTGGTTTGGTGGGTATAGTCTGGTTTGATGGGTATAGTCTGGTTTGATGGGTATAGTCTGGTTTGATGGGTATAGTCTGGTTTGATGGGTATAGTCTGGTTTGGTTTTTCAAAGAGAGTGAGTATGTTATTTGCTTGTGTGTATAGGAATTCCCATGTTATTTGCTTGCATGTATAGGAATTCCTATGTTATTTGCTTGCGTGTATAGGAATTCCCATGTTATTTGCTTGCGTGTATAGGAATTCCTATGTTATTTGCTTGCGTGTATAGGAACTCCTATGTTATTTGCTTGCTTGTATAGGAATTCCCATGTTATTTGCTTGCGTGTATAGGAATTCCCTTGTTATTTGCTTGCATGTATAGGAATTCCCATGTTATTTGCTTGCGTGTATAGGAATTCCCATGTTATTTGCTTGCATGTATAGGAATTCCCATGTTATTTGCTTGCGTGTATAGGAATTCCCATGTTATTTGCTTGCATGTATAGGAATTCCCTTGTTATTTGCTTGCGTGTATAGACATTCCCATGTTATTTGCTTGCGTGTATAGGAATTCCCATGTTATTTGCTTGCATGTATAGGAATTTCTATGTTATGTGATTGCTTGTATAGGAATTCCCATGTTATTTTCTTGCTTGTATAGGAATTCCCATGTTATTTGCTTGCATGTATAGGAATTCCCATGTTATTTTCTTGCGTGTATAGGAATTCCCTTGTTATTTGCTTGCATGTATAGGAATTCCCATGTTATTTGCTTGCGTGTATAGGAATTCCCATATTATTTGCTTGCATGTATAGGAATTCCCATGTTATTTGCTTGCGTGTAAAGGAATTCCCATGTTATGTGCTTGCATGTATAGGAACTCCCATGTTATTTGCTTGCATGTATTGGAATTCCCACGTTATTTTGCTTGCGTGTATAGGAATTCCTATGCTATTTTATTGCATGTATAGGAATTTCCTGGTTATTTGATTGCGTGTATAGGAATTCCCATGTTATTTGCTTGCGTGTATAGGAATTCCCATGTTATTTGCTTGCGTGTATAGGAATTCCCATGCTATTTTAAGGGCTTATGTTCCCTCCCATGCTATTATAAGAGTTTATGTCCCCTTCCTATGCTATTCCAGGAGCTTATGTTCCTTCCTATGCTATTATAAGGGCTTTTCCGTGTGGTTTTTCTTTACTTGGTACCCATTAAAAACAAAATTTTTGTGTTAAATAAGTAGTTCTTATATCTTTTAAAAGAGCTTTACGGGGTTTGAGAGACTCGATTGCCTGATTCCGTGTGGTTTTTCTTTACTTAGTGCCCATTAAAAACACAATTTTTGTGTTAAATAAGTAGTTCTTGTATCTTTTAAAAGAGCTTTACGGGGTTTGAGACACTCTGTGGCCTGATTCCGTTTGGTTTTTCTTTACCTAGTGCTCATTAAAACCGAAATTTTTGTGTTAACTAAGTAGTTCTCGGATCTTTTAAAAGAGCTTTACGGGGTTTTAGAGACTCGGTTGTCTTATTCAGTGTGATTTTTCTTTACATTGTGCCCATTAAAATCAAAATTTTTGTGTTAAATAAGCAGTTTTTGTATATTTTAAAAGAGATTTGAGGGGTTTGAGAGACTCAGTTGCCTGATTCCGTGTGGTTTTCTTTAATTAGTGCACATTAAAAACGAATTTTTTGTGTTAAATAAGTAGTTTTTGTATCTTTTAAAATAGCTTTAAGGGGTTTGAGAGACTCAGGTGCTTGATTCCGTGTGGTTTTTCTTTACTTAGTGCTCATTAAAAACGAAGTTTTTGTGTTAAATAAGTAGTTCTTGTATCTGTTAAAAGAGCTTTAAGGGGTTTGAAAGACTCGGTTGCCTGATTCCATGTGGTTTTTCTTTACTTGTTGCCCATTAAAAACAAAATTTTAGTAACACATTCTACACTGTGAGCAGTGTAAAAAAACAAATCCTCTTGATATTATTTGAAGAAATCATTACATAAAAAAATGTTTTATTTTTTATGTAAGTATCTTAAAATGACAAAATATGCTTACGGCTCTAACAATTGTTCTCTATGATTGGCCAGAGACACGATGTGGCTTTCCCACTGGTATTCTATATCCGGGTTTCGACACTACCTAGTCTATTGCATGTATTAAATCAGTATTTTTTACGCAGTGGAACGATAAACACATAAGTCATATCTTAAAAAAAGTGAAGATTGAGCATTTTAATCAAGTGTGTTCACATTACAAGGTTTTTGTAGCATTGAATGCCGACAAGGAGAAGTACAACTCCTTGCTACTGTTGCAGGTAACACATTACCTACTGATATATCCAATCGTCACCTTTCGGGTATTAGCATTCAACGGAAGGTCAAAAAAAGAAAGGACTACTCTTTTACTAATATCGTTAACCGTATCTTGTCTACATGCTAAAACTGTTACCTGTATAGAAATAATGTGATAGTAGACAGTGAAATTGCCAGGAAAATTAAAATGGCATTGGCAGAAAATATCACTATGGAATATAAAGATGAATCGATGAAAAACAAAGCACCAGCAAACGTTACTTCCATTGATCAAACAGTCAATGAATCAAATAATATCAAAGACGAAAAGCATTTTCAGCATGTTAATGAGACAACAGTAAAAACTGTTTATGACTCAAAATGGAACAATGATTATTCTACTGATTATGAAATAAGACAAAACAATAGCAACAATATCAAGAGAGAACATGATGTACTATTTTTTAGAAGAGATTCAAAATGTCCAAAGTTAATCATTGATATTAATAATGTATCATAATATATTTTTGTATTAGTATTCTACATAGCATTATTTCATTAAAAATATTACATTGTTATGTGTTCATTATTTTAAGAGTAAGCTAAGCTAGCATATCAAACGTTTAGAATCTCTATTAAAACATTGGAGATGTAAGAAAAGGAATTTGCATACATCTATTGTCAGACACATGGGATAGCATTGACAAAATCTAGGTATCAAAATGAATAAATTCATTATCAACATCCCTTATCGGATATGTCAAATAAAATTGATAAAATATAAATCTCAGAGTGAATAATTTTTTCTTATCAACATCCATTGTCAGATACATCAAATAAAATTGACAAAATCTAAATTTCAGAATAAATAAATGCTTTAACAACATCCTTTATCGGATATGTCGGATAAAATTGACATAATCTAAGTATCAGAGTGACTAAATTCTATATCAACATCCTTTTCTCAGATATATAGGATAAAATTGACAAATTCTAAGTGTTAGAGTGAATAATTTTTTTTATCAACATCCTTTGGCAGATACATCGGATAAAATTTACAAAATCTAAATTTCAGAATGAATAAATTCATTATCAACATCCTTTTGTCGGATATGTCGGATAAAATTGACAAAATCTAAGTATCAGAGTGAATATTTTTTTAACAACATCCTTTGCCAGGTACATCGAATAACCTTGATAAAATATAACTGCCAGTGTGAATAATTTTTTTTACTATCAAAATCCTTTGTCAGATACATCAAATAAAATTGACAAAATCTAAATTTCAGAATAAATAAATGCTTTAACAACATCCTTTATCCCATATGTCGGATAAAATTGACAAAATCTAAGTGTCAGAGTGAATAAATTCTATATCAACATCCTTTTCTCGGATACATAGGATAAAATTGACAAAATCTGAATTTCAGAATGAATAAATTCATTATCAATATCCTTTGTCGGATATGTCGGATAAAATTGACAAAATCTAAATTTCAGAATGAATAAATGCTATAACAATATCCTTAATCGAATATGTCGGATAAAAGTGACAAAATCTAAGTATCAAAGTGACTAAATTCTATATCAACATCCTTTTCTCAGACACATAGGATAAAATTGACAAATTCTAAGTGTCAGTGTTAATACATTTTTTTTTATCAACATCTTTTGTCAGATACATCAAATAAAATTGAGAAAATCTAAATTTCAGAGTTAATAAATTCATTTTCAACATCCTTTATCGGATATGTCGGATAAAATTGACAAAATATAAGTGTCAGAGTGAGTAATTTTTTTTTATCAACATCCTTTGTCAGATATATCAAATAAAATTGACAAAATCTAAATATCAGAATGAATAAATGCTTTTAACAACATCCTTTATCGAATATGACGGATAAAATTGACATAATCTAAGTATCAGAGTGACTAAATTCTATATCAACATCCTTTTCTCAGATACATAGGATAAAATTGACAAATTCTAAGTGTTAGAGTGAATAAATTTTTTTATCAACATCCTTTGACAGATACATCGGATAAAATTGACAAAATCTAAATTTCAGAATGAATAAATTCATGATCAACATCCTTTGTCGGATATGTCGGATAAAATTGACATAATCTAAATTTCAGAAAAAATAAATGCTTTAACAACATCCTATATCGGATATGTCGGATAAAATTGACAAAATCTATACAAACTCTTTCATGAAGTCACCTCGTGGATACACAATGCAAAAATTTCATCAAAGAAATTATGAAAAATTGTAAGTAAGTAGCAAATTCTATCTTGAATTCACCTGCTGGATAAACAAAAAGACATTTAGTTCAATAAATTATGAAAAAATTCCAATTAAGTAACAAACTATTTATTGTTTTCACGACTTAGATACACGGTGTAGAAATTTAATTCAAGAAATTAGGAAAAAATTCTAAGTAAGTAAAAATTTCTTTCTTACAGTCAACTCTTGGATACACAATACGGAAATTTCATTCACTAAACTATGAAAAAATTGTAAGCAAGTAACAAACTCTTTCCTGAAGTCACCTCCTGGATACACAATGCAGAAACTTCATTTAAGAAATTATCAAAAAGATGAAGTAAGTAGCAAATTCTTTATAGAAGTTGTATCTTGGATAAACAAAAAATCGTCAGGTCGTTCAAAAAATTATGAATAAAGTCTAAGTAGGTAACATACTTATTACGTTTTTCACGCGTGAGATACATGATATATAAATTTCCTTCGAGAGAGTATGAACAAATTGTCTGTAAGTAACAATTTCTTTTCTTAAAGTCAACTCTTGGATATACAATACGTAAATTTTATTCAAGAAATTATGAAAAAATTGTAAGCAAGTAACAAACTCTTTCATTAAGTCAACTCGTGGATACACAATTCAGAAACTTAATTTAAGAAATTATCAAAAATTGTAAGTAAGTAGCAAATTCTTTCTTGAATTCGCCTCTTGGATAAACAAAAAAAGTCATTTCATTCAAGAAATTATGACAAAATTCTAAATAAGTAACAAATCCTTTCTTGAAGTTACCTCATGGATACACAACGCAGAAATTTCATTTAAGAAATTATCAAAAATTGTAAGTAAGTAGCAAATTCTTTCTTGAATTCGCCTACTGGATAAATATAAAAGACATTTCATTCAAGAAATTATGACAAAATTCTAAGTAAGTAACAAACTGTTTCTTGAATCCTCCTCCTGAATGCACAATACAGATATTTTATTTAAGAAATTACGAAAAAATTGTAAGCAAGTAACAAACTCTTTCTTGAACACACCTCGTGGATACACAATGCAGAAATTTCATTAATGAAATTATGAGAAAATTGTAAGTAAGTAGCAAATTCTTTCTTGAATTCACCTGCTGGATAAACAAAAAGACATTTCGTTGAAGATATTATGAGAAAATTCCAAGTAAGTAACAAACTCTTTATTGATTTCACGACTTAGATATACGATGTAGAAATTTAATTCAAGAAATTATAAAAAAAGGAAAGTAACAAGCTCTTTATTGATTTCACCTCTTGGATACAAAAAAAAGACATTTCATTCAAGAAATTATGACAAAATTCTAAGTAAGTAAAAAACTCAATCTTGAAGTCGCCGTTTACATGCACAATATAGAAATTTCATTCTATGGGACCTCTACACGTGATTAAAAACGTTTTGAAACTACATGCTATTTGCTTGCCTTTCCTTGGCACCTTTCCAAACGAGCGGGGATTCCCCACTGGTTCCTACATTGCAAAAAGTGACCAGCACGAAAACTCCACGTTTTCAACCAGACTGGTTTTGACACGACCTACAAACAGAGTCATAGTGAGAGAGATATCCAAAAGTTGGGTTGATCTAGGTCCACTTAGAGTGGTGCGCCACTCTAAGTGAACCTAGATCAACCCAACTTTTTGGATATCTCTCTCACTATGACTCTGTTTGTGTGTCGTGTCAAAAACCAGTCTGGCTGAAAACGTGGAGTTTTCGTGCTGGTCACTTTTTTGCAATGTGTAGGAACCAGTGGGGAATCCCCGCTCGTTTGGAAAGGTGCCAAGGAAAGGCAAGCAAATAGCATGTAGTTTCAAAACGTGTTTAATCACGTGTAGAGGTCCCATAGAATGAAATTTGTGTATTGTGCATGTAAACGGCGAATTCGAGAATGAGTTTTTTACTTACTTAGAATTTTGTCATAATTTCTTGAATGAAATGTCTTTTTTTTGTATCCAAGAGGTGAAATCAATAAAGAGTTTGATACTTACTTTCCTTTTTTTTAAATTTCTTGAATTAAATTTCTACATCGTATATCTAAGTCGTAAAAACAATAAAGAGTTTGTTACTTACTTGGAATTTTCTCATAATTTCTTGAACGAAATGTCTTTTTGTTTATCCTGCAGGTGAATTCAAGAAAGAATTTGCTACTTACTTACAATTTTCTCATAATTTCTTTAATGAAATTTCTGCATTGTGTATCCACGAGGTGTGTTCAAGAAAGAGTTTGTTACGTGCTTACAATTTTTTCTTAATTTCTTAAATGAAATATCTTTATTTTGAATTCAGGAGGATGATTCAAGAAACAGTTTGTTACTTACTTACAATTTTGTCATAATTTCTTGAATGAAATGTCTTTTTATTTATCCAGTAGTTGAATTCAAGAAAGAATTTGCTACTTACTTACAATTTTTGATAATTTCTTAAATGAAATTTCTGCGTTGTGTATCCATGAGGTAACTTCAAGAAAGGATTTGTTACTTATTTAGAATTTTGTCATAATTTCTTGAATGAAATGACATTTTTGTTTATCCAAGAGGCGAATTCAAGAAAGAATTTGCTACTTACTTACAATTTTTGATAATTTCTTAAATGAAGTTTCTGCATTGTGTATCCAAGAGGTGACTTCAAGAAAGAGTTTGTTACTTGCTTACAATTTTTTCAAAATTTATTGAATGAAGTTTCTGCATTGTGTATCCAAGAGGTGACTTCAAGAAAGAAATTGTTACTTCCTGAGAATTTGTTCATAATTTCTAGAATTAAATTTCTACATCGTGTATCTAAGTCGTGAAAACAATAATGAGTTTGTTACTTTCTTAGAATTTTGTCATAATTTTTTGAACGAAATGACTTTTTTTTGTTTATCTAAGAGACAAATTCAAGAAAGAATTTGCTACTTACTTACACTTTTTTATAATTTCTTAAATGAAGTTTCTGCATTATGTATCCAAGAGGTGACTTCAGGAAAGAGTTTGTTGCTTGCTTACAATTTTTTCATAATTTATTGAATGAAATTTCCGTATTGTGTATCCAAGAGTTGACTTCAAGAAAGAAATTGTTACTTACTGAGAATTTTTTCATAATTTCTTGAATTAAATTTCTACATCGTGCATCTAGGTCGTGAAAACAATAATGAGTTTGGTACTTACTTGGAATTTTGTCATAATTTCTTGAACAAAATGTTTTTTTGTTTATCCAGCAGATGAATTCAAGAAAGAATTTGCTACTTACTTACAATTTTTCATAATTTCTTTGATGAAATTTCTGCATTGTGTATCCACGAGGTGACTTCATGAAAGAGTTTGTATAGATTTTGTCAATTTTATCCGATATATCCGATAAAGGATGTTGTTAAAGCATTTATTTTTTCTGAAATTTAGATTATGTCAATTTTATCCGACATATCCGACAAAGGATGTTGATAATGAATTTATTCATTATGAAATTTAGATTTTGTCAATTTTATCCGATTTATCTGACAAAGGATGTTGATAAAAAAATTTATTCACTCTAACACTTAAAATTTGTCAATTTTATCCTATGTATCCGAGAAAAGGATGTTGATATAGAATTTAGTCACTCTGATACTTAGATTATGTCAATTTTATCCGTCATATTCGATAAAGGATGCTGTTAAAAGCATTTATTCATTCTGAAATTTAGATTTTGTCAATTTTACTTGATGTATCTGACAAAGGATGTTGATAAAAAAAAATTATTCACTCTGACACTTATATTTTTTCAATTTTATCAGACATATCCGATAAAGGATGTTGAAAATGAATTTATACACTCTGAAATTTAGATTTTGTCAATTTTATTTGATGTATCTGACAAAAGGATGTTGATAAAAAAAAATGTATTCACACTGACACTTAGAATTTGTCAATTTTATCCTATTCGTCCTATTGCTTTTCGTCTTTGATATTATTTGGTTCATTGACTGTTTGATCAACGGAAGTAACGTTTGCTGGTGCTTTGTTTTTCATCGTTTCATCTTTATATTCCATAGTGATATTTTCTGACAATGCCCATTTTATTTTTCTGGCAATTTCACTGTCTATTATCACAATATTTTTACACAGGTAACAGTTTCGGCACGTAGAAAAGATATGGTTTACGATATTAGTAGAAGAGTAGGCCTTTCTATTATTGACCTTCCGTTGAATACTAATACCCGAAAGCTGACGATTAGATATATCAGTAGGTAATGTGTTACCTGCAACAGTAGCAAGGAGTTGTCCTCTATCATCAACGATTATTTTTATGTTGGCATTCTCTTTGAGTGCAATCATCTCTGGAGATCTCAATCTCGCATAACCACCAACATAAGAGTTGAATTTTTTCGGTATTCCAAAGAAATTTAATTCCTTACTGTCATGACAATGCATGCATACATTTCCAATAGTGCTACCGCTTGTACTTGTTTCATAGTTCAAATACTTCTCCTTGTCTGTATTCAATGCTACAATAACCTTGTAATGTGAACACACTTTATTAAAACGCTCCATCTTCACTTTTTTTTAAGATATGACTTATGTGTTTATCGTTCCACTGCGTAAAAAATACTGATTTAATACATGCAATAGACTAGGCAGTGTCGATAACCGGACATAGAATACCAGTGGGAAAGCCACATCGTGTCTCTGACCAATCATAGAGCACAATTGTTAGAGCCGTAAGCATATTTTGTCATTTTAATATACATACAAAAAAAAAAAAAAAAAAATTATGTAATGATTTCTTCAAATAATATCAAGAGGATTTATTTTTTTACACTGCTCACAGTGTAGAATGTGTTACTAAAATTTTGTTTTTAATGGGCAACAAGTAAAGAAAAACCACATGGAATCAGGCAACCGAGTTTTCAAACCCCTTAAAGCTCTTTTAACAGATACAAGAACTACTTATTTAACACAAAAACTTCGTTTTTAATGAGCACTAAGTAAAGAAAAACCACACGGAATCAAGCAACTGAGTCTCTCAATCCCCTTAAAGCTATTTTAAAAGATACAAAAACTACTTATTCAACACAAAAATTTCGTTTTTAATGGCCACCAATTAAAGAAAAACCACACGGAATCAGGCAACTGAGTCTCTCAAAACACTTAAAGCTATTTTAAAATATGCACAAACTACTTATATAACACAAAAATTTCGCTTTTAATGGGAACTAAGTAAAGAAGAACCACACGGAATCAGACAACTTAGTCTCTCAAACCCCGTAAAGCTCTTTTAAAAGATACAAAAACTACTTATTTAACACAAAAATTTTGTTTTTGATGAGCACTAAGTAAAGAAAAACCAAACGGAATCAGGCAACAGAGTGTCTCAGACCCCGTAAAGCTCTTTTAAAAGATACAAGAACTACTTATTTAACACAAAAATTGTGTTTTTAATGGGCACAAAGTAAAGAAAAACCACACGGAATCAGGCAATCGAGTCTCTCAAACCCCGTAAAGCTCTTTTAAAAGATATAAGAACTACTTATTTAACACAAAATTTTTGTTTTTAATGGGTACTAAGTAAAGAAAAACCACACGGAAAAGCCCTTATAATAGCATAGGAAGGAATATAAGCTCCTGGAATAGCATAGGAAGGGGACATAAACTCTTATAATAGCATGGGAGGGGACATAAGCCCTTAAAATAGTATGGGAATTCCTATACACGCAATCAAATAACATGAGAATTCCTATACACTCAAGCTAATAACTTCGGAATTCCTATACTAGCAAGCAAACAACAAGGGAATTCCTATACACGCAAGCAAATAACATGGGAATTCTTATACACGCAAGCAAAATAACGTGGGAATTCCTATACATCCAAGCAAATAACATGGGAGTTCCTATACATGCAAGCAAATAACAAGGGGATGCCTATACATGCAAGCAAATAACCTGGGAATTCCTTAACATGCAAGCAAATAACATGGGAATTCCTATACTCTCAATCAAATAACATGGGAATTCCTATACATGCAAGCAAATATCTAGGGAATTCCTATACACTCACTCATTAATCTTGGTAATTCCTATACATGCATTCATATAACATGGGAATTCCTATACACGCAAGCAAATAACATGGGAATTCCTATACACGCAAGCAAATAACATGGGAATTCCTATACATGCAAGCAAATAACATGGGAATTCCTATACACGCAAGCAAATAACATGGGAATGTCTATACACGCAAGCAAATAACATGGGAATTCCTATACACGCAAGCAAATAACATGGGAATTCCTATACATTCAAGCAAATAACAAGGGAATTCCTATACATGCAAGCAAATAACAAGTGAATTCCTATACAAGCAATCAAATAACAAGGGAATTCCTATACAAGCAAGCAAATAACATGGGAATTCCTATACATGCAAGCACATAACATGGGAATTCCTATACACGCGAGCAAATAACATGGGAATTGCTATACACGCAAGCAAATAACATAGGAATTCCTATACACGCAAGCAAATAACATCGGAATTCCTATACACGCAAGCAAATAACATAGGAATTCCTATACATGCAAGTAAATAACGTGGGAATTCCTATACACGCAAGCAAATAACATACTCACTCTCTTTGAAAAACCAAACCAGACTATACCCATCAAACCAGACTATACCCATCAAACCAGACTATACCCATCAAACCAGACTATACCCATCAAACCCGACTATACCCACCAAACCAGATTATACCCATCAAACCAGATCCATAGGTACATGCACTGGAAAGGTGTCATGGAATAGATTATACCCACCAAACCAGATTATACCTACCAGAAACCTGTTTGGTACAGGGGCGTACGCAAAGTAGTACCTTGGTTACTACTTCTAGCCACTGGTTAGGAAAATTTTTTCTGTAATTTCATTTTACAATTTAATGTTTTCGTTTGAGTATTTTTGTCTTCAAAATAGAGTAGGTATCAAAATGCGCTGCATCTTAGTTGCTTGTCAACCTTAAGAAATTTCTAAGCCACTTTTTTGGATTTTCTTCAAAATCAATGTTCAAAACACAAGATAAAAAAAAATATTAAAAAAAAATAATTTCACCCATCTGGCTACTGTAAGAATGAAAAAGAGACAGTTTTCTACTGAGAATCTTGAAAATGTGTTAACCAGCATATCATAACAATCGGTACTAAGCTTAGAAATAGTCTATTAAGCAAGTGATATGGAAATCTCTTTCGGTCATCAAATATTACATTCCCTCTTTGATATTAATACTTCGAAGAAGCAATATTACTTTCCATTCTGAATTCTTGATTATAAATAGCAGCTTAGTTCATATATTTGTGTAGTCATTGCTAAGCTATACCGCATTAACATGCATACTTCAAATGCTATATGGACGAAAGTGTGGCATAATACGTAAAGGAAAGGTCTTTATTTGAAATACAGATTGGTGTGAGAGGGGGGGAATGGTTGCTGGATAGGAAAATTATTTTATGTAGAATATTCAACGAAACACCTGGATCTATCTGTATGGAATGAGCTACTATTGAGCATAAGGGCGGCGGAACACGTACCTCAGTTTAAAATGAATTTAAAAGATTATATTTTGATGGAAATTTGTTGAATTTATTATGGCTGGTAAGGTGAGTAGGGGAGGAAGAGGAGCTGGAGAGGTAAGGGTAGGCCGGAAAGGTAAGGATGCGCAGGGGCTAAGTTTGGGTTGGGAGGGCAGGGTAGGGGGAGTTAATCATTGAAGAGTTATGGAGATTGTATTTGTTATTATTATTCTTCTTCTACATTTTTGTTTATCTATTATTGTTTTAATTCAGCTATTTATTTTTTTTTCTATTTTTTCATATATATATATATATATATATATATATATATATATATATATATATATATATATATATATATATATATATATATATATATATATATATATATATATACACACACACACATATATATATATATATATATATATATATATATATATATATATATATATATATATATATATATATATATATATATATATATATATATATATATATATATATATATATATATATATATATATATATATATATATATATATATATATATATATATATATATATATATATATATATATATATATATATATATATATATATATATATATATATATATATATATATATATATATATATATATATATATATATATATATATATATATATATATATATATATATATATATATATATAGGCTATAGAATATCTATTTTTGGTTTATTTATAACAGATTTAATTAAGTAGTTGAGGTTTAAGTAAATAGTTGAGTTAATAGGTAAGCAATTACTTGGACTTTCGCACGACCGCAAACCCTTATAGTTTTTCTTCAATGCGAAAGTGTTGTTTAATTTTTTCCTTTGGTTGTGAATGTGGAATAACAAACTTATAAACTTATGAGCTTTAACTTATTATCACTGAACAAAAAAGAGGAATTACTTTCCTATAATTTCAAGATTAAATTAAAACAAACTTTAGTTTATGTTTAGGATATATTTTCGTGAGTCAATCACGATGTGAGAAAGGGTCAAATAAACCCATGTTATCATATTTTGAATGGTTTTCCTGTGGTTTTATATATGTGTTAAATAAAAAAAAAGTGTTTTTAACTGAAAGTAATGAGCAACATTAAAACTTAAAATGAACAGGAATTATCCCGTATATGAAAGGGAACGTCCGCTCCTCAACGCCTCACTCTTCACACTAAAGTTTTTAATTGTTTTAAAAAATTAAGTTGTGAGACAGAGTCAAACTTTAGCTTAAAGAGCAAGGCCTTCAAGAGGAGACAGCCCCTTTCATATATGGAATAATTTCTGTTCGTTTTAAGTTTTAATGTCGCTCCTTACTTTCAGTTAAAAAAACTTGTTTTTTTTAAATTAATTTCTGAACGTTTTTGAGTTAATACAGCTTTGATTTTGGCTCGCCGTACATGAATAATTGAAACGAAATTTGTATGTAAATTTTACTTTCTTTTTTTTTGCCTAAATGGCTTTCTCGAAATTTTGTTCTGACGTAACTTACGTATTAACTTACGTAACGAACTTCTATATTCGTATATTTTCATTACGTATATTAGGGGGTTCGCCCCCTAGTCAATACCTCGCTCTTTACGCTAAAGTTCAAATTTTGTTCCAATTCATTAAGAATGACCCCTTAATCACAAAGGCCGTTAGCTAGAATAAATAGCTCTAATGAAAGTACAAAAAAAAGAACTTTAGCGTAAAGAGCGAGGTAATGACTAGGGGGTAAACCCAATCATATACATAATAATTTCTGTTCGTTTTAAGTTTTGATGTTGCTCCTTACTTTCAGTTAAAAAAATTGTTTTTTTTTAAAATAATTTCTGATTGTTTTTTTAATAATTTGGGAAATCCGGTGCCCCCTTCATAGAAATCTCCCTTCCCCCCATCAAAACTTCATCCATGGAAAGATAATCCCAAAAAACCACTGATCCCCCCCCCCCCCAAATACGAGAAAAAATCACTCTTAAAACTTCTGTATACTTCCCAATAACCAATACTATATGTAAACATTGGGAAAAGTTCATAACTTGCAAACCTCCCCCGGAGACTGTGGGGGATTTAGTTATCCTCAAAGAAATAATTATTGTGTTTTTCGACCACGCTGAACAAAATGGTTATCTGAAAATTTTTTATCAGGTGACTTTAGGAAAAAATGAGCGTGAGAGAGGGCCTAACTGCCATCTATTTTTTTGATCCCTTAAAAAGCACACTAGAACTTTTAATTTCCGTTCGAATGAGACCTCCGGCGATATTATAGCAATACTGGGTCGACACGATCACCCCTTCGAAAAAAAACAAAAAAAAACACATCCGTTATCTTTCTTCTGACAAAAAAAAAATACCAAATTCTACATTTTTGCAGATAGGAACTTGAGCTTTTATAGTAGAACTTTTAAAATAGAGTTCTCTGATACACTGAGTCTGATGGCGTCATTTTCATTAAAGTTCTATGACTTTTAGAGGGTATCTAAAGCATGCCATCCGAAAAGTCAAGAGCATGGGCTATAGAACAATTTTTTGTCCAAATCATCGCCCGCCTGAATCAACGGCACTACTTTCAAGGTTATTTTTATAAATAGAATTATGAATACAATTTTTTGGCCATAGAATAAGATATTGAGCTCTTAGTATCAAACATTTTCAGTAATGAAATGAAAAAAATTCAAATGAATTTACTGAAACAAAATGCATTGTCAGTTTAATGTACATATGCTGATATTTATTCCTTAAAATCTTAATTAATTTTTGATTTCTTAAGGTTATAAAAGTGAAAACAAACGAACTTTTTGTTTCCTCCGTTTTTCGAAAATAAGGTAAATTTTCTCAGGTGCATAACTTTTGATGGATAAGACTAAACTAAATAAAACTTATATATTTGAAATCAGCATAAAAATTCGATTCTTTTGATGTATCTCTTGGTATCAAATTTCCGTTTTTATTAAATAATTTCGGTTACTATTGACCCAGGTCACTCCTTACTTACAGTTCGTTACCACGAACTTTTTGATTAAGGATGGTCTTATATACTCCTTTGAATCACCAACTATCAAACAATAAGATGTGCGACAAATGCAGTTCGCATTTTCTAGCCTGTATTGAAGGAGAAGTTAAGTAGGATAGGCCCTTTTATACGGATGAAGGATGACGGATTGCCAAAGATTGTGCTGTTTAGCCATCCGTCTAGGACCAAACAAAAAGCAGGTATTCCCCGAGTGGGGTGGGAAGATGTATTAAGAAAAAAGTTCATGGTAGGGAATAAAGAGTGAAGTTTTAATTAGACCTGGGCGGAAGAGGAGCTTGTGCAGCTCTGTCGGCCCCAGGCAGCTGGGTGCTGCAGTAAGTTTTTACTGTTACTAATAGTAGCTCTAAGTCTGGTTTTCAATTCAACTTACTAATTTCTAAATTTTTTTCTGTGAAGCATAATTTTCTGTTTATGACCAATAAATGTAGATCTTTAGTTTTTCCTAAATACAGAACTTGGTAAATATTTAGGTATTTTCCTTTGTATTTATTCTTTTCGAAAAGAAACACTAAGATAAGTTCTCGCGAAGAAGACATTCTTTGTGAAGAAGAATTCTAGTTCCAAATTTACCTGAAGCTGTTAATTGTTCGGTAAAGTATTGTCTCAATGTCAAAAAATCTTCTGTAAACTTCAAGAACTCTGCTCGAAAACCATAATTTAAGAATTGTTCTTTCTCATTTTCATTTCTAACGACTAATTTAAAAGCTTTTTTTAAAAAAGATTTTTCCCCTCGTCCTTGGTTCGTCACAAATACAGAAAATATTTGGGTATTTCCCAAATATTTTTTTTTTTCATTTTTTTTTATATTTTTTTTCTTCTTCCAATAAATATAATGACTGAAGTGTTAATGAAGAATGAGCTATCCAAGAATTAAACAACTGAAATGTGTAAAAACAGTCAAGACACTGATCGTTTCTCGAATATCAGAATCAGTGGTCTGATGTGAAATTCCACTGATTATTTAAATCCATCTCAATCATTCAATGGAATAATTAATTTCAATCATTCAGTTTGAATCACTCAATTTCTTTACTCAATCATTCTTCTTGTTTATTGTTGAATCACTGTCCTAATACTAGAATTGTGTCGAGAAACTTAGAAAAATTCAATCATACACTCTTGATATAAGAAAGAGTTTTAAATGTGCACAAAACTCAAGATGTTGGTAGATTTGTCTTACATTATTATTAGCAGTCAAGCCTCAATTTTATTATAACCTCTTACTTATTATTTCAATCATTTTCTTAAATCAGAATTTCGTTCACAAACGATATATGAAAAAGCTATGTAAAAACGATCCTTAGTCTGATTGTCAATGCCACCGACTAATTTCAAAACTTTTTTTTGGCATTGTTTGAAAAATAATTTTTCCTCCATCATCAACAAGTGTAAATATTCCGTTATTCGTAAATAAAAGAAACAAGTTTTTAGTTTTTATTTACTTTTCAGGTCCTTGCCAACCTGGTTATTGGCTTGATTTCTAGCTAGTAAGATACTTACTTTTGAATAATTTAAGTCGATCCACTTTGAAATTCTGAGGCATTAACTTACGACCTTTAAATATGAAACCGTCAATAAAAAGCTTAAAAAGAATCCGCGTGTCTTTTAAGAATAATTAATAGGTACACATTTTCAGAACAACTACAGCCAGTATCAAAACCCGGGTTCTAACAAAAAAAATTTAACTTTTAAAGCAACTAAAGACCTGAACGTAATGTAAGAATAAGCGGTGCCTATGGTTTGATTCACAGTATATCAATAAAAGGTTGTAAATTCAATTTAACATTAGTGGGTTCTGGAATTATATATTTGCAAATATTGGTTATGTCAGATTATGGTACGTTTGCTTAGCTACATATACCTAACTACCTAAACTCCTCGGATTATACTGCCTTTCTGCTTGAAAACAGGCAAAAAAAGAAACAACAAAACAAACAGGTAACACTTTTTATATAGAAAGTGAAAAAAAACTATAATAATCTAAGCTAAAATGCTATATTATACTCTTTTTAAATGGGAAAACAAAGAGCTATTAGAAAAAGAGAAGAAAATAAGCCTTAAAAAAAACTAGAAAAAACTGAGACCATGCAAAATAAAAATTAACCCTGACACAAAATAAAACATAACATTGCAAACCTGGTCTCTTAAGATAAATAATAGAAATGGCTACAGGCAGAATCACAAAGTAATTCCTTGTAGCATTTTCTTTGCAGTCAGAAGTTGGGGTCAAAATAATAATAATAATTTATTTATAGCCCACTTTTTAACAGAACAAACGGAGTAATTACACTAAATAGAAATAAAAAAGCAAATACAGCTGCATCTAGACAACTTCAACCTTTATCTTAGACAAAAGCATACGAATAATATTTTGGTTTGGGCCTAGGGACCCAAAGGTATGTCTTGCTAAATTAGCACTTAGCACCTCAAACGATTGAATAATGTCAGTAGCACCCTACTTCTCAATAATGCATGTATTACAAAGAGGGAAGGTGCAGCAAAAATTTGCAATATCTAAAATAAGTAGTAGAGAACTGGCGCAAATCTTTCTTGTTCATTAACGAATATATACCAATCAAACAGTTCGTAGTAACGAACTAGAAGTAAGGAGCGACCCGACTCAATAGTAACCGAAACTCTTAGAAAAAGAAATTTGGATACCAATAGATACGCCAAAAGAATCAGATTTTTATGCTGAGCTCAAATATATAAGTTTCATCAAGTTTAGTCTAACCCATCAAAAGTTATACACGTGAGAAAATTTGACTTATTTTCGAAAAAATGAGGAAAGACCCCTTAAAAGTAATATAACCTTAATGACACACCATCATATTCAGCGTATTAGAGAACCCTACTGTAGAGGTTTCAAGCTCCTATCTGCAAAAATGTGGAATTGTGTATGTTTTGCCAGAAGAAAGATAACGGATGCGTGTGCATTTTTTTTTTTTTCTTTTGTTTCTGTTTTTCCCCAAGGGTGATCGTATCGACCCAGTGGTCCCAGAATATCACGGGAGGGCTTATTCAAACGGATATTAAAAAGTTCTAGTGCCCTTTTTAAGTGACCAAAAAAATGAATGGCAACTAGGCCCCCTCCTATGCTCATTTTTTCCCAAAGTTACCCAATAAAAATTCTGCAATAGGCATTTTGTTCATCATGGTCTAAAAATATAATAACTATGTCTTTGATGACAACTTGTCCCCCAAAGTCCCCAGGAGAAGGGCTGCGAGTTATGGACTTTGCCCAATGTTTACATATAGCATTGGTTATTAGGAAGTATACAGACGTTTCCAGAGGGACTGTTTCTGGTCGTGGGGGGAGGGGTTACGTTGGAGGATATTTCCATGGAGAAAGTTATCTTGGGGGAAGGGACATTGCTATGAAGGGGGCACCGGATTTCTCAGCATCATTTAAAAAACGATCCGAAATTGAATAAAGAAAGTTTCCAACTGAGAAACTTTCCAACTGAAAACTTGTCAATATCGAGACTTAAAACGACTAAAAACTATTATGTATAAGATTGGGTTCGCCCCCTAGTCAATACCTTGCTCTTTACGCCAGTGTTTTTTTATTACTTTCATAAGAGCTATTTATTCTAATTAACGTCCTTTGTGATTAAGAGGTCATTTTTAAGGAATCAGAAAAAAAAATCGAACTTTAGCGTAAAGAGCGAGGTAATGATTAGGGGGCGAACCCCCTAATATAATTAATAAAAATATGCGAACATAGAAGTTCGTTACGTAAGTTAATTCGTAAGTTATGTATATTTATTACTAATAAAAACATTCGTAAATAGAATTAAACAACTTTCGAGAAAGCCATTTAACCAAAAAAAAGTAAAATTAATATGCAAATTTTGTTTTAATTATTCATGTACGGTGAGACAAAATCAAAGCCTGCATTAATTCAAAAACGTTAAGAACATAAATAAAAACACAAGTTTTTTTCAACTGAAAGCAAGGAGCGCCATTAAAACTTAAAACGAACAGAAATTAATCCGTATATGAAAGGGGCTCAAAGCCTCGCTATTTCCGCAAAATTTTGACTCCTTCTCTCAACTTTATTTTTTAAAACAATAAAAACATTAGCGTAAAGAGCAAGACATTGAGGAAGGGACGGCCCCTTTCATATATGGAATAATTGCTGTTCGTTTTAAGTTTAATGGCGCTCCTTACTTTCAGTTTAAAAAACTTGTTTTTTTTATTTAATTGCCAGAAGAAAGATCAGGGATGCGTGCTTATTTGTTTTTTTTCCCCAGAGGTGATCTTATCGATTCAGTAGTACAGAATATAATGAAAGGGCTCATTCGAACGGAAATTAAAAGTTCTAGTGCCGTTTTTAAGTAACCAAAAAATTGGAGGGCAATTTGGCCCCCTTCCATGTGTATTTTTTCCATAAGTCACCCAATCAAAATTTTTAGATAGCCATTTTGTTCAACATGGTCGAAAATCTAATAAATATGTCTTTGAGGATGACTTAGTCCCCCATAGTTCCCGGGGGAAAGGCTGCAAGTTATGAACTTTGCCCATTGTTTACATTTAATATTGGTTATTAGGAAGTATAAAAACTTTTCAGGAGGGATTTTTTCTCTGGTGAGAGGGGGGGGGGGGGGTTGGAGGAGGGGTTTACATGAAAGTATCTTTCCGTTGATGATGTTTCCTGGGGGAAGGGAGATTTCTATGAAGGGGGCGCCGGATTTCTCAGCATTATTTATAGAAGGATCAAAAATTAAAAAAACAAACAAACAAGTTTTGTCAACTGAAATTAAGGAGCAATATTAAAACTTAAAACGAACAGAAATTATTACCTATTTGAGGGTGCTCGTCCCCTAGTCAATACTTCGCTCTTTACGCTAAAGTTTTTTTCAGTACTTTAGAAAGAGCCATCTATTCTACTTAAACTGTCTTTATGATTCAGGGAATTGTGATTCGAACAAAATTCGAATTTCAGCGTAAATAGCAAGGTATTGACTGGGGGGCGAACCTCCTCATATAATTAATAATTTCTGTTCGTTTTAGTTTTAATGCTGCCCCTTACTTTCTGTTGAAAAAACTAGTTTTTTTTTTATTTAATCAATATTCAAAGACAGATTCCGAAACATCATAGAGATGAGTTTCATAGATAATGCCAAAATAGACTTGGTCCGGCTTAAAACTAGCAGGTCGTTCGCGTACGCCACATAAGATGCATCAGATAAATGATAAAAATACGAAGGCCAAAATATGTCCAGATAACATATTTTGAAGGCAAACATTAAAAAGTTAAGGTGATTGCACTCCACCCTGTCGTACTCCAGATTGAACTCTTATATTACCGTAGTATTCTGTACGGGATTCTAAACGAAGAAACGAATTACACCAAAATTTTGACACCAAAATTTAAATACATGTTTTTTAAAATTTAAGTACAAAATTTAAATACACCAAAATTTATGTACATGTGGGACAGAAGGGTTCACTCCAAACTCTGAAAATGAGTGCCACACTTGTGCGCAATACAAACTTATGTATCTGTAAGCTGGCACTCTTAGTATATATCTTATAGAACCAAAGAGGTTCCCAAGATGGATATTAGTTGTCCTACCCCAGACACAAGAAGCTATTTAATAAACACATTGGCTTTAGTAAACCCTGCCTGTTATTATAAATGAGTAAGTATAAGCAGTTACAAGTAGGATTTTGCTATCCTATCTTACAGCCTTTTCTAGTAGTTTGAATTAGGTGGAATTTTTTATGTCTGTGCTCAACCAGAGATTGTCAGGCTCTACTATTGGTGGGTATAAAGCAGCAATTTCACCTTTTACTGGGCAGAACTCCCATTCAAAATTCCCTCAAAATTTCAACTTCATATCCTTAGGCATAGTTGTAATAGCATTCAGAGCAGTAGCATTGGTATTACTAGTAGTAGTATTAATACTAATTACACTAGTACTGGTAGCAATAGTAGTACTAATGTATTGCCATTTATTATTACTATTATTATTTATTTATTACCCGTCAAAAAAAGGTACACAAGACGGAGTATCAGTAAAAAAGAAAAAACACACACAAAAAATAAATTACAACACATTACACATAATCGAACAAATTACAAAGACGAGAAACAAAAACTCAATTATAGACTGCACTGCAGGTACGTAAGAAATTTTACTTGTTAAACTCGCAAGTACTGAACAAACATAAGCAATATGAGCATCGTTGCATCAAGCTTGAATTGGTAAGAAATTAAACCCAAATAATTATCAGTGAATTAAAAAAAAAAAAAAAAAAAAAAAAAAAAAAAAAATCATATCAACTAGTCTAAATATGACAAGAGAGTTAATAGGACAAGAGACAGGCAAACAAAATGAAATAGACAGCGATTCACTGTCTTAGCAAACGGTACCAAGGTTGGGAAGGAACTTTCTCGTTGTACCGTTGAATTTGTTCAATTATAGCTGCCGCCGGGTCCGCAATTTTAAAATTTTTAACAAGGTGCGAATTTCTTGTCCACGGCGGGAGCCACAACAAGAACTTCGCATGCTTAAAAAAACGCGGGTCTGAGCTTTCACTTCTCTGGCTCGGAAAAAATTCTCCAAAATGGGCCTAGATGCAGGAAATGGGGAAGGGATACTGCGTTATAAAATCCAGCCAGGATTAAAATGTTGAAACGGATTTTAGATGAAACTGCTCTACTGTAAGCAAAAGCCAAGCGTTTACGGAGATAATCAATAAAAAGGGAGCGGCTAGTTTTAAGATCTTTTCCTATTGGTAAAACAAGGTAAATAATTTTTGAGACAGGGGCTACAGACAGTTCTCCCAACCTCACAGACGAGACCTCTTCTTGGCGCCAGTTAAACAGAAGAATATCTGACTTCTGCGGGTTAAATTCAAGGCCAATGCGACTGTAATTTGACTGTAGTGTGGAGAAGGTGGTCTCTGTACCTGCGACTATACGGCTGGGGTTCAGAATGTTATTAGCGTAGGCTATCATTGTAGCGTCTATGCCGCGAGCTATGCATGTTGTCTCGACAGTAGACTGTGGTTCAATAATACAGTTATTAAAGACACAAAGAGATGTGACTGACCCTTGTCGAGCACTCTTTTTTACTGGGACAACAGGATTCCCTCGGTAGGGCAGCATCACGTCTGGCGTATATTCAGTCAGGGCTTGACCATGGCCAGGAAGTAGAAGTTCAGCCTGTAGGTGGTCGTACATGTCTTTAATGGGTAGTAGGATTTTCTTCTGTACACCTCTCTTTCCCATATCCAGAATGAGTTGGTCATGGAGAAGTGAGTTGTAGGCACGGTGGACGTCATGTAAACCTATAATAATGGACTCCTTTGATTCGTCAGCGTCAACCAGGACTGAAGCCAAGGCAGAAAAGGCATGGCCGCAACCAAAAACTCATCAAGGTAATAGCTTATCCATGTTAAAGATGGGATATATGACTCGGGACCCGCTGACTCCTTCTTATCAAACATTTTCCATAACATATTAGGATTTTTAAATACTTTTTCAGAAAGCAAAGACTTCAACTGTGTGCGGTTACGAGCATGCTCCTTCCCAAACCTACGCTTAGATGCAACTCTAATCTCTTTAACTACTCCTGAGCGTGGTCTACCACATTCTTTCCATATCCTGTTTGTTCAGTTGAATATCCCTCTCATCAACTTACTACTATTAGTCGTTGCCATGACATTGTTGACATGTCCTTTTGATAACCTTTATATTCATAAAATTCTTGAAATTTTCATATTAATGCTCTTAGTCTAACAAGCAGTTTCAATAGAAGTAGTATTTGAAGTAGAAATAGTAGTAGCAAATGGTGCAATGGTAGTAACTTTAGTAGTATCTAAATTATTAAGCTTTATTTGGTCAAATGATCTTCATTGAATTTTGAACGGTGTTCCCGATCATCAAAATATAGAAAATAGTACTAAAAAATATAAATGTTCTTACTTTTATAACTTTAATAAGTCAAATAATATTAACATTTTGATTTCTAAATATCAGTACATATATGTTAAACTGACAATGCACATCCATTTGTATTTTTTCAGTAAAGTGCAAATTTTGTTCTGGCCTTGGGAAGGCGTAGGGGTTTCGTGCCCAACTTATGTTAATTTCTGCTCGTTTTGAGTTTGACTCGGTTAT
Source organism: Artemia sp. Qi Xiang Cuo (assembly GCF_049724085.1). NCBI lineage: Eukaryota > Metazoa > Arthropoda > Branchiopoda > Anostraca > Artemiidae > Artemia > Artemia sp. Qi Xiang Cuo. The sequence continues at coordinate 75,308,736 of NC_142802.1, read as the reverse complement.
TTATTGTAATTTTTGTTCGTTTTGGTTTCATTTATTTACCGATGCTGATTTGTGGTAGATTCACGCTTGGTAGATGATTTGGTTTTATTTTTGCTCATTTTTGTTCAATGGAGTTCTTCATTTTTCTTTGGAAAACTTATTTTGTGGAAAAAGTTTTTTTATCTAATCGCTGGAAAAGGTCCAGAAGACATAGAACTTAAAACTAATCAAAAGCCCCAAAGCGGAAGTGACTGATGTGTCCCTTGTCTCTTGTTCCCCAATGCTTGCATGAAGGAGCTTGTGCCTTTACTTTTTTCTATATTTTGATGATCAGGAACACCGTTCAAAATTCAATTAAGATCATTTGACCAAATTGCAATATATGCACGCTACTACTAAAGCTACTACCATTGCACCATTTACTACTACTACTTCTACTTCAACTACTACTTCTATTGAAATTGCAATCAAAAGGACAAGTCAGCAATGTCATAGCAACGACTAATTGTAATAAGTTGAAGAGGGGGATATTCAACTGAACTAACGGGATATGGAAAGAATGTGGTAGACCACACTCAGGAATAGTTAAAGAGATTAGAGTTGCATCTAAGCGTAGGTTTGGGAAGGAACTTGCTCGTCACCGCGCACAGTTGAAGTCTGAGCTTTCTGAAAAAGTAATTAAAAATCCTAATATGTTATGGCCACATGAAATGGCCACGCCATTTCTGCTTTGGAATCCGTCCTGATTGACGCTGATGAATCAAAGGAGTTCATTGTTATAGGTCTACATGACGTCCACCGTGTCTACGACTCACTTCTCCATGACCAACTGATTCTGAATATGGGAAAGAGAAGTATACAGCAGGATATCCTACTACTCATTAAAGACATGTAAGACCACCTACATAATGAACTCCGACTTCCTGGCCATGGTCGAGCCCTCACTGACACTGAATATACCCCAGAAGTGATGCTGTCCTACAAAGGAATATTGTTGTCCCAGTAAAAAAGGGTGCTCGACAAAGATCAGTCACATCTCCTTGTTCCTTTAATAATTGTATTATTGAACCACAGTCTACTATCGAGACAACATGCATATTTCGTGGCATAGACGTTATAATGATAGCCTACGCCGATGATATTTTGAACCCCAGCCGCAAAGTCCTATTTCCAATCGAATGAGCTTTTTTTGAAGTTTCTACGACAACGCCTTCTATAAAAATCTTATATGCCCCCAGGGCATACCTTAAAACCCTTGTCCTGAGGGCTGTGGGGGAGTATCCTCCTAAAAAACATATTTTCTATTTGGAAATCAACTACATTGAACAAAATGGCTATCTCAAAATTTTGATTGGATATGTTTGGGGGAAAGATGGGCGTGGGGAGGCTATTTGCCCTCCAATAACTTTTAACTATTAAAAGAGGCACTGTCCCTTTTAATTTCCAATCGAATGAGCCGTTTTTAAAGTTTCTACGACAACGCTTTCTGTTTAAACCTATTATGCCCCCAGAGTTTAAATTTCGACCCTTTCTCCAAAGGTTGTGGTGGAGTTTCCTCCTCAAAAACATATTTTATATCTGCAAATCAACTACGCTGAACAAAATGGCTGTCTAAAAATTTTGATTGGATGTGTTTGGGGGAGTGATGGGCGTGGGGGGGGGTCAGTTGCCCTCCATTCACTTTCGACTATTAAAAAGCCCTTACTGCACTATTCCTTTGAATTTAGAATCGAACGAGCATGTTTTGAAGTTTCTACGACCATTCCTTCTATAAAAACCTTATATGCCAAAAGGGTGTAACTTAAAACCCTTGCCCTGAGGGTTGTGGGGGAGTGTTCTCCTCAAAAACATATTTTCTATCTGAATATCAACTAGCCTACGCTGAACAAAATGGCTGTCTCAAAATTTTGATTGGATGTGTTTGGGGGAGGATGGGCGCGGGGGGGGGGGGTCTAGGTGCCCTCCAATCACTTTCGACTATTAAAAAGGACAGTAGCCCTTTGAATTTCTAATTGAATGAGCCTGTTTTGAAGTTTCTACGGCAACGCCTTCTATGAAAACCTTATTTGCCCCCAGGGCATAACTTAAAACCGTTGCCCTGAGGGTTGGAGGGAGTGTCCTCCTCAAAAAACTATTTTTTATCTGGAAATCAACTAGCCTACGCTGAACAATATGGCTATCTCAAAATTTTGATTGGATGGGATTGGGGGAATAATGAGCGTGGGAGGGGGGCTAGTTGCCCTTCAATCACTTTCGACTATTAAAAAGGGCACTAGTCCTTTGATTTTCCAATCGAATGAGCCTGTTTTGAAGTTTCTACGACAACCCCTTCTAGAAAAACCTTATATGCCCCCAGGACATAACTTAAAACCCTTGCCCTGAGGTTTGTGGGGCAGTATCCTCCTCAAAAACATATTTTCTATCTAGAAATCAACTACGCTGAGCATAATGACTATCTAAAAATTTCGATTGGATGTGTTTGGGGGAAAGATGAGTGTGTGGGGGGGGGGGGGCTAGGTGCCCTACAATCACTTTCGACTATTAAAAAGGGCACTAGCCCTTCGAATTTCCAATCGAATGAGCCCGTTATAAAGTTTTTATTACAACGCCTTCTATAAAAACCTTATATGCCCCAGGGCATAACTTAAAACCTTTGTCCCGAGGGTTGTGGGGGAGTTTCCTCCTCAGAAACATATTTTCTATGCGGAAATCAACTAGCCTACGCTGAACAATATGGCTATCTCAAAATTTTGATTGGATGGGTTTTGGGGAATGATGGGCGTGGGGGGGGGGTTAGGTGCCCTCCAATCACCTTCGACTATTAAAAAGGGAACTAGCCCTTTGAATTTCCAATCTAATGACCCTGTTCTGAAGTTTTCTACGACAACGCCTTCTATACAACCTTATATGCCCCAGGGCATAACTTAAAACACTTGCCCTGAGGGTTGTGGGGGATTGTCCGCCTCAAAAACATATTTTCTATCTGGAAATCAGATACGCTGAACAAAATGGCTATCTCTAAATTTTGATTGGATGTGTTGGGGGAATGATAGGCGTGGGTGGGGGGAGGAGGGGGGCTAGTTGGCCTCCAATCACCTTTGACTATTAAAAAGGGCACTAGAACTCTCGATTTCCATTCGAATGAGCCCCTTTTGAAGTTTCTACGACGACCCTTCCTTATGAAGTGCCCTGCTCTAAAGGAAAAAAAATAATAAATGATATTTTGTGCCAACATCGTTCTTATATACTCTCTGGGCATAACTTAAAACCCTTGCCCTGAGGGTTTTGCGGGAGTGTCCTCCTCAAAAACATATTTTCTATCGGGAAATCAACTACGCTGAACAAAATGGCTATCTCAAAATTTTGATTGGATCTGTTTGGGGGAAAAATGGGCGTGGGGGTGGGGGATAGTTGCCCTTCAATCACTTTCGACCCTTTGAAAGGGCACTAGCCACTCCAATTTTAAATCGAATGAGCCACCTTTGAAGTTTATATGACAACCCCTACTATATTTCGACCTCTTGGAAAAACATGGAGTGTGAGGGGAGGCTAGCTACCCTCCGATCACTTTTAGCTCTGAAAATGTGAATTACAACTTTCAATTTCCAATCAAATGAGCCCTCTAGGAATTTTATAGGAGCATCCCTTCCATAACAACCATATATGCCCCCAGGGCATAACTGACAACGCCTACCCCCGGGCCCTGGGGGGCTCTGTCGACACCGGAGTTTTTTGTTATCAGAACTTTGAACTATTTTTAACAAAATTCCTATCTCAAAATTTTTATCTGACGCATTTAGGGCTCGACGGAGGGGGGGGGGCTAGTTCCCCTCCGATCTCTTTTAATTCTTAAAAAGTGAACAAGAACTTTTAATTTCAAATCAAATGAGCCCTCTCCAAAGTTTATAAGAGCATCCCTTCCATAAGAAATATATATGCCCCTAGACCATTAATCATAATGCTTGCCTCTGGGCCTTGGCAGGCTCCGTCGACACAGGAATTTTTCTTATCTGACCTTTCTAATATTTTTAATTAACTTCCAAAACACTGGCTATCTCAAAATTTTTAGGGGACGGGTTGGGGGAAAAAAGAGCGTGGGGTGGGGGCGGCTAGTTTAACTTTCTTGACTCTTAAAAAGTGAACTAGGACTTTCAATTTCTAATCAAATGAGCCCTCTATGAAGTTTATACGACCATCCCTTTCATAAAAACCATACATGCCCTTAGGGCATAACTTAGAACGCCTTCCCTGGTGCCCTGGGGGATTCCATTGACACCGGATTTTTTCTTACCCGACCTTTGAACTATTTTTAACAAGATGTCTATCTCAAAATTTTCATCAGATGGGTTGGGAGATAGCTGCCCTCGGATCTCTTTTGACTATCAAAAAGTGAGCTCGAACTTTCAATATCCAATCAAATGAGCCCTCTCTGAAGTTTATACGAGCATCCCTTTCATATGACCAATATATGCCCCAGGGCATGTATTACAACGCCTGCCCCCAGGCTCTGGGGGTTTTGGACGACACCTGAGTTTTTGTTATCTGACGTTTGAGAAATTTTTAACTTAATGCCTATATCAAAATTTTTATTGGATACATTTGGGGTAAAATGGGGGGGGGGGGGGCTAGTTGCCCTCCAATCTCTTTTGACTAAAAAAAACTTAACTAGAACTTTCAATTTCCAATCATAGGAGCCATCTCTGAATTTTTTTTAGAGCATCCCTTCAATAAGAACCATATATTCCCCTAGGGCATAATTTAAAACACCTGCCCTCGGGCCCTGGGGGGCTTTGTTGACCTCTGAGTTTCCGTTTTATGGTTTTTGAACCATTTTGAAAAAAGCTATCTCAAAGGTCTTATCGGATGGGTTTGAGAAAAAAGGGCGTGGAGGGGGGGGCATAGGTGCCCTCCAATCTCTTTCGACTCTTAAAAAGTAAACTAGGACTTTCAATTTCCAATCAAATGAGCCCTGTTTGAAGTTAATACGAGCAGCCCTTCCATAAGAACCATATTTGCACCCAGGGCATAACTTACAACGCCTGCCCCAGGGCCCTGGTGGGTTGTGTCAACACTTGAATTTTTGTTATATGATCTTTGAACTATTTTTAACAAAATAACTATCTTAAAATTATTATTGGTTGCATTTGGGAAAAAATGGTTTGGGCGGGAAACTGGTTACCCTCCAATATCTTTTGACACTTAAAAAGTGAACTAGAACCTACAATTTCCAATCAAATGAACCCTCTCTGAAGTTCATTTGAACATTCCTTCCATAAGAACCATTTATGTCCCCAAGGCATGACTTATAACCCTTGCCCCTGAAGATTGTGGGAGGAGTGTCCTACTCAACCATATAATTTCCAGAACTTTCAACTACGTTGAACAAAATGGCTGTACCAAAATTTTGATTGGATGTGTTTGGGGAAATGGTGAGCGTGGAAGGAGTGTCAGTTGCCTTAGAATCACTTTCGACTATTAAAAAGGGAACTAGCCATTTAAATTTCCAATCGAATGAGCCCTTTCTGAAGTTTCTACGACAACGTTGTCTGTACAAAACCTTATATGCCCCAAGGGCATAACTTAAAACCCTTGCCGTGAGGGTTGTGGGGGAGTGTCCTCCTCAAAACATAATTTTTATCTGGAAATCAACTACGCTGAACAAAATGGCTATCTCAAAATTTTGATTGGATGTATTTGGGGGAATGATGAGCGTAGGGGGGCTAGTTGCCCTTCAATCACTTTCAACTATTAAAAAGGGCACTAGCCCTTTGAATTTCCAATCGAATGACCCTTTTTTGAAGTTTCTGCGACAACAACTTCTTTGAAAACCTTATATGCTCCCAGGGCATAACTTAAAACCCTCTCCCTGAGGGTTGTGGGGGAGTGTCTTCCTCAAAAATATATTTTTTATCTGGAAATCAACTACGCTGAACGCAATGGCTATCTCGAAATTTTGATTGGATGTGTTTGGGGGAATGATGGGTGGGGGGGACTAGTCTCCCTCCAATCACTTTCGGCTATTAAAAAGGGCACTAGAACTCTCGATTTCCAGTCGAATGAACCCCCTTTGAAGTTTCTACGACAACCCTTCCATTTAAAAAGCCTCTGGGAATAAAAATAAAAAAAAAAATAAAACATTAGAGCCGTATGGCCTTTACTATAGGCAACGCTACAGCGTTGCCACTGATAATAGGCTAAGCTCTTTTAAGAATTCCAGGAAAAACTTTAGCGTAATGAGCTAGTTATTTAGGATAGGGCAACCCCCCTCATATACATAATAATTTCAGTTTATTTTAAGTTTTAATGTTGCTCTTTGCTTTCAGTTCAAAAAACTTGTTTTTTCTTAAAATATTTTTGATCGTTTTTTAAATAATGCGGGGAAATCCAGCTCGCCTCCATGAAAAATTCCTTTCCCACGAAAAATTCCTCGACGGAAGGATCCTCCCACGTAATGTTACTTTCAGTTGCTCTCAGTTAAAAAGATTTTTTTTAAATGTTTTTAAAAAATAATGCGGAAATCCAGCTCCCCCTTCACCATAAGAATTCCCCCTTAAAAATGTCTGTATACTTTCCAATAACCAATACTAGCAAACAGTTTGTGGTAACAGACTGTAATTAAGGAGCGGCTCGGCTCAATAATAACCGAAACTATAAAAAACGAAATTTTAATATCAATATATAGATCAAAAGAATCGGCTTATTGCGCTGATTCCGAATATATAAAATTCATAAAGTTTCATAAGAAGTTATGATCCTGAGAAGATTTGGCTGATTTTTGAAATAAGGGGGAAACGCCCATAAAATTCAAGAAATCTTAATGAAAATCAAAACGTCAAATTCAGCGTACCAGTGAATCTGACTGTAGAATTTTCAAGCTCCTATAGACAAAAATGTAGAATTCTGCTATTTTTGTCAGAAGAAAGATCCCGATTCGGGTTTGATTGTTTTTTTCCCAGTGGTGATTGTATTGACAAAATGGTCCTAAAAATTCAGGAGAGATTTCATTCGACCGTAAATTAAAAGTTCTAGTGCCCTTTTTAAGTGACAAAAAGATTTGAGGGTAACTGACCTCCCATGCCCTGTTTTTCTCCAAAGTTATCTGATAAAAATTGTGAGATGGCCATTTTGTTCAGTATAGTTTTAAAATGCAATAACTATATATTTAAGGGTAAAATAACCCCCCCCTCCACCAGACCCTGGTGATAGACCTGAATGTTATGAAATCTGCCCATTTGTTACGCATAGTATTTGTTATTGGGAAGGTCCATACATTTATCGGGGATAAATTTTGTGCTTGGGATGGGTTTCTATATGGAGAATTTTCTTCGGGGAGGGAAATTTCTAGGGGGAGAATTTTCCAGGAAAAATTTTACTCTGGGGGGATTTGACAGGATTCCTAAACAAAATTCTCGTTATTTGTCTTACATTATCTTTGCCAACTCAATTTTACAATTGGAGACGTTCCGAGGGAATTATCCGGGGCTATTTTCCGCGTGTTTTGATTTCCTGTAAAAAATTGCCACGGGAAGAGGGCATTTCCAGAGTGACCGAGAAACAGAATAGAAATTAAAGTCATTTTCAAATGTAAGTATACTAAGTAGAATTTTTTAGGCTGAATCGCCTGCAATAAATTTTACGGAGGGGGGGGGATTTTCAGCGAGGACTAAACTGTCTGAAGGAAATCTGCACTTTACGTGGGATGAAATTTCCACGGAGCAGTTTCCCGTGAGGGGGTTGGGATATTTCATGAAGGGTGAACCAGATTTGCTGGCATTATTTGAAAAACAATCAGAAATCAAACAGTTCGTGGTAAAAAACTGTAAGTAAAGAGCAACGCGGCTCAATAGTAACCGAAACTCAAAAAAATAATTTTGATACCAAGAAATATATCAAAACAATTGGCTTATTATGCTGATTCCAAATATATATGTTTCATTAAGTTTAGTGTTATCCATCAAAGTCTAAGACTATTACAAGATTTTCCCTATTTTCAAAAAAGAGAGAGAACACCCCTTAAAAAATGAAGAATCAAACAGTTCGTGGTAACGAACTGTCAGTAAGGAGCGACCCGGCTCAATGGTAACCGAAACTGTAGAAAACGAAATTTTGATACCAATAGATACATCAAAAGAATCAGATTTTGATGCTGATTTCAAATATATAAGTTTCATCAAGTTTAGCCCTATCTATCGAAAGTTACGCGCCTGAGAAAATTTGGCTGATTTTGGAAAAAAAGGGGGAAATACCCTCTAAAAATTATAGAACCTTAATGAAAATCACACCATCATATTCAGCGTATCAGAGAACCCCGCTGCAGTGGTTTCAAGCTCCTATCTACAAAAATTTGGAATTTTGCATTTTTTGCCAGAAGAAAGATCACGGATGCGTGTTTATTTATATTATTTTTTTTCCCAGGGGTGATCTTATCGACCCAGTGATCCTAGAATATCGTGTGAGGAATCATTTAAACGGAAATTAAAAGTTCTAGTGCCCTTTTTAAGTGACCAAAATAAATGGAGGGCAACTAGGCCACCTCCACCGCTCATTTTTTTTCCAATTCACCCGATCAAAATTTTGAGATACCCATTTTGTTCAGCATGGTCGAAAATATGATAATTGAGTCTTTTAGGATGACTTAGTCCCCCGAAGTCCCCAGGGGGAGGGCTGAAAGTTATGAACTTTACCCAATGTTAAATATAGTATTGGTTATTGGGAAGTATACAGACGTTTTCAGAGGGAATTTTTTCTGGTAGTGGGGGGGGAGTGGGTCGGGGGTTATGTGGGAGGATCTTACCATGAAGGAAGTTTTCATGGGAGAAGGGACATTGCTATGAAGGGGGCGCCGGATTTCCCAGCATTATTTAAATAAATATCAGAAATTATATATAAAAAAAACGCCTCGCTCTTTACGCTAAAGTTTGCTTTCTCACAACTCTATTTTTTTTAAACAATAAAAAACTTTAGCGTAAAGAGCAAGGCGTTGAGGAGGGGACAACTCCTTTCATATACGGAATAATTTCTGTTCGTTTTAAGTTTTAACGTCGTTCCTTACTTTCAGTTTTAAAAAAACTTGTTTTTTTTATTTAATCTCAACAAAAATCACACCATCAGGTTCAACATATTAAAGAATCATGTTGTAGATGTTTCAATATCCTATATCTAAAAATGTTTAACTTTATATATTTTTGCCAGAAAAAATATCACGGTTGCGTGTAGATGCGTGTTTATCCTAGTATATTTGGAGAGGACTCACTCAAACGAAAACTAAATGTTCTAGTGCCCTTTTTAGGTGACCAAAAAGATTGGAGGGCAACTAATCCCGCTTCCCTGGTCTTTTTTCCCAAAATCGTCCAATCAAAATTTTGTGATAGCCATTATGTTCTTCATAGTTTAATGGCCAAATACATATACCTTTGGATATAACATTGCCCCCCCCCCCCAAAGCTTCAGGGGAAAGGTCCTTAGGTTATAATATTTGACCATTGCTTACGCATAGTATTTTTTATTAGGAAGTAAAACAAAAATAAATTAAATAAAAAAAAGTTTTTTCAACTGAAATTAAGGAGCAATATTGAAACATAAAAATCATAGAAATTATTTCATATATGAAATGGGTTGCCCCCTCCTCAACACCTCGCTCTTTACGCTAAAGTTTGAATTTTGTCCCCAATTCCTTAAGAACAACTCCAGAAACTCAATGGTCGTTTCATTAGAACAATAAGAAGCTTTATTAAGTACTAAAAAACATTAGCGCAAAGAGCGAGGTGTTGAGGAAGGGACAACCCCCTTTAAATGCGTAATAATTTATATTCGTTTTATGTTTTAATGTTACTCCTTACTTTCAGTTGAAAAAAATTGTTTTTTTTTAATTTAATATGTGGACAATAGGCAAAGTTAATAGCTTGCAGCCCTTCCACCGGGGACTGTGGAGGGTCAAGTCGTCTTCAAAGACATAGTCATTAGATTTTTGACTATGCTGAAAAAATGGCTATCTCAAAACATTTATTGGTTGACTTTCGGTAAAAATGAGCGTGAGAGGAGGCTAGTTGCCCTCCAGTATTTCTGGTCGCTTAAAAAGGGCAGTAGAACTTTTGATTTCTGATTAAATTAGCCCTCTCCCGATCTTCTACAATTACTGGTTCGATGCGGTCCCCCTGATGGGATCAAAAAAAAAAGAAAAAAAAAAGCATGTAGGCCTATCCGTGATCTTTCCTTTACCGAAAAAAAATAAAGAAAAAAAAGAGAAATCTTTTTATACAAGAGCTTGAAACCTCGACAGTAGGGCTCTCTGGTATGCTGAATTCGATAGTGTTATTTCCATTAAGATCACTTGAGGTTTTTTTGGGTGAGGGAGGGGTTTCCCTCCTTTTAAAAAAATTCGTTTGATATATCTATTGTTATCAAGCCTCTGTTTCTTAGAGTTTCGGTTACTATTGAGTCGTATTGCTTACAGTTCTATACTTACAGTTCGTTAACAGGAACTGTTTGATTATTAAACTTGATTGATTTGGAAGCTGTTTGATTTGTGTACCAAGATGATAAAGTCTTTTCGAAAACAATAAAAAGTATGTTTTATATTGTAAATTGACTGCCTTTGTTATACTGATTTGACTGAAAACCAGAATAAATGATAAATGATATTTTGATATCATTTTATCAATATCAATTCAATATCAATATCAATCATGATATCAATTTAACCCAAGATTGAAATTTTATAACACTAGGCGGAATGTGTATAGACAAGTTTATAATGATAATGTTGATTTTAAGAACTCAAGCTTGACGTCCTTATCAGGATGGGGGGAGAGGCCAAGTCAGTTGAAACCAATTGGAAGTCCCCTGGTTCCAAGTGGAACCACGAGAAAAATATCCTTTCTTATCTTCAATGTGGTATCCTCAAAATTCTTTCTTTTAGAGAATACGAAATCTCGGATGTTTATTTGTATTGGATCACCTACTGTTGTGAAGACAGGCAATATTTTTTTCTCCACGTATCTTGTACGTGGAGCACGTGTATCCACGTACGTGAATCCACGTATCTTGTACGTGGGGAAAATCAACTTATACACATACATAGAGTAAAAGATGTTTCAATGGTTTGAATTTTTCATAGGCAACGCTGTAGCGTTGCCTGTAGTAAAGGCCATACGGCTCCAATGTTTTATTATTTATTATTATTTATTTATTTTTTTTCCCCAGAGGTACTTCATATGGAAGGGGTCGTCATAGAAACTCCAAAGGGGGATCATTCGATTGGAAATTGAGAGTTCTAGTGCCCTTTTTAAAATGATTGGAGGGCAACTAACCCCCACCCACGCCCCCCATTCCCCCAAAGACATCCAATAAAAATTTTTAGATAGCCAATTTGTTCAGCGTAGTTGATATCCAGATAGAAAATATATTATTGAGGAGGACACTCCCCCACAACCTTCAGGGCAAGGATTTAAGTTATACCCTGGGGGCATATAAGGTTTTTATAGAAGGTGTTGTCGTAGAAACTTCAAAAAAGGCTCATTCAATTGGAAATTCAGAAAGCTAGTGCCTTTTTTGATAGTCGAAAGTAATTAGAGGGCAACTAGCCCCCCCCCACGCCCATTATTATCCCAAACACATACAATCAAAATTTTGATATAGCCATTTTGTTTAGCCTGGTTCAATTCTAGATAGAAAATATGTTTTTGAGGAGGACACTCCCCCAAAACCCTCAGGGCAAGGATTTTAAGTTATGCCCAGAGGGCATATAAGGTTTTTATATAAGGTATTGTCGTAGAAACTTCAAAACAGGCTCATTCGATTGGAAATTCAAAGGCTAGTGCCCTTTTTAATAGTCGAAAGTGATTGGAGTGCAACTAGCCCCCCCACGCCCATCATTTCCCCAACACATCCAATGAAAATTTTGAGATAGCCATTTTGTTCACCGTAGTTGATTTCCAGATAAAAAATATGTTTTTGAGTAGGAGACTCCCCAGAACCTTCAGGGCAATGGTTTTAAGATATGCCCTGGGGGCATATAAGGTTTTTATATAAGGTGTTGTCGTAGAAACCTCAAAACATGCTCATTCGATTGGAAATTCAAAGGGATAGTGCCCTTTTTAATAGACGAAAGTGATCGGAGGGCAACTAGCCCCCCCCCTTCGACCATCATTCCCCCAAACACATCCAATCAAAATTTTGAGATAGCCATTTTGTTCAGCGTAGTTGATTTTCAGATAGAAAATATGTTTTTGAGGAGGACACTCCCCCACAAACCTCAAGGCAAGAGTTTTAAGTTATACCCTGGTGATATATAAGTTTTTTTATAGAAAGCGGTGTCGTAGAAACATCAAAAAAGGCTCGTTCGATTGGAAATTCCGAAGGCAAGTACCCTTTGTAGTAATTGACAGTGATTTGAGGGCAACTAACCCCCCTCTCACGCCCACCTTTTCCCCAAACACATCCAATCAAAATTTTAAGACAGCCATTTTATTAAACGTAGTTTTAAGTTCTGGAAATTAGGTTTTTGAGGATTACAACTCCCCCAAAGCCCTCAGGGCAAGGGTTGTAAACATACAATACATACAGGATTCTCAAAATCCTTCATATTATTTCTTATGGAAGGGATGCTCGTATAAACTTTAGAGAGGGCTCATTTGATTGAAAATTAAAAGTTCTTGTTCACATTTTAAGAGTCAAAAGAGATTGAAGGGCAACTAGCCCTTCTCCCTCCTCCTCGCCCTAAACGCATCAGACAAAAATTTTGATGTAGATATTTTGTTAAAATAGTTCTGATAACAAAAAACTCCGGTGTCGACACAGCCCACCAGGGCCCGGGAGTGGGCGTTTTAAGTTATACTCTGGGGCACAACTTATTAAGGGGGGTTTATAACTTATGGGAAGGAGTTTCATACGTGAAGAACGTACAGCAAATCTATTATAATTATTCAATTATAAGGTTAAAATGCAGACTCTGTGGGAGGTGCGAAATTGCTTTGGCACACAAAATCCTATTAAAGTCAATTCCAAACAGTTGTGATGCCTTTCTGCCAGCATGGTCTTTTTCAAAGAAAATTAAAGGCCATTTTAAACTTAAGCTCAGGAGATACAAATACTTGCTAAAATTCAAACTCAAAATGACCAGAAATTACTATTAAGAAACACATGAAACTCAAAACGAACAGCAACTAAATAAACAATCATAGCAAAAACATACAACAAGTAACAATTTCGATGAATAAAAACATCTTAAAGTAAGTAATGCTGAAACTGAATATGAAAATCAAGCTTAAAACGAAAACAAATATTTTGCTATTAAAGTATAAATGAAACTTAAAACGAACAGAAATTAAATAAACAATCAATGCGAACAAACATACAATATATATTCATGTAAATTAATAAATAAATCTTAAAACGAGTGAAACTTAAAAAGAATATGCAAATAAAGTTTGAATCGAATAAAAATAGCTACAAACAAGAGTTTGGGTATCGCCTCACTGCAGAAGCCTAAAACCTACTGCGTCATTGGCGCTTTACTGAAAATGAATTATATTACAAATGTTTTCTTTTGTACTTAATATTGAAAATAAATATTAAAATTACAGTAAAATTTTGAACTGATGAGCTTTCAGCAACTAATATTAGCAATTAATAATTAGCAATGCATCAAGTGTTCAGTTTAATTTGTTAGTTCTTTTCAAGATTGGTCAAGACAAATATAGTTTCACTACAAACAAAATTTGGATACTGCCCCCTTCTTTAACTGCAAAAACCTAAAGCCTTCTGCGTCATTGGCGCTTCATTGAAAACGAATTACTCTTATATTACAAATTTATTATTTTCCAGTTCTTACAGCATTGAAAATGAAAACAAAAATTACAGTGAAAAAAAATTCTTGAACTGATGGATCTTTCAACAATTAATATCATTATATATATAATATTCAATTTGATTTTGTTTAAACTTTCCAAGACTGTTCAAGAATCATATAGTTTTGCCATTTTTATTTACTCTGCCATTTTTTCTAACTAATCGTGTTAGTTTGTTATGAAAACATTATATGGCTTCCAGGCATTTCTATTTGAGGGGAAAACTGCACCTCAAACTATGTGGAACATGCATTTTCTTGCATGAAACACCAAAATATAATAACATGTCAAGTTTCGGAGTGTTACACCACTCGCAAGCAAGTGCCATTGGTATTTTTGAAGCCGCATGGTCAATTTAGGGGGCGGAGGGTAGGATAATTCTCGTAGCAGCCCCATTCCGTCGTGGTATGTTTCACATTTTCAACACCTGGCGTCTGGACTATCATATAATCTACCAAGCATACAACTACCCCAAATCAGTATCAATAAATAAATGAAACCCAAAACAAACAAAAATTAAAATAAATGTTAGAGTTAAACTCAAAACGAGCATAAATTAATATGAGTAGGGTTAAAAACCCCTGTGCTTTCTAAAAGCCAGAATATAATTTGTATTTTACTGAAAAAAAAAATTCAAATGAGTTTACTGAAAAAAAATGTTCATTGTCAATTTAATATACATATGCTGATATGTATTCCCTAAAATCTTAATTAATTTTTGATTTCTTAAAGTTACAAAAGTGAAAACATTTCAAAAAAATGTTTTCAGTAAAGCGCCAATGACGCAGTAGGTTTTAGGCTTCTGCAGTGAGGCGATACCCAAACTCTTGTTTGTAGTTATTTTTATTCGATTCAAGCTTGATTTGCGTATTCTTTTTAAGTTTCACTCGTTTTAAGTTTTATTTATTCATTTACATGAATATATATTGTATGTTTGTTCCCATTGATTGTTTATTTAATTTCTGTTCGTTTTAAGTTTCATTTATACTTTAATAGCAAAACATTTGTTTTCATTTTAAGCTTGATTTTCAAATTCAATCTAAGCATTTCTCGCTTTAAGATCTATTTATTAATTTATATTAGTACCTGTTGTATGTTTCTTGCTATGATTGTTTCATTAATTTCTGTTCGTTTTGGGTTTCATTTATTCTTTAGTAGTGATTGCTGGTCATTTTGATTTTAAATTTCAGTAAGTATTTGTATCTACTGATCTTAATTTTAAAATGGCCATTAATTTTCTTTTAAACTTTTTTTTTTATTAATTAAAGACAATAACGGGGTAACTGCATAAGGTTTACATGGTTAATCTGAAAAATCAACTAAAAACCACAGTTAAACAAAGCTTCGGTTTAAACAGTATAGAAATTAGGGTTAAAATTAAAATCGTATTACTTGAAAAGTGGAGTTACTTGGGGGCACTGTTTGTCCCATCCGAGTTGTCGGTGTAGACTTGATTGAAAACTACCAACAGATTAAATGAAAGTATTTTTTTCCTATCCAAACGAAAAAGCTCAAACAATTTGGCCAGATTTCTGGAAATAGTTTTTTTTTTGTCTAAAGGTCTTCTGATGTTTGTTTTTATTTCACAAACTATATGATGGACTGGTCATAATTTATAACCAACATTTGAATATATTACCTTAAAGAATACCCGACAAAAATTATACATAGCACAGTGCAAGAGAAAACAACTTTATCTAATTAGCTCAGCATCGTAATTTAAAATGTTTTTATTTAATTTTATTTGTTGAGAAATTTAAAGTTTCTAAGATAAATTTTCAAAAAGTTTGAAGCGAATTAACAAGCTAGGTATTCATCATAAGCAAGGTGTAGTATAATTATTGTTTTTTTTTTTTTTTAATAGACTTAGGCGTGATCTCGGCACGACACTTTGAGAGGCAACGCTGTAGCGTTGCCTATAGTAAAGGCCATAAGGCTCCAATGTTTTATTATTATTTTTTTTTTCCCAGAGGCACTTCATATGGAAGGTGTCGTTGTAGAAACTTAAAAGAGGGCACATTCGATTGGAAATCGAGAGTTCTAGTGCCCTTTTTAATAGTCGAAAATGATTGGAGGGCAACTAGCCCCCCCCATGCCCATCATTCCCCCAAACACATCCGATCAAAATTTTGAGCTAGCCATTTTGTTCAGCGTAGTTGATTTCCAGATCGAAAATATATTTTTGTGGAGGACAGTCCCCCATAACCCTAAAGTAAAGGGTTTTAAGTTATGCCCTGGGGGCATATAAGGCATTTTAGAAGGCGTTCTCGTAGAAACTTCAAAACAGGCTCATTCGGTGGCAAATTAAAGGGCTAGTGCCCTTTTTAATAGTCGAAAGTGATTGGAGTGCAACTAGGCCCCCCCCCTCACGCCCATAATTTCTCCAAGCACATCCAATCAAAATTTTGAGATAGCCATTTTGTTCAGCGTAGTTGATTTCCAGATAGAAAATATATTTTTGAGGAGGACACTCCCCCACAACCCTCAGGGCAAGGGTTTTAAGTTATGCCCTGGGGGCATATAAGGTTTTTATAGAAGGCTTTGTCGTAGAAACTTCAAAAAAGGCTCATTCGATTAGAAATTCATAGGGCTAGTGCCCTTTTTAATAGTCGAAAGTGATTGGAGGAGGAACTTTGAGATAGCCTTTTTGTTCAACGTAGTTGATTTTCAGATAGAAAATATTTTTTTGAGGAGGACACTCCCCCATAACCCTCAAGGCAAGGGTTTTAAGTTATACCCTTGGACAATATAAGGTTTTTATAGAAGGTGTTGTCGTAGAAACTTCAAAAAAGGCTCATTCGATTGGAAATTCAAAGGGCTAGTGCCCTTTTTAATAGTCAAAAGTTATTGGAGGGCAACTAACCCCCCCTATCACGCCCAGATTTTCCCCAAACACATCCAATCGAAATTTTGAGATGGCCATTTTATTAAACGTAGTTTTAAGTTCTGGAAATTAGGTCTTTGAGGATGACAACTCCCTCACAGCCCTCAGGACAAGGGTTGTAATTTAAGAATTCTCCGAATCCTTTATATTATTTTGTATGGAAGGGATACTCGTATAAACTTTAGAGGGCTCATTTGATAGGAAAATTGAAAGTTCTTGTTCACTTTTTAAGGGTCAAAAGATATTGGAGGGCAATTAGCCCCCCCCCTCCCCCACGCCCTAAAATCAGCAGATAAAAAATTTGTTAAAAATAGTTCAAAGGTTAAGTAACAAAACTCTGGCGTCGACAAAATCCCCTAGGGCCCGGGGACAGGAAGGGATTCTCGTATAAACTTCAGAAAGGACTCATTTGATTGGAAATTGGAAGTTCTAGTCCAGCTCTTACGAGTCAAAATCGATCGAAGGGCAAATACAAATTATAGCTCTTTACTTAGGTAACGCTATAACATTGCTTCTGGCCTAAAAAGTTGAGTAGAAATTTCAGCTTCCATTTTTATGAATATCCGAATTTTTATGAATATGGGGAGCATATTCCACGGCTGGGAAATTTCTGCTGGGTGGAATTTAACGCGGGGGAATTATCAGCAGAAAAATAAAATGTTCTTTGAGGGGGGAGGAACGTCCCATGGGTGGTGTTTCCAAATGTTAATTATTCAGGGAGGGGACGACTAAACCCATTCGGTAATATTCTAAATTTTACATCTGAAAGTAACGGGATAAAGAATCAACGGAAATGTCAGAGATAGCACTTCAGGTTCCTTCAGACGATTTTGTTAGTGTCTTTTGAGGAAAGACATTTTTCAAAAGACAGATTATATTCATTTGTTTTACTTTCTCTTTGGCTGCTCAATTATGCATGTGAGGTTGGAGAATTTCTCCCACCACTGTCTCCGCTAATGTTTCAGTTTTTATCTCAAGCCTTAAAAATGAACGCAATGCGATAAAAGTATGACACAAAATAGCATATATTGGATAATATATACGCATAACACGGAACAATTAATCAAAATGACATATTATGAGTCGAGGCTCACCCAAATGATGGGCCAGGGGGCTCACCATTCCACAATCTATGAAATCAGTCCTGCAATAACTGAAAATATAAAGTATTTTTGAGTATTTTAACGTCTTCCACAACTCAAACGGTCCAACATTCTACAGCCCAATGAGTCTGTCTAATCTCCTAAATCGGGAGTGGAGGAGATAAGTGAAGGTCCGCCCCGTATTGGATGAGTCTCCACCCTCACCCTCCCCCTCTCCTACTGTCTAAGCTAAAGTTTTCTTCTTTATGCCAGCTACGCCACCCCCACCTCAAAGACTTTAATAAGGTAAACTTTTGTATGGGAAGAACACATAGTAAATCTATTATAATTATCCAATTATGGTTAAAATACATACTCTGTGACAGAAGCAAAATTGCTTTGGCACACAAAATCCTATTAAGGTCAATTCCAAACAGTCGTGATCCCTTTGTGTCAGCAAGTGAAATGGTCAAAACACCCTTATTTGAGTTTTTTTCAATCCATGTATTGTTTCCAATCGCTGTCCACAAGTTATGCAAGCTGTCTATTGTTCATACATAAGGTTTTTATCAAAGAGGTAATCGTATAGACTTTGAAAAAAACCTCACTCGATTTAAATTGAAAGTTCTAGATCCGTTTTTTAAAGTCAAGAATAATCGGAGACTAAGCAACCTCCCCGCATGCAATAAAAACTTGAAACTTTTTACATTCAAAAACTAACGAAAATTAATTATAAAAAACTTTCCGAAAAATAAGTTTTTCAAAGAAAAGTAAAGGCAATTTTAAACTTAAGCTCAGGAGATATGAATACCTGTTAAAATTCAAACTCAAAACGACCAGGAATTACTATTAAAGAATAAATGAAACCCAAAACGAACAGAAATTAAATAAACAATCATAATAAAAAACATACAACAAGTAAAAATATAAATGAATAAATAGATTTTAAAGAAAGTAATGCTTAGATTGAATATGAAAATCAAGCTTAAAACGAAAAAAAAATAGTTTGCTATTAAATTATAAATGAAACTTAAAACGAACAGAAACTAATAAACAATCAATGCGAACAAACATACAATATATATTAATGTAAATGAATAAATAAATCTTAAAACGAGTGAAGCTTAAATTGAATATGCAAATCAAGTTTTAATCAAATAAAAATAACCACAAACAAAAGTTTGGGTATCGACTCACTGCAGAAGCCTAAAACCTACTGCGGCGTTGGCGCTTTACTGAAAAAGAATTATGTTACAAATGTTTTCTTTTGTACCTAATATTGAAAATAAATATCAAAATTACAGTAAAATTTTGAACTGATGAGCTTTCAGCAATTAATATCATTATACATCAAATATTCAGTTTAATTTATTAGTTTTTTCCAAGATTGGTCAAGACAAATATAGTTTCACTACAAACAAAATTTGGATACTGCCCCCTTCTTTAACTGCAAAAATTTAAAGCCTTCTGCGTCATTGGCGCTTCATTGAAAACGAATTACTGTTATATTACAAATTTATTCTTTTCCAGCTCTTACAGCATTGAAAATGAAAAAAAAAATTACAGTGAAAAAAAATCAGGAACTGATGGATCTTTCAAAAATTAATAGCATTATATATCTAATATTCAATTTTATTTTGTTTATACTTTCCAAGACTGTTCAAGACTCGTATAGTTTTCAGTAAGGCGCCAATGACGCAGTAGGTTTTAGGCTTCTGAAGTGAGGCGATACCCAAACTCTTGTTTGTAGTTATTTTTATTCGATTCAAACTCGATTTGCATATTCAATTTAAGTTTCACTCGTTTTAAGATTTATTTATTCATTTACATTAATATATATTGTATGTTTGCTCGCATTGATTGTTTATTTGATTTCTGTTCGTTTATAGTTTGATTTATACTTTAATAGCGAACTATTTTTTTTTGTTTTAAGCTTGATTTTCATATTCAATCTAAGCATTACTCGCTTTAAAATCTATTTAGTCATTTATATTATTATTTGTTGTATGTCTTTTGCTATGATTGTTTATTTAATTTTTGTTCGTTTTGGGTTTCATTTATTCTTTAATAGTATTTTCTGAACGTTTTGAGCTTGAATTTTGACAGGTATTCATATCTCCTGAACTTAAGTTTAAAATGGCCTTTACTTTTCTTTGAAAAACTTATTTTTCGGAAAGTTTTTTTTTTAACTAATACATGAAATACTTGTTATTATTAAGCATAAATTGTTAGTATAAACTATGAAAAGATCCAATTTCCTGACTTGAAACGTAAGCTAGAAACACTAAATTAAAAAATAAAGGAAAAACGTTAGAATAAGAAATTAAGAAAAGTATTATGAAGCCACATTCGAAGAAAATTGAAAAAACTGCGTTCCTGCTACCCTGACTATTTTTTTTATGACTAACATTGAATGCGTGGGATAGACCTAACATATAATGTGCCTATTCAAGTTCGGTTTTCCAAGTCATGACTAGCCCACACTTTTATTGATGGTCTTAAAAGTTCTTAAATTTTTGAAAAAAGGAAAATAAGACTTTCGTTCATTTTTGAGAATTGCTATAAGCCAATTTGAAGGAAAGTAAATTGTCTGAATTGTTATATTTATGTTTTTATCCAAACACTCAAACAAAGTTAGCCACACAAAAAGCTTCAAAGGCTGTTTTTCTTCTGTTAATTTTTTCATTCAAAGTCTATAAGATTCGGGGGTGACATGCCAACATATTGCAAAGGAATTTGACTATTGTGATGGGGCAAGACTGAAGGATACTAAGTTCTAAAAATAAATTTCTACCAGCCATTGTGATTACTAGATATACTAGTTCTTACAACTATAAAACCCATTTTATAGACACAATATGTCAAATCACTATAGGGCAGTATATAATTCTTTCTTCCATTCCATGCATCCTATATGCTAGTGACAGAAAATTTATTTTGACAATGCTATTTGGTTAATTTTGAATGAAGTTGGTCAAAATTCAAAAAAAATTTTATCTTAGCAATACTCACGAAGTCTTCCAAAGCAGTGACCATTTCTGTTGATTTATTTTTTTTTTTTTTGATAATAGATGCCTCTTCGTGCAAGCAGTTTTATATATCTCGCTGTTCTTTTGTATTAAGAATCATAACACAGGACAACATTAAAGTTGCATTTCCCCAGATGGCTAGTAAATTATAAAAAAAAAAAAATATATTGGATTTAGATGGGATCCTGAATGGGAATTCTTATAAGAAATTATGTATCCAGAATAAAAAACTAAATAAAATGTAGTTTCCTGAAAGTACTTTCATCCGAAATCGTAAATGCTTAATCAAAAGAACATAAAATCAAACAGTTCGTGGTAACGAACTGTAATTAAGGAGCGACTCGGCTCAATGGTAACCGAAACTCTAAAAAACGGAGTTTTGATACCAATAGGTGCATAAGAGAATAAGATTTTTATGCTGATTTTAAATATATAAGTTTCATCAAGTTTAATTTTACCAATCAAAAGTTACGCTGAGAAAATTTGCCATATTTTCAAAAAAGGGAGAAAAAAAAACCTAACAGCTATAGAACTTTAATGAAAATAATATCATCAGATTCGGCGTATCAGAGAACCCTACTATCGAAGTTGCAAGCTCCTATCTGCAAAAATGCGGAATTTTGTATTTTATTGCTAGAAGAAAGATCACGGATGCGTGTTTATTTATTTATTTTTTCCCAGGTGTGATCGTATCGATTCATTAGTCCTAGAATATCGTAAGAGGGCTCATTCAAAAGGAAATTAAAAGCTCTAATGCCCTTTTTAAGTGACCAAAAAAATTGGAGGGCAACTTGGCCCCCCTCCCACGCTAATTTTTTCCTGAAATCACCCAATCAAAATTTTGAGATAGCCATTTTCTTCAGCATAGTCAAAAATCTAATAAATATGTCTTTGAGGACGACTTAACTCCCCCATAGTCCGTGGGGGAAGGGCTCCAAGTTATGAACTTTGCAAATTGTTTACATATAGTATTGGTTATTGGGAAGTATACAGGCGATTTCAGGAGGGATTTTTTTTCTGGTGGGTGGGGGGTCGAAGGTGGGGGTTAGGAGGAAGGATCTTTCCATGGAGTATGTTTCCTTGGGTGAAGGGACATTTCTATGAAGGGGGTGAAAGTAAGGAGCAACATTAAAACTTAAAACGAATAGAAATTATTATGTATATGAGGGGTTTGCCCCCTATTTAATACCTCACTCTTTACGCTATATTTTTTTTTAGTACTTTAAAAAGTGCTATTTATTCTAATTAACCGGGACTTTGTGATTCAGGGGTTTTTGATTCGAACAAAGTTCAAACTTTAGCGTAAAGAGTGAGGTATTGACTAGGGGGGCGAACTCCCCAATATAATTAAAAAAATACGAATATAGAAGCTCGTTATGTAATTTAATTCGTAAGTTACGTCATAACAAAATTTCGAGAAATCCATTTAGCCAAAAAAAATAAAAAAAATTAATATGCAAATTTCGTTTTAATTATTCATGTGCGGTGAGCCACAATCAAAACCTGCGTTAATTAAAAATCTTTCAGAAATTAAATAAAAAAAACAAATATTTTTAACTGAAAGTAAGGAGCGACATTAAAACTTTAAACGAACAGAAATTATTCCGTATATGAAAGGGGCGGTCCCCTCCTGAACGCCTAGCTTTTTATGCTAAAGTTTGACTCTGTCTCACAACTTTATTTCTTAAAACAATAAAAAAAAATAGCGTAAAGAGCAAGGCTTTGAGGAGGGGACCGCTCCTTTCATATACGGAATAATTTCTGTTTGTTTTAAGTTTTAAAGTCACTCCTTACTCTCAGTTAAAAAAAAAGACTTGTTTCTTTATTTAATACTGACAAGAGACCAAACGTAGGCTCAACGTTGGCTAAAATCAAATAAGTAAAATAGATAGCCTGATGGTATCTAAGTGGCAAGATAGTACTTAAAACCGAAGGACGGTTTACTGAGTCCCGTACCCTAAGAAATCAAATAAGTTAAATAGAAAGCACAATAGTAACTATCTATACGAGATCTTCTTATTCTCCTTGGAAGCTATTAAAAAAAAACATGTTTTCTCAACTGAAAGTAAGGAGCAACATTAAAACTTAAAACGAACGGAAATTATTACGTATATGAGGGGGTTCACCCCCAGATCAATACCTTGCTCTTTACGCTAAAGTTTGAGTTTTGTTCCAATTCTTTAAGAATGACCCTGAATCACACAGGTCGTTTAATTAGAATAAATAGCTCTTTTGAAAGTACTAAACTACTTTAGCGTAAAGAGCGAGGTATTGACGAGGGGGCGAACGCCCTCAGGTACGTAATAATTTCTGTTCGTTTTAAGTTTTAATGTTGCTCCTTACTTTCAGTGGAAAAAACTCGTTTTCTAAATTTAATTTCTGATCATTTTTTAAAAGATTCTGGGAAATCCGGGGCCCCTTCATGGGAAATTCTCTTCCCCCATGATAAATTACTCCATAAAAAGATCTTTTCACGTACCCCCCCCCCCCACAAAAAAATCCCCTCCGAGAACGTTTATATATTTCCCCAGAATCAATACTATATGTAAACAACGGACAAAGTTCATAACTTGCAGCCCTTCCTCCGGGAATTGTGGGGATTAAGTCGTCCTCAAAGATATAGTTATTAGATTTTTCGACCATGCTGAACAAAATGGCTATCTCAAAAGTTTGATCTGGTGACTTTGCAGAAAAATGAGCAAGGGAGGGGGCATAGTTGCCCTCCGATTTTTTTTTATCACTTAAAAAGGGCAATATAACTTTTAATTTCCATTCGAATTATTTCTCTCGGGACCATCTAAGATCACTGGGTTGATACGATCACCCCTGAAATAAAAACAAACAAAACAAATAAACACGCATCCGTGATCTTTCTTCTGGCAAAAATTACAAAATTACACATTTTTGCAGAGAGGAGCTTGAAACCTCTAAAGAAAGGTTCTCTGATACGCTGAATCTGATGGTGTGATGGTGCCATTAAGATTTTATTACTTTTATAGGGTATTTCCTCCTTTTTTCGAAAATAAGGCAAATTTTTTCAGGATCGTAATTTTTGAAAGGTAAGACTAAACTTGATGAACCTTTCATATTTAAAATAAGCATAAAAATCCGATTTTGTGGATGTATATATTCGTATCAAAATTCTGTTTTTTAGGGTTTTGGTTACTATTGAGCCGGGTCGCTGCTTACTTACAGTTCGTTACCATGAACTGTTTGATATATGAAGATAATTTGTGCATATATTTTTGTTGGTATTTTTTTTTTTTGCAAACGCTAATCAATCTGAACATTAGAGAGTTTTTCAACACCAAAATAGTGTCCTTTAAAAATTATATCCAATCTCAAGAATAAATGTTACTTAATTAGTAACGTTAAAAATAGCGTATCTTGTAAAAACCTAATTCTTGTAACTTAAACAATTTCAAGCTATTCGCATTCAACGTCATCAAACCAGAGTGAACTACAGAGGTTAGGGTAAAATATTTTGATGTGGGAAACCTCTATTGTTAAATGATAAAGTGTTGTGTAGAAAAAATGAAACAGATGGCATCTTTTATCATATCGCTGTTATTAAATTTCCTTTTTAGATTTGGTTTTAAGCTTTCTTTTACTAATTTTGTTTGCATCCCCCTTTCATTTCACGCTGCTTTAGATGTTGTATACATTATATTTGCTCAATGGTATTATCTATGTTGTAGTTTATTTTATTATTCTTTTAATGCTTCGTTTTGTTCAATGACCTTTGAGATAAAAGTAACTATGTGTTTTTAAACTATTCATATTTACGGTTGTTTTAACTTTAGGGAACGTTATTAATTTTTTTCTTTTGTACCAGTATATATTTTAAAGCTAATATCTAATTATAATAATTCTAAGCTTATAGGTTCATTCTATGGATTCAGTGGATTTACTTAGTAAAATACCAAAAAAACATGGTAAATGGCTTTAAACTAACACTTCTTACACTGTTTTGTCTAATCGGAGGCAAATCATAATAGCCAATAAATAAAGGAATCATGATTGCCTGGTATAGTATACACCACGGTTCATAGGAATAAACTGCCATATTCTAGTAAGAAAAAGCTGCTGTTTGAGCCTAATCAGGAATGGTAACTCATTTCGGTTAACATCAACAGTGAAAGTGTATTGCGAAAACAAATTCATGGGAGGTTTGAAAAAGAACTGAAAATCCCTTGAAAATGGCAAATTTTACTGATTTCCTGGCCGGTGAAAGACTGTTGTAAGCAATACAAATTAGTCTTTTATTTTCTTTAGGCTACTTGAAAGCGCTTCTTCTTTTAACCATGATTTGCTTCTTCGGGTGTATGTTTTCCGTAAACCACTAGTTCTTAGATTTCTACGATAATAGGGAAATACCACGAGTCAATTTATTTAAACCAGTTTTGCCAGTCATATGTGGCAAAACCTGCAAAGCAATATACCTCTATTGATTTATTGGCTGATAAAAGATCATCGAGAGTCACACAAATTAATTTTTCATTTCCTTCTTGCTACTTGAGGTTTTTTCTCACCCTACGTTTGTTTCGTTGCGTTTTTCTTTTTTTTCTAGTAAGATGCTAGTTTCTCATAATTCTATGAACGTAGATTATTATAACGAGACAGTTTATTTGAATCAGTTTTGTAGTTATATGGAGCATAAACTGCGAAGTAACAAATTTTCTTCAGTTTAAGCTCAAACTTCGCTCTCTGCTTCTCACAGAAAAACCATTAAGTTCAACTTAGATTTAAACATAAGTTAGAGAAAATTAAAATTCAATTAATTTAAATTTAAATTTTGGTTAGAGATCTACATGACCTAATTTCAAAGTTTCATAAATAGCCTAATATAAACCTAGTTTAGTCAAAAATGTCCTCAAAACAGTAAACAGAAAAAAAAACATTATGTATATCCCTTACTCGCATAATGCGTAAAATTTGCTAGTTTTCGGTCAAAGAATCTGAAAAAAAATATAGCCTACAGGCTTTCAGATTCTTTGATGCATCATCTGATGAATATTGGAGGAAGCACCCTAAAGAAATAGATAAGATGGACCTACAAGTTGTTTTTGTACGGTGGTAAAGTACTAAGGTGTTAATTTTTTTTTCGGAGGGGGGGAAGGGTGGCTGAATTAAAAAAAATCCGATAGTTTGAGTAAGAAGTGCCCAGGAATCAAGAAAATTAGGATTTTGGGGGAGTGATGTCTTATTACTGGGAATAACTGAAGATATTGATGACGACGAAGATTATAATGAAAATACCATTGTCGATGACAAAAAATACAATGATAGCAATGCTGGTAACAAACAAGATACACAGCTTCAATGATAACTGTGATAATAGCAATCATGATTTAAACAATGATGTTAATTATAACAATGAGGTTGACTTTGGTTTCGTCGTTTCTATTATCATCGTTATTGTGCTTCTCAACATCATCTAATGCCTTTCATAAAATATCTTATGCGACCACAATCAAACCATTCGTCTAGTGTTTCCTTCTTCTATGTCCTATACAGTTTCAGTTCCGGTGACTCAAAAGGCATTATGTATCATTTTTGGGAAACTGAAACAATTGCACAGTTTTTCCACACCGCTCTTAAGATTGGTTAAGATGGTTTTCCCGTATTTTATCTAAACCTCAATATACACCAAAATCTTCGTTGGATATTTGTTATGTTTTATTTGCAAGCGGGCGAAGTCCAAAAATGATGTTTGGTAAAGATACGACTTTTGGTAGTATATCAGAGACTTAGAAAACCTTCCTTAGACAAACAAATGGTTGCAATAAAAGTAAAATAAAAGAAGGAAATATGCTCTTCTGCAAAGTTAATGAAAAACGGAAAAAAAGAGAAAGATGACACAATAGTGTTATATTATCATCACAACAAAAAGTGATTGAAAAGAGTGATTTTCTTTGTTGATTTGCCTTGTTGTTCAAGGAAAGGGGGCTGTAAGTTTTGTGCACAGATTTTTTGGCAATGGCAGTTCTAATGGTGCACATCTTATTTTGATCAGACGCCATTTTCGAGAGGTTCCAGACTGTTGTCAGAAATTCCTACAAATTGTAACAAACTTTTACTATTACGTTTAATCGAAATAATAGTCATCATTTCTGAACCAGCTACAAATAGGAATTGTTCTCACCAGACAGCTTGTTTAGACGTTTTTTAAATTCTTGGTTACTGTGAGCCGTGGTTCGTTGCCGCGTTGCAGTTATCGCTGCAACCTTGATTTGCATCGTTTAGGCTATGCTATTATTTAATTATAGGTTGAAAACAACTGATTTTGCTTTTTGAATTCAAAAGTAATTGGTTTTGGAATCTGGCATACCATTGCTTTCAACTATAACATTATTGAACCAAAAAAAAAAGTTTATTCCAATTAATTTTTTCACAAATATGAGTACTTTTTTTAAAAAGCTACAATCATTTACAAATTTCAATAAAAATATACAAAAGAAAAGCGAAATATGTCAATAAGCAGTTGAAATTTCAATTCACTTGTCAAATTAGTCCTTGTCCTTTCACAAAAGGAAAACAAAAATAAGAAAATATCCTCTCTTGTATCTCTTAAATATCCTCTTTATATTCAGCTCGTGACTCTAATATCCAATATATTCTGTAGATACCAATATAGTCTCTTCTTATGACAGAATTCTCTCTCTCTAAAAAAAAAATAAAGCAAAATTTCGAGGTAACAACAAAAAGATGTATTCTTAGACATATTCTATTAAAACAATTTGATATATGATATATTGCATGTGAAGATCTGTGCTAAATAGGGAGGGGCTGCACGCAAAACAAGGATATTAACAAGGTAGGATCAGTCCATGAGAGTCGAAGAGTTGACGTGGACGATCCGTGGACGGTTCAAAGAGTGACATCTGTCACTCTTGCGACAGGCCAAAAATATACGTAAGGGCAAATTCTGTAGTTTTCGAAAAACACAACGTTTATGCTAAGCATATTTTTTTTCAAGCTTCGTGCCCTCGAAATATTTGAAAATGTCCTTGATGTTAAAAATTTCGAAGTATTTTTAAAAAATATCTGTCAACTAATTTTAAAATGGTTATTTTCTATCTGATTCTACTGAAGGGTTAAAAAATGAAAATAAATATTTTAGTACAAAGAGTGTTATGTTGTGTTTTGGCTATTTTATTTGTTATTTACTTTTGTTTCCCCTCAGATTTTTGCTTGACATGATATAAAAATAAAGATAAAGTCAACCATATTATGCTTTAAGCTGTATGTATGAAATAAAAGTATGTAATGAAAAATTAAACAAATCGATTCATAGAATAAGTTTTTGAAAACCAAGGAAAATTGCAGTTTGGCATAAGTAGCAGTGGTGCTCCCTTTTTCACTGTTTTTCTAACGGGATCATCCTGTACAGAGGATGGTCGTAGAGTGACCTATATGTGCCCACTTAAAAGTCATTATTTCCATTTTGTGCCCTCTTTAAGTAGCACAAAATATTAGCCACAATTGAGTGCCATTTTTGCCATTCCGTGCAGTAAAACACCAATTTTGGTCAAATTAGGGCATATATCTCCTGAATATTTGCCTTCTCATATCGTCCTAAGTCTTAGGAAGGACGCTCTCTTTTCGATTGCTTCAAAAAATCATAATTCTATAGAACGCCAATAGCTTAGATTTAAATGATTTATTTGGCATATACATATAGATAAAATAGATATAAGCATTAATAACGCAAACATACAGATTCTCAAGACATACATAATAGCAATAATAGATACGAACAAACTCTCAACGACATTAAGTTTTAACAGTGATGTTAAGGAGTCCCGACATAACCTTTAAATGGGTAGTCCCGAAGCCTTGATCCTAGAAATGAGTAACTGAAACTAACAAAGTTTAAATTTGTTTTTATTTTGAATTGTATATGCCCTTGGGTTGGATTCTTCGCCTGATTTTGGTTTCTTAATCTGTATATAATCTAGGTAGACCTTCGACATTTAGATGAAACGAATGGAACTGATACAGTTCAAATAGGAATGGATCTGTCAGAGTTTTATATGTCTGTTGAATGGGATATTCTTGCAGTGCCAGCGAAAAGGTAAATGATTTATGTAGTAATCCAACAAGTTCTGTGTCTGGGAATTTTTGAAGTATATAAGAAACCTTCAGAAAGTAACCTCCAACTGGCTGTAAGAAACAACAAGATTAATGAAAACAATGTATCAAAAAGTTCGTGGTAACAAACTGTAATTAAGGAGCGACCCGGCTCAATAGTAACTGAAACTCTAAAAGACGGAATTTTGATACCAACAGGTACATCAAAAGATTCGCATTTTCATGGTGGTTTTACATAAACAACTTTCTTTAAGTTTAGTCTTACCAATCAAAAGCTCCTAACCCGAGAAAATTTGCTTTATTTTCGAAAAAAGGGGAAACAACCCTTAAATGTCATAGAACTTTAATGAAAATCACACCATATGATGCAGCGTATTAGAGAACCCTACTATAGAGGTTTCAAGCTCCTGTCTGCAAAAATGTATAATTTTGCCAGAAGAAAGATCACGGATGCGTGTTTATTTATTTTTTTTTCCCATGGGTGATCGTATCGATCGAGTAGTCCTAGAATATCGTGAGAGGGCTCATTCGAACGGAAATTAAAAGTTCTAGTGGCCTTTTTAAGTGACCAAAAACTTGGAGGGCAACTTGGCCCCCTCCCACGCTCATTTTTTCCCAAAGTCACCCAATCAAAATTTTGAAATAACCATTTTTTTCAGCATAGTCTAAAATCTAATTAATATGTCTTTGAGGATGACTTAATCCCCCACAGTTCCTGGGGGAAGCGCTGCAAGTAATAAACTTTGCCCATTGTTTACATATACGGTAGTATTCGTTATTGGGAAGTATACAGGCATTTTCAGGAGAATTTTTTTTCTAGTGGGGGGTCGGAGTAGGGGTTACAGGGGAGGATCTTTCAATGGAGGATATTTCCTTGGGGAAGGGACATTTCTATGAAGGAGGTGCCAGGTTTCCCAGCATTATTTAAAAAAACGATCGGAAATTAAATAAAAAAACAAGTTTTTTTCAACTGAAAGTAAAGAGGAATATTAAAACTGAAAACGAACAGAAATTATTACGTATATGAGGGGGTTCGCCCCCCAGTCAATACCTCGCTCTTTACGCTAAAGTTTTTTCTAGTACTTTCAAAAGAGCTATCTATTCTAATCAACCGGCCTTTGTGGTTCAGCGGTTTGTGATTCGAAGAAAATTCGAACTTTAGCGTAAAGAGCGAGGTGTTGACTAGGGATAGAACTCCCCAATATATGTAATAAAAACACACAAATATAGAATTTCCTTACGTAAGTTAATTCGTAAATTAAGTCTTAACAAAATTTCGAGAAAGCCAATTAGCCAAAAAAAAAAAGGGAAAATTAATATGCAAATTTAGTTTTAATTACTCATGAACCGTGAGCCAAAATCCATGCTACATTAATTCGAAAACGTTCAGAAATTAACTAAACAAACAAGTTTTTTTTTACCTGGAATTAAGGAAGCGACGATAAACCTTAAAACGAACATAAATTATTCCATTTATTAAAGGGGCTGTCCCCTCCAATGCCTCGCTCTTTACTCTAAAGTTTGACTCTTTGTCACAACTCTATTTTTTAAAACAATAAAAAACTTTAGCGTAAAGAGCGAGGCGTTGAGGAGAGGACATCCCCATTCATATACTGAATAATTTCTGTTCGTTTTAAGTTTTAATGTCGCTCCTTTCTTTTGGTTAAAAATACTTATTTTTTTTATTTAATTTTATTGAAAGACCAGATTGGACATATGTTGAAATACCAGATTGGAGAATGTCGATTTCCACCAGCAAATATCAACACATGCCAAATATTTGGGTAAAAGACGAAATCCTTTATTATATTCTTATGCATTTAGACCATTACCGGTGTTTCGACAATTAGATATGCTCTAATGGTGCTTCATAAGAAAAACTAGGGTCAGCAGAGAGTTGACAGTATGTCGTCAAATCCATTGTTTGGTTGCGATTACAGTTTTGGCACACGTATTTGATATAAAAAAAAAGGTAAAGAATACGGCATTGGACTTTACAGTCCCTACCGGCGGTGCTAATCTCCGTTTCTTGACCCTTTCGGCCAGGAAGTGCTATGGGGGGTTCGGGGCCAACCATCCTGTGCATTCGCACACCCTTCCTGTTTACCTTCTTCAGATTTCTCCTGGTACCGATTTAAAGCTGGGTCAACTCTGGCTGAGCTTACAGAGTCACACCACTGACCCCCGTTCCAAACCAAATAATTGAGTACACTAGGATTCGAACACTCGTCCTCTGGGACATGTATTTGTTATGCTCAGGAACAAGATGTTTTGTCCCTATCATGCAGGGTTAGTTGGCTCGCGTAATACTGAGGCAAATATGAAGTATATGTACTTTTCAAATTTATTCTTAAATACCACGTAACTGACTTTTTTCAAAAACTAAGGCTCTTAAATAATTTTCTCAAACGTTTGACCTATATAGATCGATTTTCTAGGCTAGAAAATCGCTGGATACAAATTTTTCTAAACAAACATGGAGCCGTTTTCTAGAAAAAATAAATAAATACATACATACACAATTATTGCTCGCTTTTATAGATTAATAGAAAAAAAAAAATTTTTACACAAAATAAGTTTTTCAAAAAACAGGAAAGAACGCTATTAAACGAAAAATGAACACAAATGGAATTAAATACTTTACCAAGTATAAAAGTACCACAATTTAGCTTCAATAAACAAGTGAAACGTAAAACAAACATAAATTATAACAAAATAATCCAGTCAAACTCAAGACGGGCAGAAATTATCATAAGTAGGGCTAAAAATCCCTATGCTTTCTAAAAACCAGCACAAAATTTGCACTTCACTGAATTTTTTTTTTAATGTTTTCACTTTTATAGCTTTAACAAATCAAAAATTAATTAAGATTTTATGGAATGAATATCAGCATATGTATGTTAAGCTGACAATGCGCATTAGTATACATTTTTTGTAATCAAAGTTCGTTTGGATCTAGTTCAATTCAACACTCGCCTAAATATTCCTCGAAAGCTTCACCTTAATTAAATACCCTTAGCTTGCGTAGTAGCAATAGCTGCAGTAACAGTAGCCGCATGCACATAGCACCTTTGTTTTTTTTTTCAACGTCTCATTCAACACACGATGAAAGTTTGTACTTGATATCACCAACCGTTCCTAAGTATTTCATACGTCCTCTTGACAACCTATGTGGACATAATGAGTTTGATTTAGTTCAATACAGTTTCACGATTGCCCAAAATTTTCGCCTTGATACCCTTAGCTTTAGTAGCCGTATTAGTAATACCAGTAGTTAAAGTTATAACAGTAGTAGTAATAGCAGTAGAATTAGTTGTAGTTGTCTTAACTCTGGTAGCAGTAATAATAGTAGCAGTGGTAATAATAGTAAAAGTAACAGTAGTTGTAGAAGTAGAAGCAGTAGCATTATGATGCAAATATTTTCTTTTGCTTAGTTCAACATACCCCACAACAAGTCTTGTAAGTTTTAAGTTGACGCACAAAACTGTTCCTAAGATATTGTTGATATGCCCTTTTAACAATGCATACGGATGGCGTGTTATAATTCACTTTACCTACCCCTCCACCCTGAAAATTCTCAGATTGAAAATGAAAATTCCTCACTGAAAATTTCACCTTATTATCCTTACGTATAATTGTAATAGCAGTCCCAGCAGTGGTATTAGTACTCAAATTATTACAATGAGCCATTGCTATGACATTGTCGATATGTCTTTTTGATACCCTGTACATTCAAAAACGTCTTAAAATTGTTATCTTAATGCTCTTATCCTTAGAAATAGTTGCAATAGAAGTAGTAGTTAGAGCAATACTAATAGTAGTAGTAGGACTAGTAAATGTAACAGTGATAGTAATATTATTAGTAGTGTGCACATATTGTTTTTTGGTTAATTGATCTTCCCCTTTGAGTATTCTCTGGGAGTTTCAACTTACAACACAAATCAATTCTTCTGATACGGTATTTTGACAATCTAAATGCGCATAGTGGCTTCTCTTGGTTCGAATTTGCCATCTATGTTCTCTCAATTTTTACCTTCGTAGACTTAGTACGATTGATTAGTATCATTGAAGTTGCGTTGGTAGTAGGAGAAGTAGTTGCAGAGTTAGTGTAGTATTAGTAACAGTAGTAGCAGCAGCATGAATAACTGTTGTAGCATGTACATCTTGCCTTTTTTTTGTCAGTTGAACATCCCTTTCATGATGCAATGAAAGTTTAACCTTGGAACGGTAAGCCGTTCCAAAAATAATGTTAATGTGCGCTTTTGACCCTCTTTTGACGCCTTTTTCACCTTAGTACTCTAACCTTTACAAGATGTTGCAATTAAAATAATAGTTGGAGTAGTTAAATAGCAGCAAAAAGTGAATTCGGCAGTGGTAATAATGTTAGTTTTAGCATGCATATATGACCTTTTTTTTTATCAATTGACCGTCCCCTTCTATGTGTTCTCTGAAAGATCCAACTTAATACCCAAATCAATGCTTGAGATACACCCTTTTGACAATCTGCATAAACATAGTGTGTTTTTATTTAGTTCAATTTCCCCCTCAATACGCTGTCAAATGTAATTGTACTACCATGATAATAGTAGTGGTAGAAGTGGGGGAGGTAGTAGCAGTAATAGTATAATGTTATTATTAGTAGTAGTAACCGTAGTAGCAGCAGTATTAATAGCAGCAGTAGCAGGCACATTTTGCCTTTTGGTCATCTGAACATCCCACTCATGATGCCCCTGGCGTTTCTTTTTGATACGATAAGCCGTTCCAAGAATACTACTGATAAGCCCGTATCAGCAATTTGTATGCACAAAGTGTGTTATGATTTTATTCAAATTTCCCCTCAGCGTTTGTTCATATATTTATTTCAACATCCTCAGCCTTAGTAGTACTCACTAAAGAAGAAGCAGTTTTAGTGACAATGGTGGTAGTAGTAGTAGTAGTTTTGATAGCAGTAGAAGCAGTGGTAACAGTAATAGTAGTAGTGTACGAAAATTGCCTTTTTGGTCAGTTGATCATCTCCCTTATCATTTCCTGAAAGTTCCAAATTATTAAACTCAGTCATTCCCAAGTTACGCCCTTTTGACAGCTCACAGTCATATAACATGCTTTGATTAAAAAAATCAACTTAATTCCCTTCGTAATTTGGGAACGCAGAAGTCAACTTGCTTACCTTTTCTCAATCACACATACTATATATGAACAATGAACAAATTGCCTAACTTATAGCCCTTGCCCTGAAGCCTCAGGTAGGAAGTTGACATCTCCAAACGCATAGTTACTGAAACTTTCAACAATGCTGAAAATAAATAGATGTTCCAAAACTTCGTTTGGACGTTTTTTGGGAAATGATGGGCGTGGAGGTGGGAGCTAATTGCTTTCAAATTACTTTGCCTCTTAAAAAAAACACCATAACTTCAAATTTTAAATCAAATGAGCCCCATCTGAAATTTATACGACCACCCATTCTATAAAAAATTTATATGCCCCAAGGGTATAACTTACAACCCTTGCCCTGAGGGCTGTAGGGAATGGCGTCCTGAAATACATACTTTCTGGACCCTTTAACAACGCTGAACAAATGTGCTATCTCAAAACTTTGATTTTGAGATAGCAGATTCCACGAAGTGTCTTCGTGGAATCTGAATGGCGATGAAGTCAATTAACCACCACTGATTGAAAGCTTGATGTCTTACAACGACGTTTTGTGTCTATAAGAACATTTCCTTTCAGCCGAAACGCTTTCCCTGTTAAAAGTGAATGAAAAAATTCGCCTTCTGGCGGAATGACGAAAAAAGACCTTCCGGCGGACTGACGATACTAATCAGTTCTCACCTTTGGGAATCAGTATTTGTCGAGAACGAGTGTTTCCTTGGCATAAAAGTTGCAAATCTTATAGTATATTGCTGCTACTTACCAACTGATTACAAGAACTTGGCTTCCGAAGAAAAGTTCTCCCGTGAAAAAATAAAACTTGCTAAATCTTTGCAGCAGTTTGCCCATGCATCTAACCGTGTTATCCTCACCGGGGATGTCAAATGCGACCTCTCAGTACCAGATCACTCAAGATCTCAAATACTTCTGTCTGCTCTGTCCAATATGTATGTTGTCCCAAATGACGGTTCGTATACTTATATCCATAATTTCGGAGCGACAAATTCGCTTGATTTCATGCTCTGCTCGAACGGCGTGACTGCGAATGGCTCAAGCCATGTTGACTTTAGCATATCGATATCGGATCATTTACCAATCTCCAACTCTTTTGTCATTGATAGTGCTCTCTTTAAAAAATATGAAAAAAGAAAAACTCTCTTTAAAAACAGAATTGGGAATTCAAATGTGACTGGAAGAAAATAAATGCTGTTGTACATAAATCAGAGCTTGATGCCATACTCGACAAAATAAGATCCCTTTCTAACTGCTGCAACAATCTTCAGACCTCATCGAGTCAGATAAAAAAAATTCTAATCAAAATTTACTGTAGTGAAATCACAGATGCAATGCGTTGTACTGAGGGTTGTGCCGTTCCTGTACGTAAGGTTCGTCCGGGTTCAGAAATACCTGGCTGGTCGATAAATCCAGCTTTACAGCAAAGTTGCAAATCTTCAAAGTTTTGGCACCAAATATGGAATGATTGCGCCCGGCAGAAATCTGATGCCGTTAATGATATACGGATATATACCAAACGTCGGTTTGCTAAGTGTCTTGCCAATCACAAAGCTGAGATTATTGACTGCAGGAGCGAGCGTCTTGCAACTAACGCAAATGAAATTTGGAGATTCATTGGAGGAAATAAGTCAAAAGGCATCGCTTCAGAGCTTCCAAGTGAGAGTGACTGGATCAACTATTTCACACGCGAATTTTCTCCACCTGATACAATGTAAAAAACCCGCTATAAATCCCTACTAGTGGATATTCTAGTTGATACTGAATCAGATATTGGTTTTGTACTTATGGCCTCTGATATTTATAGTTCTATCATTCACCTTTGAAAAAACGTTTTCGCGTGGTTATTATCAATTATGTGAATTCATTTATTACATGCAAGTGATAAGCTGCTGCAGCATGTACATTTTTTTACCAAATTATATTTAATTCTGGTATTGACCCTGATTCTTTTTGTATCGGTACATTTACTCCTGTTCCAAAAAAAGACAAAGATAGCGAGCAATGTTGTTCCTATAGGCCAATAACATTTTCTTCTGTTCTGTGTAAATTGCTGGTGTTACTTGTGATTCACGATATAAATAAGGCCTGTTTAACTCTGGACAACCAATTTGGACTTCAGGAAGGCTTTAGTCGGGAACACTTGCATTACATACTTGCCAACTTTCTGATGGATATAGAGAATAGTGGCGAGTTTCTCGTCCTTGGGGCTCATGATGTCTCTTGTGCTTTCGATTCAATTGTGCATTCTCATTTGCTGCATAGTGCGCAGCAGCGAAGTCTCAATCGTTCTGTTGTGCGGGTATCTAAAAATCTGTATGCGAGATTATGTGTTGTCGTGAAAGTACCTACTCGTCATGGTTATGTAATGTGTAAAGCCGTAATTCGAGTTGGGAAAGGAATCCACCAGGGTGGTATTACTTCACCACCATTGTATAATAATAGTGTGGCAGCACCCCAAAAAAGGCTAGAATTAGTTTTTTTTTAAAGGTTTGGACCTTTCCGTACTCACTTACGCTGACGACATCCTGAAATTAAGTAGAACTGTATCGTCTGTTGAGGAGAATTTTTCTGTGCTTAGTAGGGAGTATGCCAAAATTGGTTTCAATTTTAATGTTTCGAAGAGCGAAGTACTTGGTTTCGGAAAATCTGTTGGCGCTTCTGGATGCGTAAATTAAATAAATCAGAGTATATAATTATCTGTTTATATTAGGCCTAATTATCTCGGTTTACCGATAGGGGATTGTGTAAGAAAGACAAGGGCTCTTCATATCCTTCACCTAAGTAAGAAACTTATAAAAGTGTTTGGTGTGCTAGTTGGTTGTAAAGCTTGCTAAAGCAGGTGCATTCTCACACGTGTCTATAACCCTTTTGCGATACCTCATGTCCTCGCATTGACTCCATTTTGGAATATGTCTACGGCAACTGATAAAAAGTCCATTAGATCTGTATATTTTCGTTTCGCCAAATTTCTCCTGTGTATACCCCTATGGGCTAGAAAAAAAGATTAGTGTCAGCCTACGGGTTAACTGAGCCACTAACCGTGGCTGAG
Source organism: Artemia sp. Qi Xiang Cuo (assembly GCF_049724085.1). Lineage (NCBI taxonomy): Eukaryota > Metazoa > Arthropoda > Branchiopoda > Anostraca > Artemiidae > Artemia > Artemia sp. Qi Xiang Cuo. The sequence goes on along the minus strand of NC_142802.1, from coordinate 75,271,609 downwards.
CAGCGCCGCGGTCACTATTTTTCTAGGTTTGATAGGACAAACAGGCTCCATCCTGCTATGTGTTAGTAGAAATATTTGAATCTGTTCTTGGTAGTATAGTTTTCTTTGTGAGTGTGTTCTTCTTTCTTTTATTTTTTGTTATTTTTTTTGTTTTCATCGACTTCATATTGAACCGTTGTGTGTTTTTTTTGGGCAATAAAGATATTGATTGATTGATTAAATGTGCTAGGGGAAATAATGGGCATGGAGGCAGGGATGATTGCTCTTAGATAACTTTTTACTCTTAACAAGGGCACTACATATATTTGAATGAACACTATATAATCAGATGCGTTTGGTGAAGCCGGGATAGTCGGGCGGGGGGAGGGCTAGTTACCCTCCATGGCTTTTGGCTCTTAAAAGTGAACTAGAACTTCTAACTTTCAACCAAACGAGCTTCCTCTAAAAAATAAACCATCCCTGATAAACTGAACAATGATATTTTTCTTTATAAGCTTATGTACATAGAATTCCGAAAATCTAGCACTTTACTACAAATGGAGCTTCCAAGAGTTTTCTTGAGAATTTAAACTGTTACTCATACTGAAAGTTACCAATTGCACCGTTGGTTAAACACTATTAAGAGCTTTGTAAATTAGTCTTCTCTTTTCTAAAGGTTAGTCAAGTACTATTTGTGTTTTTAAGAAAATATTATTTGTTGTTAAGTTGGTTTTCTGTTTTCAGTTCAGTACTAGTTCTTCGAGATTCTGACAACACAGGGAAATGTCATGACTCGATTTATTCAAGCTAGTTTTTGTCAGCGGCACGACGTTTTTAATGTTCAACGAGACTTGACTTGTTAGAGCTACTAAGTTCATTACCTCATTATTGACAAATAGCTTGGTGTGTCAACATTGAGGATATTGTTCTTGACATATACTTTAGTAATGAATGCTCTTAGAATATTGGATATTGAAAAACCTAGCAATAGCGAAATGAAACCTATAGTACCTAAAGTAGGAGTGGAAATTACAAGGGGTTGTCAGCTAACCCTAGAATGAGACAATATGTTTGCAAGATACGTAATATCATTGAGCAAATTCAAGTTGGAAGAACATTTATGTTTTGCAGCAAAAGTGAATATAATGCTTATACAAATATTACAAGACAGATCAAATGCATTAGTGAAATGTATTCAAGACAATGATCTGAGTCGATATATATAAAGGGAGTCAGTTTGTTAGTATCACATATAAAATACTTTTCTTGTTGGATATTTTACTAGCTATAAGAAGGTATAAATAATTTTGATTCTTTGTTAGTCTATAATCGGCAGTGAGAGTGTCAAAATTGAAAACTGGATTTGAAAAAAAAAATCAAGAGGAATAGAGTGACTTTGGAAAAATTTTTGATTCTAAATGATGATTTTCAAGAGATAACAATTCAAAGGAAAATATTCTCTCAATGAATGCTTGGCAATTTAATTAAAAATAATTATCCGTCATTGGACTACTGTATGAAAGTTTTACGTCGTGTGTATGATGCATTTACTCAGTTTATTGACATACTTATTGAAACAAAACAAAATTCTACTTCGAAGTTGCTTTAGAACGATATCCAGACCCTATAAATACAACATGTAAGTCGAATAAGTTTTGTGTTGTCACTCAATTACTCCTCCTCCTAGAAAACATTTATTCAGTAACTTTTTAGAAGTGATACAATAAACACTGAAAAAACGTTCAAACTGTCCACTATGTTTGTATACAGTGAACAGTTGGTCTTTCTGTGAGAATTGTACTATTGTTGATGACTATTACGAAAAGTTCAGATTATTCAATCCATGTAAATTGCGTAGAGGATATGCAGTGCAAATTAAAGGCTGTAATTCTTGTCTTGAAGATGTTTGTGACTTTTACGCTAGAGGTTTCCTATGCTCCAATTGTCACTATGATAAATGTGATCAATGGAAAAATACTTACCCTGACATGATTGCAAAAGACCCTATACACGATTTCATTTTTTTTAAGAGAATGGTATCGTCATTGTTTTGGGAGGAAGAACCTGGTTTACGCTTCTACTGATGGAATAAAAAGAGAGTCGGATTTTTACGACATCGCTGTGAAGATACTGGCTACTATAATTATAAACCTACTGATTTTTATTTGGCTGTTACAGAAAGTGATTCTTCATATGAGAATATTGTTTGTGACATTGCTTCAAACAAGCAAATTGAAACATGTGAATTTTATAATAAGAATCAAAATAGTATTAATAAATTTACAAGGAGAAGTAATAAAAATGAAGTTGCAGTGAACTGTAGTATATGTTACCCTGACTTTGCATGCCAAGATGAGTACAAGCTGAATCCTGACGGGCTGACGCCATTTATTGTTTTCAGTGGTTAGCAATACATTTGAGATGAACGCATTTTTAAAGCATTTTACTCTTAGGACACTGAAGTTTATATTATACATGTAGGAAAGGGAATTTTCAACTAGAATATCGTTCAATTGCGGATTGCCTATATAAATGTTGATAAATTCACTGCAAGTACATCAACAACATCAAACAATAAAATATAATTATGCATGAAAACCACATCTTTTGGTTGATAAATCTTGTACTCGCTTCCAAAACTGAATAATTGATTTTCCACTTTGACCAATAAAGTTTTTGATGTGCGGCGTGCAGAATTCATACGGCAAGTCAAAAGGATGAAAAATTCAATATTCTTTGCTGTTTGAAATATACGTAGCAATGATCCGTCTTTACAAGTGATTAATCAAAAAAACTTTGCACAAAATAAGTTTTTCAAAAAAAAGTAAAGAACTCCATTAAACCAAAAATGAACAAAAATAAAATCAAACAATCTACAAAGCATACAACAACTACCACAAATCAGTATCAATAAATAAATGAAACCCAAAACAAATAGAAATTAAAAATAAGTTAAACTCAAAACGAGCAGAAATTAATCTAAGTAGGGTTCTAAGCCCTATACTTTCTAAGAGCCAGAATATAATTTGTACTTACCATAAGAACCCTAAATATCCCATGGGCATAACTTACAAACCTGGCCCCTAATCTCTGGGGTTTGCTTCAACCTCAAAAGCCTTGTTATATGATATTTAGAATATTTTGAATAGAATGGCAATCTCAAAATTTCTGTTAGACACGTTTGCATGTTTTGGGTCGAAGGGAGAGTGTAGCTGCCCTCTGATCACTTTGACTCTTAAAAATAGCACTAGAGCATCTGATTACCAATCTAATGAGCCCCCTTCGAAGTTAATTCTACCACGCTTTCTATAAAAACCCTGTTTGTCCCCAGGGCAAAACTTACAACCCTTGCCCTGACGGCTGGCGAAATTTGTTATCCCCAAAGACATAATTTCCAGACCTTTCGGACAGACTTAACAAAATGGCTATATTAAAATTGATTGGAAGTGCTTGCGGGAATTATAGGCTTGGAGGGGGACATTTGACCTCTGATCACTTTCGACTAATAAAAAAGGCACTAGTCCTCTCAGTTTCCGATCGAATGAGCCCGTTTTGAAGCTACTACGACAAAACTTTCTATAAGAACGTTATATGACCCAAGGGCACAACTTACGACCCATGTCCTGAGGGCTATGGCGAAAGGGTTGTCATCCTCAAAGACATAATTTCCAGAACTTTCATCTACGTAGAACAAAATGGCCACATACAGATGTTAATTGGCAATGTTTGGGGAAATGATTGGCGTGGGGGAGGAGGTGATTCTCCCTCCGATCACTTTCGACTATTAAAAGGGCAATAGCCCTCTCAATTTCCAATCGAATGAGCCCTTTTTGGAGTTTTTACGAAAAAAAATTTTGAAAAGAAATTATATGCCCCCTGGGCATAACTTACAACCTTAGCCCTGAGGGCTCTGGGGGGGTTGTTATACTCAAACACATTATTTCCGAACCCTTCAACTAAGTTCAACAAAATGTCTATTTCAAAACTTTGATCATAAGTTGTTAGGGAAATGATGGGCAGGGGGGGGGCAATTCGCCCTCCGATCACTTTTGACTATTAATAAGGGCAGTGGCCCTCTTAATTCCCAATTGAATGAGACCTTTTTGAAGTTTCTACGACAACGCTGGAAAAGACATAATTTCCAAACCTTTCAACTATGTTAAACATAATGTCTATCTCAGTATTTTATTAGATTTGCTGGGGGAAATGATGGGCGTGAGAGGGGCGTTAGTTGCCCTACAATCACTTTCGACTATTAAATAGGACACTACCCCGTTCAATTACCAATCAAATGAGCCATTCTTGAAGTTTCTACGACAACGCTTTCTATAAAACCTTATATGCCCCCAGGGCATAACTTATAACCCTTGCTCAGAGAACTGTGGGGGAGTTTCATCCTCAAAGTCAAATTTCCGAACTTTTCAACGACGTTTAACAAACTATCTATCTCAAAATTTTTATTGTATGTTTTGGAGGAAATAATGGGCGTGGGAGAGGTGTTAGTTCTCCTCCAATCACTTATGACTATTAAAAAGGGAACTAGCCCTTCGAAGTTTCGAACTTTTCGAAGTTTCTATTACAATTCTCTCTATAAAAACCTTATATGCTACCAGGGCATAATGTATAACCCTGGCGCTGAGGGCTGTGGGGGGAGTATCATCCTCAAAGGCAAAATTTCCAGACTTTTCAACTACGTTGAACAAAATGGCTATCTCAAATTTTTTTTGGGATATTTTTGGGGAAATGGTGGGCATGAGAGGGGAGTTACTTTCCCTTCAATCACTTTTAACTATTAAAAAGGGCACTAACCCTTTCAATATCCAATAGAATGAGCCCTTTTTGAAGTTTCTACAACATCGCTTTCTATAAAGACCTTGTATGTTCCCAGGGCATAGTTTACAACCCATGCTCCAAGGGCTGTGGGGAAGGAGGGGTGGGGTTGTCATCCTTAAAGACCTAATTTTCAAAACTTTCAAGTACGTTGAATAAAATGGCTATCTAAAAATTTGATTGGATGTGTTTGGGGAAATAGTGGGCATGAGAAGGGGGTAGTTGCCCTCAAATACCTTTCGACTATTAAAATAGGCACTAGCCTTTTGAATTTTTCCAATCGAATGAGCACTTTTTCAAGTTTCTACTACAAGGATTAAAAAAAAACCTTATACTCGTATGCCCCCAGGGCATAACTTATAACCCCTGCCGTGAAGAGTGTGGGGGGGGGGGGGGTTCCTGCTCAAAGCTATAATTTCAAGAGCTTTCAACTGCGTTGAATAAAATGGCTATCTCAAAATTTTGATTGGATGTGACTGGGGAAAAGGTGGGCGGGGAAGGGGTGTTAGTTGCCTTGCAATCCCTTTCGACTATTAAAAAATGCACTAGCCATCTCAATTTCCAATCGAATGAGCCGTTCTTGAAGTTTCTACGGCAACGATTTCTATAAAACCTTATGTGCCCCCAGGGCATAACTTACAGCCCTTGCTCTGAGGGCTGTTTCTTGGGGGGGGGTCATCCTCAAAGACCTAATTTCCAGAACTTTCAATTACTTTGAAAAAAATGGCTATCTCAAGATTTTGATTGGATGTGTTTGGGGAAATGGTGGGCGTGGAAGGGGTGTCGGTTGCCTTCCAATCCCTTTCGACTATTTAAAAAGGACACTAGCGATTCCAATTTTCAATAGAATGAGCCCTTTTCGAAGTTTCTACGACAACTCCTTTGATACTAAGTACCCCGGTCTAAAGCAAAACAAAAAATATATATTATGCCAATATCCTTCTTTACTTAGGCAGCGCGATTTATCTGCCCATGATGGACTACTGTTCACAATGATAAGGGTATCGTTAACACTTGGAATATGATAGAGAAAATTCGAGGGTATGTAATAGGATTTGTATTTGGAAATGTAAGGATCCTAATTGAATACATTGATTATTTGATTTGTGTTCATAGTGCCCAGTCTAAAAGTAGCTTTGCACCTTTGTACCTTTGCAACACTGCCGTAGGGGGTAATTTCCCAATAGGTTTTAAATTTATTTAGAGGGATTAATGCTATACTCTTAGCCAACAGTTTGGCAAACGTACACTCTAAACGTACAGTGCCTGTTCAGACAATACTCATATCTTGAGTACCAGACAAATCCAATACAATGATACCATGAGTTTTGGCAAATATCGCATCGGTTATACCATTTTCAAATAGTTGTGAATCTCGATCTATGGGATGGCATTGTCAATTCATATAGTGTCCGATAGGATTTATCAAAGGATAAACTGCTGAGTGGAATGCCATTTACTTTACATACAAGAAAAGAAAATCCAAACATTTCAAATTTGTGTAACGATGATTTACACTCACAGAAACATTTTCTTCCTTTAAAAGACTCAATGAATAGGTGCCTGAGGGATGAGAATCTTTATGTGGTATATATGCCAGTTCTAGGAAAAGAAATCCTTTTTTGATCTAACAATTTTTACTCTTGGTTTCTTTTTCTTCTATGACAAGTGCGATGTTCTTCTCTTCTAACCTGAGGAGAGACGGATGAGTGTGATAACCTGAGGAGAGACGGATGAGACGGATGTTTCTTGTCCTTTTTCAACTATTTCCACTTTGACATGATTTTAATAACTCGCCGAGGGGTCGCGCGCTAGGTCCTAGATTTTGTGAAACACTCTCTTTTAAAATCCTTCCCAGATCCCCAATCATGTAGTGTAGAAGAGTCAAAATTCACGGCAACCGAAGCAATATATTTTTTGCGAGGGGTAGTGCAGAGCAAAACAACTTAGCAAGTCAATTGCCAGTCCGTAGCCCGTTATAGAGGAACGACCCCTGTAGCCGTCCATTCCATGACTTAATATTCATGGTCTAAGAGTAGCAGTGTAGCAATCAATATTAGGACAAACAAAATTACTTTTTCTGTAAACAATCTCAATGAACGAGTGGAAAATTCCATGTAATCACAGACGTACCTTTTGTTATTGCTAAAAGATCGCCCAATTCACTTCTAATTGTTAACTGACAGGGCTCCAAATGCGAACTGTTTACTGGAATATATTGAGGGTGCTTTATATTTTAGTGGTGAATGTGTTAGTGAGTGATTTTCGTTCAAGAACGCGTAGGAAAGTAAAATTGGTTTTACAAACTCTCGATGTCTCAACAAAGGACGTATAAGGATATATACAATTGTCCGAAGAGAAGCCGGGTGGATAGTTTGCAAAAAAATACGTTGAAACCTGTATGCACACGAAAGATTTTGTTTTTTTTTCTACATTCCCGTCTACACACGCTGAAAGGTTCAACTTAATACCATACATAGCTCCTGGGCATTCTTGATACATCCTTTTGACAACATGTATGCGCATTGTGTATTTTATCTTTTTTCAACACTTTCTCAACATCCTCTGAAATTTCCACCTTAATTTCCTTGGCTTTGGTAGCAGTATTACTTATAGTAGCAGCAGGAATATTAGCAGTGGTAGTAGGCCTAGAAGTAGTATTAGTAGTAGTAGTAGTAGTGGTAGTAACAGTAGTAATAGTTGTGATATAAGTAGTAGAAGTAGTAGTAGTAGAAGTAATAGTAGCAGTAACCAAATATTGCCTTTTGGTTAGTTCAACACCTCTAGTAACAAGCTCACAAGTTTCAACGTCATACTCCAATTCGTTCCTAAGATGTTACTGATACGCCCTTTCGACAGCCTGTGTGCACACAGTATGTTTTGATTTAGTTCAACGTCTCCCTGAATATTCCCTTAAATTTCTACCTTTATACTCTTAGTCTAAGTTGTAGTAGCAGTAACAGTAGTACTAGTAGTAGTAGTAGCAGTAGTTAGTAAGAGTTCTAATTGTAATAGTAAAACTAGTAGTAGCTCTATAAGTAGTACTACTAGCACAAGTAGTATACAAATATTGAGTTTTTGGTCAGTTGAATATCCCCCTCATGAAGCCCTGGAAGTTTCAACATATCACTATTAGCTATTGTTGTGGTATTTCCGATATGCCTTTTGATAACATGCATGTCCATAGTGTTTTATAATTTAGTTTAGCTTCCCTCTCAAAATTTAATGAAATTTTCACCTTTATTTCTCTTAGCCTTAGTAGTGGTTACAAGAAAGCTAGTAGTCTGCGTAATAGTAGTAGCAGTAGTAGTAGTAGTAGTGGGAGTTGAATTAGTAGTTGCCTGCACATATTACTTTTCGGTCAATTTACATTTCCTCTAAGTATTCTCTGAAAGTTCCAACATAATATTTAAAGCAATTCCTGGGATACGCCCTTTTGACAACCTGCATGCATATAATGTGATTTGATTTAGTTCAATTGTCCCCTTAGTATTTTCAATTTTCAATATCCTCAACACACTAAATTTTCACCTTCCTACCCTTGGCCTTACTAGTATTAGTATCCTAAAAGTAGTAATAGTACTACTTGCAGAGTTGTATTAACAGTAGTAGCAGTAGTATTGTAGCCATAGTAGGTTACACACATTGTCTTTTGGTTAGTTCCCTCATGGTGTCCTGGAAGTTTTATCTTGATACACTAAGCTGTTCTTAAGATATTGCTGATACTCCCTTTTTACAATATGTGTGAAAATAGTATAGTTTAACTTAGTTTAACTGTTCTTTCAAAATTTTCTCAAATTTCCCCCTTAATATCCTCGGTCATTGCGGTAGTTGCTAAGGAATTAGTAGTTGTAGTAACAGTAGCAGTAGTGGTTGTAGTAGTAGCAGTAGCAGTAACAGTAGTAGTAGTACTAGTAGAAATAATAGTAGTAGCAGTAGTAGTAGAAGTAGTAGTAGTAGTAGTAATAGTAGTACTAGGCTAGTAGTAGTTGTATTATTAGTTGTAGTAGTAGTAGTAGCAGCAGTAATAGTAGTAGCAGCAGTAGTAGTAGTAGTAGTAGTAGTAGTAGTAGTAGTAGTAATAGTACTAATAGTAGTAGTAGTAGTAGTAGTAGTAGTAGTAGTAGTAGTAGTAGTAATAGTACTAATAGTAGTAGTAGTAGCAGTAGTAGTAGAAGTAGTAGTAGTAGAAGTAGTAATAGCAGTAGTAGTAGTGGTAATAGTAGTAGTACTGTTGTAGTAGTAGTAGTAGTAGTAGTAGTAGTAGTAGTAGTAGTAGTAGTAGTAGCAGTAGTAGTAGAAGTAGTAATAGTAATAGTAGTAGTAGTAATAGTACTAATAGTAGTAGTAGTAGCAGTAGTAGTAGAAGTAGTAGTAGTAGAAGTAGTAATATTAGTAGTAGTAGTGGTAATAGTAGTAGTACTGTTGTTGTAGTAGTAGTAGTAGTAGTAGTAGTAGTAGTAGTGGTTGTAGTAGTAGTTGTAGTTGTAGAAGTAGCAGTAGTAGAAGTAGTAATAGTAGTTGTAGTAGTAGTAGTAGTAGTAATAATAGTAGTAGCAGAAGTGGCTACTACTGCTTCCTTTTTACAATCAGTGTGAAAATAGCATAGTTTAATTTAGTTCAACTTTTCTCAATTTCCTCGGTCTTAGTGGTAGTTGCTACGGAAGCATTAGTTAGCAGTAGTAATAGTGGTATTAATAGTACCACCAGTAGTAATAGTAGTAGTTGCAGTAATAGTAGTAGTAGCAGTAATAGCAGTAGTACTAGTAGTAGCAGTAGTAGCAGCAGTAGTAGTAGTAGTAGTAGTACTTGTAGTTGTAGTAGTAGTGGTAGTAGTACTTGTAGTTGTAGTAGTAGTAGTAGCAGCAGCAGTAGTAGTAGTATTTGTAGTAGTAGTAGTAGTAACAGTAGTAGTAGTAGTAACGTGCAAATATTGGATTTTTGGTCAATTGATCATCCCCCCCTCATCGTTCCCTGTAATTTCCAACATAATATCTTCATTCATTCTTGAATTACTCCCCTTTACAACCTCTACGCACTAGTATATGTAATAGTATTATCTATTGACAAATACTCGTACTATACGTAAACAATGCGTGACATTCCCTTTGGAGCGTGAATTTCCGTAAAGATCCTTTAATCAAGGGTTCTGGGTGGTTGACATCAACAGAAACATAGTTATCGGGCCTTTCAACTATGATGAACAAAATAACTATCTCTAACTTTTGATTGGATGTGTTTGGGGAAATGGGGGACATGTGAGGGGGGCTGGTTGCCCTCCAAGCTCTTAAAAAGACTTAAAAAGAGCACTAGAACTTTCAATTTCCAGTCGAATCAGCTCCTTCGGAAGATTATACGACAACTCCTTGTATACGAGTGCCTTGATGAAAAAAAAATAAAAGAAATAAATAATACATTTTCCCCACATCGCTCTTTACTTAGGCATCACTATTGCGCTGCCTGTGACTATCGTCAAGATGGTACCCCCTTTTGCAGGAAGTTTAGCTTTTCTTCAAAATTATACAAATTTTCATTGATTAATAGCTATTGACGATCGGCGTTGAAATTTATATTTGTTGCATATCTAGAATATGTAAGAACAATAGATTTTGTGCAATCAAAACTTCGTTTTATACGGTTTTGGCTTCTATTGACAAAGGCTACTCTTATATTTTGTTATTTACGAATTGTTCAATCCAAGGCTTTCTTCCACCTAAGGTAGACTACTACTAACTGCTTCAATGTCCATTTCCTGCATTTAACTTTAAGATTCACAGGACAGTGATAATTGTCCCTTAAATCCGTTCAAATATTTCTCAGGGGGTTACGGGGGTAAAAATATTAAAATGAATGCTAAGATTATTATTTCCTTAGTTTTTAAGGCGATTTTTTCGAACAAATATTTCCTTAGAGATTTTAAGATGGAACCGGGTAGGGAATGCGTGGGCCTGGGAGTCAGGAACTTCTGGTGCATGACCTGTTTTTTTAATTACCAAGCTTCGAGTAGAATTTTGTCTTCTTTATATTCAATTTCTAAGTTTGTGCAAGTAACTAGCTCTTCAATAAGGAGCTCTGTTTTATTCCCAGTCTTAGTAAAGGCAGAAGTGGCAGCAACTAAGTTTTCCTGTTCATAAAGGCTTCTGGATTTTTAGCTGAAATTTTTATTGTATTTTTTTCTACTGACTTTTATCAGTGTTTGTATAATTTTTTTTAATCATTCGACATCTTAGTAATAATTTTAATTTATAAAAAACCTTAAATTTTCATTTCAATCTTTTTAAAGTAAATGGAGTCTTCTCTGTGACAATTTTACATTCTTAAACGAAATAGCATAGGTTATAGAATCAGAATTCTAAACCACTATTATATTACTTGTCATTTTTTGGAAGAATTAGAAGTTTCAAATGAGCTAAGTGGATACTAGAAAACAGTTTGATTTTTGCTGTGTTGCCATTTTGAAAAGTTTCATTGGTCTAGCTAAAATACTTTCCAATATAGCAACGAGAGGTGTTCCTGCTCCTCTATTCAAATTATTTTGCATTGATCAACCAACTGTGGAACTTACACCTGAAGCCTCGAAAGGCGCAGCAAAAAAAGGCAAAAAGACGAAACCAACAAGTCCGTACAGTCTCAAAATCCCATGTTTTTTACAATTTTTTTTAAAACTATCCGTCCATTTATAGCACTCTTCGACACATTAAAATCTTTCTTTTCAGGAGCGAAAAGTTTTACACCTGCTGTGACGAGCCGTACCTCGATATAACGTTCAACATAACGATGCGTCGTAAAACTCTCTTTTACACAGTCAACTTGATTATCCCTTGTATGGGAATATCGTTTCTAACAGTTCTAACGTTTTATCTTCCCTCTGATTCGGGAGAAAAGGTAATTCAAGGCTATTTTATTTTCTTAACCTTTATGTTTTTGGCACAAAGCCAAAATCCATTTTCTCCTAAACTGGTCTGGCATAATCTTAGGGAATTTCCAGGAATAAGTTAAGAAAGAAGACTGGGCGACAGTTTTTAGGCTTTAGTCGTTATTACTGATATTAGAAGCAGTCTTAGAAACACGGGAATCCTTAGGATTAGAGAAAGAAGCGGCGATTTTAATTAAGAATGAAAGAGATAGCTTTTGCAAAAGAAAATATTGTTTTAGGGCTCTACTCGGAGAAAATAAGTTCATGCAAAATTATGGTCGATCACGTTATGATTCTAACTACAGAAACTTATAATAGGAAAAGTTACATTGCGTAAGTTCATGCAAAATTACGGTCGATCACGTTATGATCCCAACTACAGTAACTTATAATAGCACAAGTTACATTGCGTAAGTTCTGTACAAGAGGGAATAGACGTTTTTGTTAAAAGTAACCAGTCTATGAAGCAAGTCCTCATTTTTTCTTTCAAGATAAAAAAATAACTTTGATAACGAGGCTTTTTTTCAAACCTTCCTGCAAGAATAAATTGAAAAAAAATTGAAAAAAGTGAGCAAGTATCTATGTATCTTGAGAAGTAGAACGAATTCTCGATAATTGAAACGACTGAAGAAAACTATCTACTTGGTGCAATAAACGGAAGTGGAGTGTCATCCATTAAAGCAAGCTTGACAGCACTACATAACAGAACCAGCGTTGCTACTATTGGTGACTTATCACTATTTCTAGGGTTTTTTTATGCTGCCTAAAGAAAAACAATAACTAAATATGCTCATAAATCACTAGATTATTGAAGAAAACCACTAAATTAACCAGAAAATCATTACAAGCTAGTGATTTTTTCTCACCGGATGGCAACCCTGAACAGAACTGTTTTATAACTCCGCCTAAGTCATTGCTGTTGTTTTAAAGTTATAAAATTGTTTAAGATATTCGACAGCAAGTAAAGAGGAGTTCTCGTTATTAGTAAGCAAATTAAATAAAAAAACAAAATTTTTTAAACTGAAAGTAAGAAGCGACATTAAAATTTAGAACAATCATAAATTATTCCGTAAAATGAAAGGGGCTGTCCCTTCCTCAACGCCCCTCTCTTTATGCTAAAGTTTTTTATTGTTTTAAAAAGAAGAGTTGTGAGAAGGAGTCAAATTTGGCGCAAAGAGCGAGGCGTTGAGGAGGGGACAGCCCTTTTCATATACGGAATAATTTCTGTTCGTTTTAAGTTTTAACGCCGCTCCTTACTTTATGTTAAAAAAACTTGTTTTTTCATTTAGTTTCTGAACGTTTTTGAATAAATGCATGTTTTGAATTTGGCTCACCGCACATGAATAATTAAAACAAAATTTGCAGATTAATTTTACTTTTTTTGGCTAAATGTCTTTCTCAAAATTTGATCGGACGATTTTGAGAAAAAAGGGGCGGGGGAGGGGGCCTAGTTTAATTTTTTTTATACTTAAAAAGGGCACTGTAACTTTTAAGTTTATTTACAAACGTTTTTATTAGTAATAAATATACGTAACTTACGAATTTAGCTTACGTAACGAACTCCTATATTCGTGTATTTTTATTACGTATATGAGGAGGTTAGCCCGCTCGTCGATACCTGGTTCTTTACGCTAAATTTAGAATTTTGTTCCAATTCCTTAGGAATGACCCCTGAATTACAAATGGTTTAATTAGAATAAATAGCTCTTATGAATAGTACTGAGAAACTTTAGCGTAAAGAGCAAGGTACTGACGAGGGGACGAATCCCATCATATACGTAATAATTTCTGTTCGTTTTAAGTTTTAATCTTACTCCTAACTTTCAGTTAAAAAAAACTTGTTGTTTTTTTTTATTTAATTTCGAATCGTTTTCTATATATTGCTGGGAATTCCGGTGCCTCTTTCATGGAAAAATTTCTTCCCCCATGAAAAATACCTCCATAGAAAGATCCTCTCACGTAACCTTCACACACCAGAAAAAATCCCCTCTGAAAACGTCTGCACACTTCCCAATAACCGATACTATATGAAAGTAATGGGCAAAGTTCACAACTTGCAGCCCTTCCCCCGGAGACTGTGGGGGACTAAGTCATCCTCAAAGACATAGTTACTACAATGTTTGACTATGCTAAACAAAATGGCTATCTCAAAATTTTGATCTGGTGACTTTGGGTAAAAAATGAGAGAGGGAAGGACCCTAGTTGCCTCAGTAAAGTGCAAATTATGTTCTGGCCTCGGGAAAGCATAGGGGTTTTAAGCCCTACTCATGCTAATTTCTGCTCGTTTTGAGTTTGACTCGGTTATTTATTTTAATTTCTGTTGGTTTTGGGTTTCATTTATTTATCGATGCGTATTTTTGGTAGTTTCACGCTTGGTAGATTATTTGATTGTATTTTTGCTCATTTTTGGTTTAATGGAGTTCTTTACTTTTCTTTGAAAAATTTATTTTGTGGAAAAGGTTTTTTAAATTAATTTCTTTTCGCTTCACATTGACATAGTCTTTTCAGGGAAAAAGAAAATAATACTTTAAATCTTTTCTGTTTTTAAGGCTTTATAGTTTGGCCTGCTATTTGTATGCTGGAGAAAAATTTTCAGCAATTTTTAACAACATCTCCCTGTTAAAAATCTGGACACAAATAGTAGTGTTTAATCTATTTTCATACCTCCTGTAGTTGACCTGAAATAGAAAACTTGATACCATTCGCAAAAAAATCTGTTTACTTTCTTTGATAGCATGGATACACTTACGTTATTTTGATTTGGTTAAATTTTATGAGGAGAAGTAGCCCGAAAAGTTTGAACATAATACTCTCAGTCGTTCTTTGGATACTCTTGAGATGCCTTATTGGGAATTAGCATTAACACATTACATTTTGATTTAATCTTTAGGCAACATTTAGTTTTTAAACGTAACGGGCAAATGGGAGGGTGGGCGTGGGAGGGAGATTAGTTGCCCTCAAATCACTTTCGACTATTAAAAAGGGCAATAGCCCTTTTTATTTTCAATCGAATTAGCCCTTTTCGAAGTTCCTACGACAAATCCTTCGATACGAAGTGTCCTGGTCTGAAAAAAAAAATAATAAAAATAAAATAAACATTGTAGCCTACCCACATCGTTTTTTACTATGAAAATGTCAAGCCTTCCAATCACTTCCGACTATTAAAAAGGGCACTAGCCCTTTCAATTTCAAAGTGAATTAGCCCTTTTAGAGTTTCTACGATAATGCTTTCTATAAACACCTCATATGCCCCCAGGGCATAAGTTAACACCCTTGGCCTGGCCTGTGAAGGGGTTGTCATCCTCAAAGACCTAATTTCCGGACCTTTCAAATATGTTGAACAAAATAGCTATCTCAAAATTTTGATTGGATGTGTTTGGGAAAATGGTGGGCGTGAGAGGGGGCTTACTTGCCCTCGAATCAGTTTTGACTATTAGAAAGGGCACTAGCTGTTTGAATTTCCAGTCGAATGATTTATTTTTGAAATTTCTACGACAACGCTTTCTATTAAAAATTTTTTTATGCCCCAAGGCCATAACTTACAACACTTACCCTGAAGGCTGTGGGGGGAGTGTTATCCTCAAAAACATAATTTCTGGACTTTTCAACTACGTCAAACAAAATGGCTATCTCAAATTTTGATTAGATGTGTTGGGGAAATAGTGGGTGTGAGAGGGGTGTTAGTTATCCTCCAATCACTTTCGACCATTAAAAACGGCACAGGCGCTTCTAATTTCCAATCAAATGAGCCCTTTTTAAATCACTGTCTATAAAAACCATATATGCCCCCATGGCATAACTTAAACCCTTACCAAGACTTTTCTGAGGGGGTTATCATCCTCAAAGACATAACTTCTAAAACTTTTAACTACTTTGAACAAAATGGGTATATAAAAATTTTGATTGGATTTGTTTGGGGGAAAGGTCGGCGTGAGAGGGGGCTTAGTTGCCTTCCAATTACTTTTCACAATTAAAAAGGGCAATAGCCCTTTGAATTTCTAATCGAATGAGCCTTTTTGAAGTTTCTACGACAGAGCTTTTAATAAAAACCTTATATGCCCCCAGGGCATAACTTACAACCCTTACCTTGAGGGCTGTGGGGGAGTGTCATCCTCAACTATATAATTTCCGGACCTTTCAACTACTTGGAATAAAATGGCTATCTCTAAATTTTATTGGATATTTATGGACAAACAGTGGGCGTGGAAGGGGTGTTAGTTGCCTTTCAATCATTCTCGACTATTAAAAAGGGCACTAGCTATTTCAATTTCCAATCAAATGAGCCTTTTTTGAAGTTTCTACGACAACGCTGTCTATAAAAGCCTTATATGCCCCCAGGGCATAACTTAAATATTTGCCCTGAGGACTGTGGGAGGGGTGTCATCCTCAAAGACCTAATTTCCAGAACTTTCAACTACGTATAACAAAACGGCTATCTCGAAATTTTGATTGGATGTGTTTGGGGAAAAGGCGGGAGTGAGAGGGGGGTTAGTTGTCCTCCAATCACTTTCGACTATTAAAAAGATCACTAGCCCTTTGAATTTCCAATCGAATGAGACCTTATTGAAAATTCTACGACAAAGTATTCTATATAAACCTTATATACCCCAGGGTATAACTTACAACCCTTGCCCTGAGGGCTGTGGGGGAGTGTCCTCCTCAAAAACAAAATTTCTATTTGGAAATCAATTACGCTGAACAAAAATAACAATCTGAAAATTTTGATTGGATGTGTTTGGGGAAAAGGTGGGCGTGAGAGGGGGGTTAGTTGCCTTCTAATCACTTTCGACTATTAAAAAGGGCACTAGCCATTCGAATTTCCACTCGAATGAACCCTTTTCCAAGTTTCTACGACATCTCCTTCGATACGAAGTTCCTTCGTCTAAAGGGGAAAAACTAATAATAAGTGTACATTGTGCCTAAATTGTTCTTTACTTAGGCAGCGCGATTGCGCTGCCTCTGATTTGCAATATTTTCCTGAAATTATTAGTTTTGATGCGAAGTGTTGAAATGCTTTACTGAGAATTAACAAAGGAAGAAATAAAATACTTTCTTGTGATTCCTTGGTAAGGATTCTTCTTCATTTCCATTGGCTTTGTCGTCTCTTATGTATTTTTGTAATGCGATTATACTATCAAACAGTTCGTTGTAACGAACTGTAAGTAAGAAGTGACTCGGCCCAATAGTAATTGAAACTCTAAAACACAGAATGTTTCTAACAGTATATACATCAAAAGAATAGGATTTTTATGCTGATTTCAAATATATAAGTTTAATTAAATTTAGTCTAACCCATCAAAAGTTACGAGCCTGAAAATATGTGCCTGATTTTTGTAAAAAAAGGCGAAACGCCCCCTAAAAGTGATAAAATCTTGATTAAAATTATACCATCAGGTTCAGCGTAACAGAAAACCCTACTGTAGATGTTTGTAGCTCCTATCTACAAAAATGTGGAATTTTGTATTTTTTTCCAGAAGGAAGATCCCGGATGCGTGTTTATTTGTTTTTTTTTCTTTTTTTCCAGCGGTGATTGTATCGATCCAGTAGTCCTAGAATATGTGAGAAGGCTCATTTGAACGGAAATTAAAAGTTTTAATGCCCTTTTTAAGTGACCAAAAAATTGGAGGGCAACTTGGCCCCCTCCCACGCTGTTTTTATCCCGAAGTCACCTAATCAACATTTTGAGATAGCCAATTTCTTCAGCATAGTCGAAAATGTAATAAATATGTCTTTGAGGTTGACTTAGTCCCCCACGGTTCCTGAGGAAAGAGCTGCAAGTTATGAACTTTGCCCATTGTTTACATATAGTATTGGTTATTGGGAAGTCTACAGACGTTTTCAAAAGGAATATCATCTGGTGGAGGGGCTCAGAGAAGGAGGTTACGTGTGAGGAACTTTCCATGGAGGATGTTTCCTTGGAGGAAGGGAAATTTCTATGAAGGGGGCGCCGGATTTCCCAGCATTATTTAAAAAACGATCAGAAATTAAAAAAAGAAAAAGTTTTTCATCTGAAAGTAAGGAGCAATATTAAAACTTAAAACAAACAGAAATTATTACGTGAATGAGGGGGTTCACCCCATAGTCAATACCTAGCTCTTTACGCTAAAGTTTTTTAGTGGTTTCAAAAGAGCTATCTGTTGTAACTAACGGCCTTTGTGATTAAGGGATTTGTGGTTCGAACTATATTCCACCTTTAGCTTAAAGAGCGAGGTATTGACTATGGGGCGAACCCCCTCATATACGTAATAATTTCTTTTCGTTTTCAGTTTTAATGTTGCTCCTTACTTTCAGTTGAAAAATCTAGTTTTTTTTTATTATAAGAAGTTATACTTTTTAAAGCTCTATTGGGTCATGTGGTGCTCATGGGTGGAATTTAAGCCAGTATGAGGAATGAAAAGGTTAATTTCATGTGATTGGCTCTTTTGTGTGAGATTTTTAGTCAGTAAAGAGAAAATAAGTTTTGAGTTTAAAGAATTCCTTTTACAATGAGCCCCTTTGTTTGTTTGAGGTACTAAGGAAACAAGCAACGAGAAACGGTCAAACAACAAAATGTCGATCATAAAGTTTGTACTTAATGTTCTCCCGAGCACTTTGTCTTACCTTTTTCTAAGAGAACATGCTGAAGACTATAACGATTCGAAACGGAATGGAAAGCATTGTAAAGCATAACTAAATAAAAATAAATTCAAAACACAAACAAATAGCTTATAAAAATCTATGCTCTTTCCATAAGAGTAAATTCCTACATAGTTTTATCAACATTTAATGGGAGTGATTTGTCAAAAGTCCACTATTGATTGTTAGAGTCTCCCAAGTTCACCAAGTTTAACGTTTAGTTTATAGGCCCCCTTTTTGTGTTTCTTCTTTGGTTTGCCCTAGCATAATTTAATAAGGATCGTCTTCTTGAATCAGGCTTTCAATTTCAAGCTTCAAATAGATGGACTAAGCAGTGTTTCAAAGGGGAACCATTAAACTCTGCAACAGACCCGTGAAACATTAATGTAAATATTAAGAATATTAGAAGGAAAAAAAATAATTTCGCAGTCAAAATGTTAATTCATAGAAAAAATCATGATCATTTTTTTTATTTGTTCACAAATAAATTCTTCAGAATTACCATTTTCGAAGTTCGAAGTGTCCAAAATTTTAAGTGTCCCTGCCCCACCCCTTCATTATCCATATATATCTGAAAATTTCAACTGGATCCACCCAGTCGCTTCCAAAATATTAAAGATATGATATTTCGATGACCTGGATACATATTTTGTCTTTCAATCTACCTCTTAATCCTCTTCTTTTGACTTTCATCTTAAAATAAGGTCTTTTAACCCACCCAAAAATCCCTGACTGTTTTGTCTCCATCCTTCAAGCCATTCCCGGGATACATGAAACTTGGACCTTTTGACAATTATGAACAAAATTAATTTCTCAAAATGTAGATCCTATATCATGCGGCTTGCGGGTCCAAGTAGCAGAAAAGTGCTCAGGGGGTTGGCTCGATGCATTAGCTCGAGAACTTAAGAGGATGGTTTTTGAGCCAATGGAAAAAAATTAGTCATTTTCGACTCCTTTTTATTGAAGGGGGAGGGAGAGGCTTGTTCAGAAACAATTTTGTGCCTTAGGTCTCTTTTTCCAAAGACTTACGGCTGCAAGTTTCAAACTGATCAAAGAAAAAATGTTTTTTTTGTACCGTTTCCAGACTCAGGTATAGCTTAATTTGTAGTTTTTTTTACCTAGAGAAGGATTCCTAGGAATTTTGAGCCACTGGGCCCCCGAGGTCAAGTATGTTCCACTTATGGCCCTAGCCCCAGAGGCCGTTGGGGATTCGTCATTCCCAAAACTCTATTCATTGGACGATATGACTATACTGAAGAAAACAACTGTTACAAAGTTTTGGTCAGATGTCTTGTGGGTAATGGGGGACCAGGTAAAAAGGATCGAGAAATTAGAAAAAAGGGCACGAGAAGGGGCCAACTACTCTACAGTTACTTTTGACTCCTCAAAACGAAACTAGAGCCTTCAATTTTCAGTTAAAATAACCCCTCTCCTAAGTTTATGTGACCATTCCTTTCAAACAGTTCATGGTGACGAACTGTAAGTAAGGAGCGACCCGGCTCAATGGTAACCGAAACTCTAGAAAACGGTAGTTTGATACAAATAGATACATCAAAAGAATAAGATTTTAATGCTGATTTCAAATATATAATTTTCATCAAGTTTAGTCCTACCCATCAAAAGTTACGCGCCAGAAAAAATTTGGCTGATTTTCGAAAAAAGGGGGAAAGACCCCCTTAAAGTTATAGAACCTTAATGAAAATCACACCATCATATTCAGCGTATCAGAGAACTCTACTGTAGTGGTTTCAAGCTCTTATCTACAAAAATGTGGAATTTTGCATTTTTTGCTAGAAGAAAGATCACGGGTGTTTGTTTATTTGTTTGTTTGTTTTTTTCGTTTTTTTTTCCCAGGGGTGATCGTATCAACCCAGTGATTCTAGAATATCGTGGGAGGGCTCATTGGAATGGAAATTAAAAGTTTCGGTGCCCTTTTTAAGCGACAAAAAAAAATGGAGGGCAACTAGGCCCCCTCCCACGCTCATTTTTTTCCCAAAGTCACCCGATCAAAATTTTGAGACAGCTATTTTGTTCAGCATGTTCGAAAATATTATAAGTATGTCTTTTAGGATGACTTAATACCCTGAAGTTCCCAGGGGAGGGCTGAAAGTTATGAACTTTACCCAATGTTAACATATAGTATTGGTTATTGGGAAGTATACAGACGTTGTCAGGGGAGATTCTTTCTGGTAGTGGGGGGGGGGTGGTCGGGTGGTATGTGAGAGGATCTTTCCAAGAAGTAAGTTTTCATGGGGGAAGGGACATTGCTATGAAGGGGGCGCCGGATTTCCCAGCATTATTTAAAAAAAGATCAGAAATCAAATTATAAATAACAAGTTTTTTTCAACTGAAAGTAAGAAGCAACACTAGAACTTAAAATGGACAGAAATTATAACGTATAGGAGGGGGTTCTCCCCCAAGTCAATACCTCGCTCTTTACGCTACAGTTTTTTTTAGTGCTTTCAAATTAAACGGCCTTTGTGATTCAGGGTTTTGTTAATTAAATTTTTTTTTAACTTTTAACGCAAAGAACGTGGTATTGACTAAGGGGAGAACCCCCTCATATACGTAATAACATATACGTAATAAAAAATAAACAATAAAAAAAACAAGCGATACTGCTCTATAGTAATCGAAACTTTTAAAAACGGAACTTTGATGTCAATAAATGTATCAAAAGAATGGGCTTATAATGCTGATTCTAAATATATGAATTGTGTAAAGTTTAATATTGCTCATCCATAGGTACGAGCCTGAGGAAATGTGCCTGATTTTTTTAGGAGGGGGAAAACATCTCCTAGAGTCTAAAAAATTTTATTGAAAATCACAATATTAAACTCAACCAATCATAAAACTCTCTAACGTATGTTTCAAGCTCATATCTGCAAAAATCTGCCAGAAGAAAAATATACGAATATAGAAGTTCGTTACGTAAGTTAATCTGTAAATTACGTCAGAACAAAATTTAGCGACAGCCATTTAGAAAAAGAAAAGTAAAGTTTTTATGAAAATTTTGTTTACTTATTCAACGACGGTGAGCCAAAATAAAAGCTGCATTAACTAAAAAACGATCAGAAATTAAATAAAAAAACAAGTTTTTTAAACTGAAAGTAAGGAGCGACATTAAAACTTAAAACGAACAGAAATTATTCCGTATATGAAAGGGGCTGTCCCCTCCTCAACGCCTCGCTCTTTACGCTAAAGTTTGACTCGGTCTCACAACTTTATTCTTTAAAACAATAAAAAACTTTAGCGTAAAGAGCGAGGCGTTGAGGAGGGGACAGCCCCTTTCATATACGGAATAATTTCTGTTCATTTTAAGTTTTAATGTCACTCCTTACTTTCAGTTTAAAAAACTTGTTTTTTTTTATTTAATCATACGAAGTGACCGATGAAACAACAATACATTGAAGGGGCATAGCTATTTAGGCAAAGCCACAGTGCTACCACTAGCAAAAGAGACCGCTGCACAGTACATTTCCTACTTTGGTGTGTACGATGAAGCGTAGGCCTACAGTTTGGGCGCTGAGAAGGTAGAATCACCCTTCTTATTGCGGTGTATTTTGGAAAATACTATTTTCTTTTGAAAAGCAAACGCTCCAAGTGAAGGCTTTTTTTCAAAACACTGTTACGCACAGGATGAATTTTCAAACAGTTGGTGGTAATGAACTGTAAGAAAGGAGCGATGTGGCTCAGTAGCAACCGAAACTGTAAGAAACAGAGTCTTGATAATAATAGATACATCAAAATAATCGAACTTAGATGCTTAGTTAAAATATATAAAATTCATGAAGTCTAATGTTACCCATGAAAATTTACGAGCCTGAGAAAATTTGCCTAATTGTTGAAAAAGTGGGGAAACACCCCTAAGAAATTAAGTGATTTCAATGAAAATCACACCATGAGGTTCAGGATATAAGAGAGCCATATTGTAGAGGTTTCAATCTTAAGGCTATTCTTGCGTCTGTTGTATCGACTGGTTATGACTTTAACTCAGATATTACAAGTCTGTCAGTTCGATCCGATATAGTCCTTGATGCTTTTTCTGCTTATAAAATAGTCAAGAAAAGTGTTGATTATTCATATATTCACCAATCTGGAAGTTTGTCCAATATTGACCATGTAGTTTCCTCACAAAATATTAATATATCGACTGTTCTTGTTCATGAAGACGATCGTGATATTGACCACCTCCCGATTTCGGTATATGCTTAACTAGTTACTTTCCGTTCTACTAGACCATTTACACAAAGTTCTAAGTGGTTTTACAGGAATAACTGGAGAAGAGCTAATTTTCACTTTATATTACTACGTTGTCCGCGTTATTGGGTTGTATAAAAGCTCATTACCATTTGCTTCAAGAATCTGACCGTTTCTTAAATGATAAGCAGTCTCTAAATGAATATTATGATAAAATAATTAGGTGCTTAAAACAAGCAGAGGCGACTGCTGTTCCTCTAGAAAACATTAAAGTTAAAACTAGAAAACCAGAATGGGTTTTGGACCCAGAATTAAAAGTTGTAAAGAATAAAGCTAAGTCTTGGCTACGAATACGGGTGTCTTGCGGTCGGCCAAATCGAGGAGTTGTCTTCGATCTGAAGCAAAGTACCAAGCGTGCTTATAAAAAACGTTTACGGCAGTTTAGGGTATCTGGTTTTGATTTTCCTGCGTCAAGAAAGGAGTGGTCTTATGTTCTGAAGTCGGATAAGCTTAGTAGTGAGTTTTCTGAAAGTCCTATAGCAGTTCATACTTGGGTGTTGTATTATAATGATATTTTCAGCAAGGTGAACCGGGAAGTTGAAAAGCTTTTTAGTAATCTTCTTGAGTCGTGTTTGCCTAATCATATTTCTCAGAGTAATGTATTACCAGTTTCTGCTGTTGATATTGGTTAAGCTATTAAGAACATGCAATCTAGCTCTGTTGATCAAGACGGACTTTCTTCTTATCATATAAAAGTACTTTGCCCAGCTTTGATAGATCACCTTCAGCTACTGTTTCAGATGTGTTTATCTACTTCTACGGTTCCCAACGGTTTTCTCTGGGGCACAGTGACCTCGGTTTTGAAGCGTGGAAAAACTTCGTCAGAGTGTAGTTCTTATAGACCAATTACTGTTTCGTGCAATCTTAGCAAAATTTTTGTATATATTCTTCTCCCTTTCATTTCAGAAAGTGTTGACTTTGGTGAAAACCGATATGGCTTTCAAAAAAGGCTGGGATGTCAGCACGCCCATCGTTTTCTAGCTTCCCTCCTGTTGCAATCTGTTAATAATAAATCTCCTCTTCATATCTGTGCTCTTCATCTTTCGAAAGCTTTCGATAGTACAGAGTCCACTCGCATGCACTTTATTCTCTTTTTTCCACCAATAATATCCTTTCTATTGTTGTTTTGCTACGGTGCTGATATTCGAACTCTTCTATTCGGGTAAAATGTAATGGAGTAGTTTCTGATTCAAAGGTGTTTCTTCGGTGCGGGGTCCGTCAAGGTAGTGTGCTTTCTCCAATTATTTGTAAGTTATGTATTGCTCCTATCCTTTCACCTTTGCTTTCGACTTTCATTTCTGATGGAATTGATGTCTCGTATCTTGCTTATGCGGAGGATGTTCTCCTTGTCAGTCGTTCAAGGGCTGGGCTCTCACATTCTGTCAGCTGGATCTCAAACCAGTTCAGACGGATTGGGCTTATGTTGAACGTTGGTAAGTGCGAATATACTTCATTTAATTCAAGTGCTAGTCTCCCTCTTAACTGTGTTTTTTTCTCTACTCCCTGTGTCGGTGGCTTGGTCTTCACATAACTAATAATCTCAAAACACTTCGGGCTCCGACAGTTTCTAATGAAAAAAAAAAAAATCAGATAGGATATTCGAAAATTGTTGCAAATAGAGGGAGGTACAATAGAAAAGCTCTTGGAAAATTTAATTCTTCTTTTTGCGATCATTCTATTCTTTTTTTTTTATCCGGTTTTCTTCCAATTCTGAAGCCTAAAGATCGGAAATCTATCCGGACTTTTTATTTTAAATATTCTCGGTACCTTTTGTGCCTCCCTCCGTGGTTCCGGAACCGGCATCTATTATCGCGATTCAGCCTCCCTGATTTACGGGAAAAAGTGACTGTGCTTGTGGGAAAGCTGTCGTTATCTGCAGGTCTTACTGTGCATCATAATTTACGTCGTTTTATGTAAATAATTGTTAAGTATGCGAGTTTGCTATGAACTTTGCCCAATGTATACATATAGTATTGAATATTGGGAAGTATACAGACGTTTTCAAGGGGGATTTTTTCTGGTAGTGGGGGGGATGGGGGTTACGTGGGAGGATCTTTCCATTGAGAAAGTTTTCATGGGGGACGGGAGATTGCTATGAAGGGGATGCCGGATTTTCCAGAATTACTTAAAAGAAAACGATCAGAAACTAAATAAAAAGTAAACAAGTTTTTCACCTGAAAGAAAGGAGCAACATCAAAACTTAAAAAGAACAGAAATTATTAAGTATATGGTTAGGTTCGCCCCCTAATTAATACCTCACTCTTTAGGCCAAACATTTTATTACTTTAATAAGAGCTATTTATTCTAATTAACGGCCTTTGTGATTAAGGGTTCATTTTTAAAGAATTGGAACAAAATTCAAACTTTAGCGTAAAGAGCGAGGTATTGGCTACGGGGCAAACCACCTAATATACGTATTAAAAATATGTGAATATAGAAGTTCGTTACGTAAGTTAATTCGTAAGTTACGCATATTTATTACTAATAAAAACGTTCGTAAATAAAATTAAACAACTTTTGAGAAAGTCATTTAACCAAATAAAATTAAAATAAATATATATAATTTTTTTTTAATTATTCATGTACGGTGAGCCAAAATCAAAACTTCCATTAATTCAAAAACGTTCAAAAATTAAATAAAAGAACAGGTTTTTTTAACTGAAAGTAAGGAGCAACATTAAAACTTAAAACGAACAGAAATTATTCCGTATATGAAAGGGGCTGTCCCCTCCTTAACGCCTCATTCTTTACGCTAAAGTTTTTTATTGTTTTAAAAAAAAGAGTTGTGAGAAAGAGTCTAACTTTAGCGTAAAGAGCGAGGCGTTAAGGAGGAACATCCCCTTTCAAATATGGAATAATTTCTTTTCAGAAGTTATAATGTCGCTCCTTACTTTCAGTTAAAAAAACTTGTTTTTTTTTATTTAATTTCCGAACGTTTTTTAACTAATGCATTAATTAATTTTGAACGTTGCTTCTTACTTTCAGTTAAAAACACTTGTTTTTTTTTTATTTAAACCAAAGGTGAATGAATTAGGTGCTTTTGCTCATTATTGAATTGCTGAGACGAAAGAAAAAAACAACAAATCTAGCAATAACGCTCCTGAATTGGAACGTTTGTTCCTGAAAATAGATAATAACACATGGTTTAAGGAAAAGAGCGTGGTCGAGGGGGTGGCGTTCCTCTCATGAAAAAGGATAATTCTTGTTATTTTTGGTTTTACTTTAATTGTAAAAATAAGTTTTTAAATTCTATTTTGTTTAAGAACAGCAAAATGGAGTTCCTGTTGGAATAAGATATATATTCATATAAATCCTATTTTTCAGCAAAACAGAATATGAAAGAGTTCTATTTAAAGATAAGATAAGATACGTCTATCAAAAGTGTCCGAAGAATCGGAGTCAGGATGGAGTCAGTCTCTTAGCGTCAGTCTGAGGGGTGTCTTGTTGTTCGACTTTATACATGTTCGGTTTAGGTTATTACTTTTCTTCCAAGCACTTTTTTTGGAAATCTCTTTTTGAAAATTAATCCTTAAATGAATCATCCCACTCAAGTACAGCTTTCATGTTACTGTCTATGAGAGCCGATAATTTTATTTTGATTGTCAGTAGGTCTCCTTAGAAAGTTACTCGAATTTAGAAATAAAAAGGGAACCAAGTGACAGAATATTCTTTATTACACAAAATTTAAAGCAACATCTTCAAGTGACAACTGAGCACAATCTTCAGTCAAATTAATATTCGTTCGAGATGTTTTCTAGAGTAAATTGTTACTATTTAGTGCTTCTAAATTCAATAAAAGGTGAACAGCCAGCTGGATGTTTTCTAGAGTAAATTGTTACTATTTAGTACTTCTAAATTCAATAAAAGGTGAACAGCCAGCTGGATGTTATCTAGAGTAAATTTTTACTATTTAGCACTTCTAAATTCAATAAAAGGTGAACAGCCAGCTGGGTGTTTTCCCGAGTAAATTATTACTATTTAGTACTTCTAAATTCAATAAAAGGTGGACAGCCAGCTGGATGTTTTCTAGAGTAAATTGTTACTATTTAGTACTTTTAAATTCAATAAAAGGTGAACAGCCGGCTGAATGTTTTCTAGAGTAAATTTTTACTATTTAGTACTTCTAAATCAAACAGTTCGTGGTAACGAACTGTAAGTAAGGAGCGACCCGGCTCAATGGTAACCAAAACTCTAGAAAACGGTATTTTGTTACAAATAGATACATCAAAAGAATCAGATTTTAATGCTGATATCAAATATATAGGTTTCATCAAGTTTATTTCTACCCATCAAAAGTTAGGCGCCTGAGAAAATTTGGCTGATTTTCGAAAAAAGGAGGAAAGATCCCCTAAAAGTTATAGAACCTTAATGAAAATCACACCATCATATTCAGCGTATCAGAGAACTTTACTGTAGAGGTTTCAAGATCCCATCTACAAAAATGTGGAATTTTGCACTTTTTGCCAGAAGAAAGATCATGGATGCGTGTTTATTTATTTTGTTTTTTCCAGGGGTGATCGTATCGACCCAGTTGTCCTAGAATATCGTGAGAGGGCTCATTAGGACGGAAATTAAAAGTTATAGTGCCCATTTTTAAGTGACCAAAAAAATGGAGGGCACCAAGGCCCCCTCCCACGCTCATTTTTTCCCAAAGTCACCTGATCAAAATTTTGAGATAGCCATTTTGTTCAGCATGTTCGAAAATATAATAAGTATGTCTTTTAGGATGACTTAGTCCCCCAAAATTCCCGGGGGGAGGGCTGAAAGTTATGAACTTTACCCAATGTTAACATATAGTATAGGTTATTTGGAAGTATACAGACGTTTTCAGGGGAGATTTTTCCTGGTAGTGGGGGGTGGGTCGGGGGTTATGTGGGAGGATCTATCCATGAAGGAAGTTTTCATGGGTGAAGGCACATTGCTATGAAGGGGACGCCGGACTTCCCAGCATTATTTAAAAAAAGGTCAGAAATTTAATATAAAAAAACAAGTATTTCAACTGCAATAGCAGCAACATCGAAACTTCAAACGAACAGAAAATATTACATATATGATTGGGTTCACCCCGTAGCATGGGCACCCATATGGGGGGGCAGGGGGGGGGCTCTTGCCCCCCCCCTGGCTGAATGAATCTGCCTTATTTTTATATTTTTGTTCTGAGATTTCTATTATATAGCATTAAAAGTAGCAATTAGACGAAGTTTGCCCCCACCTGGAATTCAGCTTATGGGCGCCCATGCCCCGTAGTCAATACCTCGCTCTTTAAGCCAAAGATTTTTTAGTACTTTCATAAGAGCTATTTATTCTAATTAACGGCCTTTGTGATTAAGCGGTCATTTTTAAAGAATTGGAACAAAATTCGAACTTTCGCTTAAAGAGCAAGGTAATAACTAGGGGGCGAACCCCCTAATAAAAAAATTAAAAATATATGAATATAGAAGTTCGTTACGTAAGTTAATTCGTAAGTTACGCATATTTATTACTAATAAAAACGTTCGTAAATAAAATTAAACAAGTTTCGAGAAAGCCATTTAACCAAATAAAAGTAAATTAATATGACAATTTTGTTTTAATTATTTATGTACGGTGAGCCAAGATCAATACCTGCATTTATTTAAAAACGTTCAAAAATTAAATAAATAAAAAAACAAGTTTTTTAAACTGAAAGTAAGGAGCGACATTAAAACTTAAAACGAACAGAAATTATTCCGTATATGAAAGGGACTGTCCCCTCCTCAACGCCTCGCTCTTTACGCTAAAGTTTGACTCTGTCTCACAACTTTATTTTTTAAAACAATAAAAAACTTTAGCGTAAAGATCGAGGCGTTGAGGAGGGGACAGTCCCTTTCATATACAGAATAATTTCTGTTCGTTTTAAGTTTTAATGTCGCTCCTTACTTTCAGTTTAAAAACTTGTTTTTTTTATTTAATTCAATAAAAGGTGAACAGCCAGCTGCATGTTTTCTAGAGTAAATTGTTCCTATTTAGTACTTCTAAATTCAATAAGAGGGGAACAGCCAGCTGGATGTTTTCTAGAGTAAATTGTTACTATTTAGTACTTCTAAATTCAATAAAAGGTGAACAGCCAGCTGGAAAAATTAGATTTTTCCCTACAAATTAAAAAATACGAAAGATAGTTTTGGCTGAAAAATTTCTAATAGCTTTGGAGTTACAAATTTGAAACAAAATTTGTTACAAAATCTCTTCGAAAAAGAGGATTTCAAGACAAATTTTCTTACATTAAATTTCTTTTCAGTGACAAGAAACTTCATTGGACTTAAGTCTTTTTAATGACTCTAAGAAAAACATTTTTTCACGGCTTAGAAAACAAACAAGTTAAAATTGGAACCAATTTTCAAATTTTATTGACATTTTTACTTGGAACTCCCTCCAAGGAAAACCTCCCCTAATCCTACAGCGGTCTGACATCTATTTTTTCAGTAATTTTACAAAAAAATCTATCGCAACTTAATCAAACAGTTCGTGGTAACGAACTGTAAGTAAGGAGCGACCCGGCTCAATGGTAACCGAAACTCTAGAAAACGGGTTTTTGATACAAATAGATATATCAAAAGAATCAGATTTCAATGCTGATTTCAAATATATAACTTTCATAAAGTTTAGTGCTACTCATCAAAAGTTACGCGCCTGAGAAAATTTGGCTGATTTTAAAAAAAAGGGGGAAAGACCCCCTAAAAGTTATAGAACCTTAATGAAAATCACACCATCATATTCAGCGTATCAGAGAACCCTGCTGTAGAGGTTTTCAAGCTCCTATCTACAAAAATGTGGAATTTTACATTTTTTTTGCCAGAAGAAAGATCACGGGTGCGTGTTTATTTGTTTGTTTTTTTTGTTTTTTTTTTCCCAGGGGTGATCGTATCGACCCAGTGGTCCTAGAATATCGTGGGAGGGCTCAGTGGAACGGAAATTAAAAGTTCTAGTGCCCTTTTTAAGTGACCAAAAAAAATGGAGGGCAACTAGGCCCCCTCCCACGCTTATTTTTTTCCCAAAGTCACCCGATCAAAATTTTGATATAGCCATTTTGTTGAGCATGGTCGAAAATATAATAAATATTTCTTTTAGGATGACTTAATCCCCCGAAGTTCCCAGAGAGAGGGATAAATGTTATGAAATTTACCCCATTTTAACTTAGTATTGGTTTTTGGGAATTATACAGAAGTTTTTAGGTGTTTTTTTTTCTGGTAGTGGGAGGGATGGCTGGGTCGGTGGTTATGTTGGAGGATCTGTTCATGAAGGAAGTTTTCATGAGGGAAGGGAAATTGCCATGAAGGGGGCGCCGGACTTTCAAGCATTATTTATTGGTTATTGGGAAGTATACAACCATTTTAAGGAAGGATTTTTTCTGGAGGGGGGAGGGCTAGAGGAGGGGGTTACTCTGGAGAATATTTCCGTTGAGGATGTTTCTTTGGGGTAAGGGACATTTCTATGAAGGGGGCGCCGGATTTCCAAGCATTATTTAAAAAACGATCAGAAATTAAATAAAAAAACAAGTTTTTTCAACTGAAATGTAAGAAGGAATATTAGAACTTAAAACAAACAGAAATCATAACGTATGTGAGGGGGTTCTCCCCCAAGTCAATACCTCGCTCTTTACGCTACAGTTTTTTTTTAGTGCTTTCAAAAGAGCTATCTATTCTAATTAAACGGCCTTTGTGATTCAGGGGTTTGTGAATCAAAATTTTTTTTAACTTTTAATGTAAAGAGCGTGGTATTGACTCTGGGGAGAACCCCCTCATATACGTAATAACATATACGTAATAAAAAAAACAATAAAAAAACATGCGATACGGCTCAATAGTAATCGAAACTTTTTAAACGGAATTTTGATGTCAATAAATGTATCAAAAGAATAGGTTTAAAATGCTGATTCTAAATATATAAATTTTATTAAGTTTAGTATTACTCATCACAGGCTACGAGCCTGAGAAAATTTACTCGATTTTTTAAAGAGGGGCCCCTAAAAGTGAAAGAATTTTAATGAAAATCACACCGTCAGATTCAGCGTATCAGAAAACCTTATAACATAGGTTTCAAGCTCATATCTGCAAAAATCTGCAACTTTGTATTTTTTGCCAGAAGAAAAATATACGAATATAGACGTTCGTTACGTAAGTTAATTTGTAAAGACATCCATTTAGCAAAAGAAAAGTAAAATTTTTATGCAAATAAAAGCTGCATTAACTAAAAAACGGTCAGAAATTAAATAAAAAAAAACAAGTTTTTTAAACTGAAAGTAAGGAGCGACATTAAAAATTAAAAATAACATAAATTATTCCTTATATTAATGGGGCTGTCCCCACCTCAACGCCTCGATCTTTACTATAAAGTTTGAATATTTCTAAAAAATTTATTTTTTTAAAAAATAAAAAAATTTAGCGTAAAGAGGGTGGCGTTGAGGCGGGGACAGCCTATTTCATATACGGAATAATTTCTGTTCGTTTTAAGTTTTAATGTCGCTCCTTACTTTCAGTTTAAAAGACTAGTTTTTTTTATTTAATTTCGCTGTAAGGCTCCTTGGCCAGGAAGGAGCATGAAAACAAAAACACCAACAAAAAATATAAACAAAACACCAGAATCCAGTTGCAAGTTAGCCAGGAGAGTAGCGTGTTATTCCATCATCGCAATTAGACATCCAACCCAATCCAGAGACAAGGAAAACCAGAAAAAACTGAATTATTAATTATAAATCCTCAATATTACTTTTTGAAGATACCAAACGAGTGGCAGTTTCGTGGCGCAGTCTCTGGAATCGTATTCCATATCGTGTTAAAAGCTATCAGAGGTTTAAAGTTAGACCACATTGATGGAGTATAATGAATCTGTAGGTTGTTGGTACTGTTCCATATCATGTTACAAGCTATCAGAGGCTTAAAGTTAGATCACATTGATGGAGTATAAGGAATCTGTAAGTTGTTGATACTGCTCCATTTCATGTTACAAGCTATCAGAGGTTTAAAGTTAGACCACATTGATGGAGTATAATGAATCTGTAGGTTGTTGGTACTGTTCCATATCATGTTACAAGCTATCAGAGGCTTAAAGTTAGATCACATTGATGGAGTATAAGGAATCTGTAAGTTGTTGATACTGCTCCATATCATGTTACAAGCTATCAGAGGTTTAAAGTTAGACCACATTAATAGAGTATGAGGAATCTGTAAGTTGTTGGTACTGTTCCATATCATGTTACAAGCTATCAGAGGCTTAAAATTAGATCACATTGATGGAGTATAAGGAATCTGTAAGTTGTTGATACTGTTCCATATCATGTTACAAGCTATCAGAGGTTTAAAGTTAGACCACATTGATGGAGTATAATGAATCTGTAGGTTGTTGGTACTATTCCATATCATGTTACAAGCTATCAGAGGCTTAAAGTTAGATCACATTGATGGAGTATGAGGAATCTGTAAGTTGTGGGTACTGTTCCAAACCATGTTACAAGCTATCAGAGGTTTAAAGTTAGACCACATTGATGGGGTATAAGGAATCTGTAAGTTGTTGGTACTGCTCCATATCATGTTACAAGCTATCAGAGGTTTAAAGTTAGACCACATTGATGGAGTATGAGGAATCTGTAAGTTATGGGTACTGTTCTAAATCATGTTACAAGCTATCAGAGGTTTAAAGTTAGACCACACTGATGGAGTATGAGGAATCTGTAAGTTGTTGGTACTGTTCCATATCATGTTACAAGCTATCAGAGGTTTAAAGTTAGACCACATTAATGGAGTATAATGAATCTGTAGGTTGTTGGTACTATTCCATATCATGTTACAAGCTATCAGAGGCTTAAAGTTAGATCACATTGATGGAGTATAAGGAATCTGTAAGTTGTGGGTACTGTTCCAAACCATGTTACAAGCTATCAGAGGTTTAAAGTTAGACCACATTGATGGTGTATAAGGAATCTGTAAGTTGTTGGTACTGCTCCATATCATGTTACAAGCTATCAGAGGTTTAAAGTTAGACCACATTGATGGAGTATGAGGAATCTGTAAGTTATGGGTACTGTTCTAAATCATGTTACAAGCTATCAGAGGTTTAAAGTTAGACCACATTGATGGGGTATAAGGAATCTGTAAGTTGTTGGTACTGCTCCATATCATGTTACAAGCTATCAGAGGTTTAAAGTTAGACCACATTGATGGAGTATAAGGAATCTGTAAGTTGTTGATACTGTTCCATATCATGTTACAAGCTATCAGAGGTTTAAAGTTAGACCACATTAATGGAGTATAATGAATCTGTAGGTTGTTGGTACTATTCCATATCATGTTACAAGCTATCAGAGGCTTAAAATTAGATCACATTGATGGAGTATGAGGAATCTGTAAGTTGTGGGTACTGTTCCAAACCATGTTACAAGCTATCAGAGGTTTAAAGTTAGACCACATTGATGGGGTATAAGGAATCTGTAAGTTGTTGGTACTGCTCCATATCATGTTACAAGCTATCAGAGGTTTAAAGTTAGACCACATTGATGGAGTATGAGGAATCTGTAAGTTATGGGTACTGTTCTAAATCATGTTACAAGCTATCAGAGGTTTAAAGTTAGACCACACTGATGGAGTATGAGGAATCTGTAAGTTGTTGGTACTGTTCTATATCATGTTACAAGCTATCAGAGGTTTAAAGTTAGACCACATTGATGGGGTATAAGCAATCTGAAAGTTGTTGGTACTGTTCTATATCATGTTAGAAGTTATCAGAGGTTTAAAGTTAGACCACATTGATGGGGTATGAGGAATCTGTAAGTTGTTGGAACTGCGGAGATGATAAGTCGTTGAGCATAAATAAAACATATATTACTGCGCAGTGCAGCAGGAAAATGGTTTTGCAACATTAAATCAGTGAAAGAAGCACAAGACAGAAAGTTAAGAGATTTTGAAACTGAGCAAGTTTTTAAGTAACGAAGGGTCAGTGTATTATATAAGAATCCTTGCTTTAACATAAAGTTTCAGATCAATTTTTTTTTTAATTTATAACAAAAAAAAAGGAAATCATACGATTTAGAAAAAGAGCCATATAGAAAAAGAGCCCACTCTGTACGCCAGAGTTTTACTAAAGATTTATTGAATGTATCTTAGAGTTGGCTTATCAAACTGGTTCATGCACGTTTCTTATAGACCAATCACCTTTTAAGGCTATTGAGCTGAAAATTTATTTATTCAAAGCAATTAAGAATAACTGAGCCTTGTCTTTTTCGAATCAGTGTGGACAAAATTTCTTATGAACTATAAATTTGCTAGTATGTTTTAATCAGCCTTTTCCGCCTTTTTCTAAAGTTATTTAATGTTTCTTATCCTACTACATTTTTGTTTGTGCAACCTAAATTATTGAATTTTACATATTTGTAGTTAGCATAAGAAGGATTTTGATGCAAGAGTTTTCAGAAAAAAAAGAAAAAGAGCATAAATAGAAATAGTTCCATTTTCATCACTTTGTATAACACTAATAACCACTCACAACGCTTAATCAAAAGACTAGCAAAACTGACAGGGAGAGGACAATTGCCACCTAGGCTTCAAAAAATTGTTCTTTGTATACCATCTTTAAGAATATTTTTAATTTCTATTAAAGATAAGTCTATAAGCCCTTTCAGCTATATTTTGGGAATGGACACCGTTCTAAAAGATAGTCAGTAAAAGTAAGAAGAGTAATATCAAATTTTGAAGCAATCTTATTTTGTGGGGGTAATTACTCATCGTAAATTCCGCTCTAAAACAAAGTAAAAAAAAGCTATGTTCCTATAAAAACGGAAACAACTAAACCACAAAGAATCAATTAGACCGACTTTCCGTATTAACTAAAAATTGACAAGCTATCTACTGTATTTTAGTATTAAACTGAACCCCCTCCAGCCAAAGTAATTAAATTCTCAAAAAATCCTAATTAATGCATTAACTCAGAACAAAATTTCTACAATCAAATTCTTCCACCCTTTTCATTTTATTTATCTCTTTTCAAAAAATCTCCGCAGTCTCCAGTTTCAGTATATAAAAATAAGTGATTAAGATTCGAGATTTAATTTGGGCAAACAAGAATTGTTTAACTGCGCCTTGCTTTATTGCTATATCTTTGTACTCGTCAGCGCTTATAAATAAGGATTCAAGTGGCAAAGTCTAGCACTCACATCTCAATGATTTCCGTAGTTTTTGCTTCTCTTATGTCAGCACAAAATCTGAACAAAAGCCAGAATTGGGCTTCCAGGACGAATATGATAGATAGCTTAGGCGGTCTAGGGGAAAAGAAATATCCCATATCCTTTTTCAAAACATATCCGTATCTTTTGCTGGTTAGAAAATGATTTATCTGAATATCTAAATCATTTATTTACGGATGTAATCTGAGACAATTGTCTACTACTGCCAACGATTGATCATTGCATTCTAGGCAGGGTTGCCACCCTGTAAAAAATGACAAGATTTTAGTTGTTTTTCTTGGTGATTTTCTTCAGAAATGTAGAGATTTATGTGCTGATTCAGTGTTTTTTTTTGGTTAGGCAATACAAAAAAAACACTAGAAATAATGGTAAATCACTAGGAGTGTCGACCCTGATTCTAGAGAATTGAGCTGATTTTTCGACTTCTAATACTAAGAAAATCAGAGCAGAGATATAAAAGGACTACTTGTAAAACATTTCCTAACGCAACAACTTTTTGTTTATTTTACTGGTTCAGGTGAACCAATGGTTCGCACAGGCGAACCAATGCAACGAGATCAATATTTTGATGTTTTTGAAGGCTTGGCATTTTATACAGGTGGTTATAAAATCAATCTAGTTATGAAAAAGCGGTTTTATTTGTCCCCAAAAATAAAGCATAATGTGATTGACTAGCACAAATACGTCAAAAATGTAAACCAATGAGACTAAAGTACCGTTTTATAACAGGATAGTAACAACTCTTTTGCTTTGTAAAAGGATTTAGCCCTTTTCAAATATCAACTTTAGTTTTGTATATATAATTAAGAAACGTTTAACAAATTTTAAGTTTGTTCAGTGTACTTATAGGTGTTTTTTCCAGGTTTAGAAAAGGATTTGACCACAGCTTATGGTTTAAAGCAGTAGATTAAATTGAACAGTAGAAGAAAGGGAATGTGCCAGAAGTAGAAAAAAAAACTAAAAAGTAAATATACTAATAGCTAATTAAAAATATACTAATTTAAACTAATAGCTATCAAAATGACGAGGGTCCCAACTGAAATTAAAGGAGTATAACCAAAAAAAGGATGTTATTATCTAGTAATATGCCCAATCATCTTGAAAATCGGAATCAAAGATTTTTCTTGTCTCAATAGGAAATTAAAAGTCTAAAAAACCAAATTCAAGAACCATTTTAAAAGCCAAAGGCTCGGAATCTTACCTCTTCTTGCCAATGTAGGACTAAATTTGCTGACTACCCCCATAAAATTCTGTGTTGTAAATCTTTTGTATGTACATATATATACTAATGTCTTTAAACGAGCAATAATTGTATATGCCTGTATATTTTCTCGAAAAAGGTTCCATATTTTTTTTGGCAAATTGGTATCCTGGGATTTTCTGACATAGAAAAGCGATCTATACAGTTCACGAGTTTAAGAAAATTAGTTAAAAGCCTTAATTTTGGAAAAAAAAAACCGCGAGTGACATATTTTTGAGCACATCTCATGAGCATAGATACGTCATATTTGCCTCAGTAGTGGTAGTATGGTTTTAGTATCTATGATGCAGGTATAATTACGTAAGAAACATATGATTAAGAAAAATCACATGATTGACGGCATATTTATCAGCACATTTCAAGAAAATAAATTATATGATTTCTCCCCCCCCCCCGGAGTGAACGTATCGTTTTTATATCTATGACACATACAACATTAAAAAAGGAACATAGCAAAGCATAAAATATAAAGTGTAATTTTTCTATTTACAAAAGGGGTTTTTCTATAGGCTACTTTTTCTTACTTGTAGGCTATGTATTACATATGTAAATGTTTTTATTTATAGGTGACCCTGTCGATATCTATTTTGATTAGTCTACACGTGTTTTTCTTGCTGGTAGTAGAGATTATACCACCTACAAGCTTGGTTGTTCCATTACTTGGAAAATATCTCATATTTGCCATGATTTTGGTATCTATTAGGTAAGTTTTAAACTATACGTAGATTTATATACAATAACTATTTTTGGTAGTTGGCGGGAAAAGATTTTGAGAGGGGTTTAAGCTATTAATATAGAGAAGGCCAGGGGAGCTGATGATCATTACCTCAAATTAGGGTAAAACCCCTTTTTTCAAAAGGGGGTTGCCTGCATATGTACTTGCCTAGATGTATCTTTTAATGGGGTCTGTTTATTTAGCTTGACTTATTCCAAATAATAGATGATTAGTTTAGCTCGTTGTATTGGTTTGAACTAATGAACTAAGGCCCGAAGTATAATATAATAAGGCCCGATTCAGGCCCGGATCATTATCAAACAGTTCGTGGTAACGAACTGTAAGTAAGGAGCGACCCGGCTCAATGGTAATCGAAACTCTAAAACACGAAATTTTGATACCAATAGATACATCAAAAGAATCAGATTTTAATTCTGATTTCAAATATATAAGTTTCATCAAGTTTAATTTTACCTATCAAGTTACGCGCCTGAGAAAATTTAGCTGATTTTCGAAAAAGGAGGAAAGACCCCCTAAAAGTTATAAAACCTTAATGAAAATCACACCATCATATTCAGCGTATCAGAGAACCCTACTGTAGAGGTTTCAAGCTCCTATCTACAAAAATGTGATATTTCCGTTTTTTGCCAGAAGAAAGATCACGGATGCGTGTTTATTTTTTTTTTGTTTTTTTTTCTTTTCCCAGGGGTGATCGTATCGACCCAGTGGTCCTAGAATATCATGGGAGGGCTCATTGGAACGGAAATTAAAAGTTCTAGTGCCCTTTTTAAGTGACCAAAAAAATGGAGGGCAACTAGGCCCCCTCCCACGCTCATTTTTCCCCAAAGTCACCTGATCAAAATTTTGAGATAGCCATTTTGTTCAGCATGGTCGAGAACATTATAACTATGTCTTTTAGGATGAATTAATCCCTCGAAGCCCCCAGGAGGAGGGCTGAAAGGTTGAAATATAGTATTGGTTATTGGGACCCGGCTCAATGGTAACCGAATCTCTAGAAAACGGAATTTTGATACAAATAGATACATCAAAAGAATCAGATTTTAATGATGATTTCAAATATATAAGTTTGATCAAGTTTAATCCTACCCATCAAAAGTTACGCGCCTGAGAAAATTTGGCTGACTTTCGAAAAAAGGGGGAAAGACCCCCTAAAAGTTATATAACCTAAATGAAAATCACACCATCATATTCCGCGTATCAGAGAACCATAATGCAGAGGTTTCAAGCTCCTATCTATAAAAATGTGGAATTTTGCATTTTTTGCCAGACGAAAGATCCCGGGTGCGTGTTTATTTATTTTTTTTCCCCCAGGGGTGATCGCATTGACCCAGTGGTCCTAGAATATCGTGGGAGGGCTCATTGGAATGGAAATTAAAAGTTCTAGTGCCCTTTTTAAGTGACAAAAAAAAATGGAGGGCAACTAGGCCCCCTCCCACGCTCATTGTTTTCCCAAAGTCACCTGATAAAAATTTTGAGATAGCCATTTTATTCAGCATGTTCGAAAATATTATAAGTATGACTTTTAGGATGACTTAATCCCCCGAAGTTCCTGGGAGGAGGGCTGAAAGTTATGAACTTTACCCAATGTTAAGATATAGTACTGGTTATTGGGAAGTATACAGTACAGACGTTTTCAGGGGAGATTTT
Organism: Artemia sp. Qi Xiang Cuo; assembly: GCF_049724085.1. NCBI lineage: Eukaryota > Metazoa > Arthropoda > Branchiopoda > Anostraca > Artemiidae > Artemia > Artemia sp. Qi Xiang Cuo. Next base: position 75,233,175 of record NC_142802.1, on the reverse strand, counting down.
TCCTGGTAGTGGGGGGGTGCGGGCAGGGACGTACGCAGGGGGGGCCTCCGGGCCCGCCCCCCTCGAAATCTCACGATTTTTTTCATTTTCCCATAATTTTCTGATTTTTCTCACGGAATAATGGGTTTGAAGGATTTGCCCCCCCCCCCCTGAAACAAATTGGGCCCCCCCGAAACAAATTCATGCGTACGTGCCTGGGGTCGGGGGTTATGTAGGAGGATCTTTCCATGAAGTAAGTTTTCATGGGGGAAGGGACGCCGGACATCCCAGCATTATTAAAAAAAAGATCAGAAATTAAATATAAAAAAACAAGTTTTTCAACTGCTACAGCAGCAACATCAAAACTTTAAACGAAGAGAAAATATTACATATATGAATGGGTTCACCCCGTAGTCAATACCTCACTCATTAAGCCAGAGATTTTTTAGTACTTTCATAAGAGCTATTTATTCTAATTAACGGCCTTTTTGATTAAGCGGCCATTTTTAAAGAATTGGAAAAAAATTTGAACTTTCGCTTAAAGATTAAGGTATTGACTAGGGGGCGAACCCCCTAATATATGCATTAAAAATATATGAATATAGAAGTTCGTTACGTAAGTTAATTCGTAAGTTACGTATATTTATTACTAATAAAAACGTTCGTAAATAAAATGAAACAAGTTTCGAGAAAGCCATTTAACCAAATAAAAGTAAATTAATATGAAAATTTTGTTTTAATTATTCATGTACTGTGAGCCAAGATCAAAACCTGCATTTATTCAAAAACGTTCAAAAATTACGGAAAAAATACGGAATAATTTCTGTTCATTTTAAGTTTTAATGTCGCTCCTTACTTTCAGTGAGAAAAACTTGTTTTTTTTATTTAATAATATAATGAACTAATGTGTAATGTGAACTAATCAGACAGTTTTTGAGCATCAGTAAAGTAAATTGTAAGAGGTCTGAGGGAAAGAGAACAAAAAATCATTGGTACATAAACATCCTTTTAAAAATATTAACAGAATTTGAGTTGTGCAAAGCGCCACCTGCAGCCAGACCTCTGGCAGAGGGGTCACCAGAATTTTTGCAGAAACTTTGACCCAAGGGTTACAGTAAAATTGGCTGAACCAAGTGATTTCGCGGGCCATTTTGGAAATATGTCTTAACTCCGTGGACCGCATATATAAATTGTATTCCCATATTAGATTTGCGAAAAGAAGTCAAACCTTAGTGCAAAGAGCGAGGATTGAGGAAGGAGCAGTCCCCTCAAACAGAATCATTTCTGCTCATTTAAGGTTTTAATGTTACTCCTTTCTTTAAGTTGAAAAAACTTGTTTTTTCATTTAGTTTTGAAATGTTTTTCGATCACACCATGAAATTCCCTCCTCCTCCCTTTTCAAATTACCGCTAGAAACTTTCCCCAGAAATTTTCCTCTCCCCACGAAAAGGTCTCTACAAAGTCCCCCCCCCCTAAAAAAAACGTGTATTCTTCAATAACAAACGCTATATGTAAACAATGGGCGAACTTTATAACTTCTAGCCATTTTCCCAGGAGCTACGGGGATATATATCATTGCCAAAGATACCTGTTCTACACTTTTAAAGTATGACGAACAAAACGGATATCCCAAAATTTTAATCGGGTATCTTTTGGGAAAACAGGCGTGGCAGGGAGGCTAGCTGCCCTCCAATATTTTTGTTCACCCAAAAAGAGTGCTAGAACTTTTGATTTTTGTTTGAATGGGCCCTCTCCTGATGTTCTAGGACCATTGGTTTGATATGATCAACCCTGGAAAAAATAAACATGCATTCACGATCTCTCTTCTGACAAAAAATACAAAATTTCCACATGATCGAAGATAGAAGGCTGATAACTCTACATTAGGGTTCCCTGATATGCTGAATCTGAATGTGTGTTTTTCATATAATCGCTTGACGTTTTTGGCGTTTTTCCGCCCTTTTTCAAAAATCGGGCAAATTTTCTTGTGCTATTTACTCGTTAAAACTAAACTTACTGAATTTTATATATTCCGAATAAGCATAAGGAGTCAATACTTTTTAAGTATATACTATTATCAAAATCCTGTTTTTAAAGTTTAGATTACTTCTGGCCCAGTGACTCCTTACTTACAGTTCACTACCACAACCTGCTTGACTTTAAACTCCGTTGGTCAGAAAAAAAGAACCTTACGAATTTATGGAAACTATTTACAAATTTAGACAAATCCAAACAAAGCCCAGTTATCGTTCTTTTCACGAAACATCTTCTACGTTTCCCTGCAAGCACCCACAATTCTTATCTTGTAAACAAATTTAACATTCTTGTCCCCAATATCACCATGGAAGAGTAAGTTTCTTTGTATAAATACCATACATCAAAACTAAAATTTCTTTGGACAACCGAATGATGTATTTTGAAGTGTTTTGTTTTTGTCATTAATATGTTTCCGTTTTTCTTTTTTTATTGTTGCACCATCTTCTTTTCTTTTGAATGCCGTATTTTTCAATGAATAAAGAATTGATTCAAAAATGATAATAAACGCACACTGTAAATGAAATACAACACTAATAATAAAAAAATAAAAACATGTAAACATAAATTATACTGAGAAAAATAACTCATTGAAAATCTTTGTTCTACTATTGCAGTATTTGTTCCCCCACTCTTTCACTTAGCTTTTGCAAATCGATCTGGATTTGGGTATTTATACATCATAGCTGGTGTTGCAGATTCGTGTTCGTTTTGCATTCAGTCCTCGGGCCGCAAGTTGGCGTCTTGCCGGTTACAGCTTTGGCGCTGCAATTGTGATGGTGTCTGAAAAGGGAAACTTGTATATTACTACTACTACTACTATTACTACTACTACTACTAACAACTCACCGCAGCACCAAGTCGTATGAAGCCAACACAGCTACGCAAGCTCCTCCTCCGTCCCAATCTATTCAAAGCTTCCCTTTTTACACCCTCCCAGGAAGTTCCCATTTCCTTTAAATCTTTCTTTATGATGTCCTCCCACCCCAGCCGAGGACGACCTGCTGTCCGTTCAGCCCTAGACGGTTGGCCGTAAAGGACAATCTTCAGCAATCTGTCATCCTTCATCCGCACAACGTGTCCAAACCACCTCAGCCTTTCTTTCGTTATAGCCCTAGAAACCGGGATTGAACCACATTGATCGTGCCGCCTATTGTTTGAAACACGGTCAGTCAGCCGGGTACCCAGAACAATCGGTGAGCAATTCCTCTGGAAAAAACTTAACAAATCTTCGTCCGTTTTTCGGAGTTCCCATGCTTCAGAGCCATATTTGACCACTGTCATCAATGTAGCTTCTGATATTCATATCTTGGTTTGCAAACATATCTTTCTATTCTTCCAAACTTTTTTTAACTGTGAAAAAACACCCTGAGCCTTGGCTATTCTACTATTAACATCTTCACTGCTCCCACCATCTTTATGAGATGAGATATGAGATATACATTTATTAAAAAAGAAAACAAACACTATTCGCCTTTCGCCTGCCAAGAAAGACAATAAGCTTGAAAGGGCAAGCGAGGTTATCACTCTCTGCTAATTAAAATAACATTCATACCTTGCTACTCAACACACAAGAAAATTATCGGATGAAGGAATAAATGAAAAAAGAGAGAAAGAGGAAAAGACCAGAAGTAGATAGAAAAAAAAAGAAAAAAGAAAAAAAGAAAGCTAAATCGTGGAAATACCTTAAAAATAATGACAACCTGGAGTGGGCAAAACACCTAATTAACTCACTAGATAAAAGAAACTTCTTTGCCCGTGACTTGAAAGACTGAAGTCTAGGCGCATTTTTCACACACTCGGGCAATATATTCCTAATATGGGGACCATAATGGCGAATCACAAAAGATGCCCGAGTGGTGCTCATAAACTCATGAGCTAAGTCATCAGCTTTTCTTGTATTATGATCATGAAGGTCTCTATTAAAAGTAAAAATATTTTCAAAAGCAGGGGTGAGCAGCTGATTCAAATATTTATACGAGAAAATCGCGACATGGTAATCTCGAATTTGGGATACATCCATTAACTTATTCTTTTTAAAATGCTCATAAGCAGGAACCTCATCAGAATCATCAAATTCAGATAATAATTTTACAGCTCTATTCTGAAGTTTTTGTACTCTTTTGAAACATGTAACAAAATTACTTGCCCATATAGAGCATCCGTAGCTAATATATGGGTAAAATAAAAAAAAATAAATCATTTTCAGGATCTTTTTTGGGACTAGATTTTTAATTCTTCGCATCACCCCAAGGCCTCTGCTTAATTTTTTCAGCTATTGCACTTGAATGGTTTTTCCACGACAGGTTTTCATCAATTAAAAACCCCAAATACTTCGTTGTTGCTACTCTCTTTATCACAATTTCTTGAACCGTGATATGGTCATTTCCAGCACTAGAAGAAAGTCTAGAAAATATCATGAAAAAAGTTTTAGAAAGTTTAGGGTTAATATATTTTGCTGAGAAAAAATTAGAAATTCAGAAACTGCATTATGAATTTTATTATATAAAACATCAAGTAAAGGCGCTGCCAGAAAGAGCAAAGTGTCATCTGCAAACAGGATAACACCATCCTCTGACAGGTAGTGCTTCACTCGATCAATGAAAATAATGAAAAGTAGAGGTCCCAAGATTGACCCTTGTGGGACCCCACACTCTACTTTCTTTTTTGAAGATAAAGATGACCCATTCTGAACTAGCTGATACCGATTGTGTAGATACGATGAAAACCCCTCCAGACTTGAACCCTTCACCCCAATCGAGTCAAGAGCTTGAATAAGCTCTGAGTGGTCCACCGTATCGAACGCTTTTTTCATATCCAAAAACACAGCTGCAGGTATGAGACCAGCTTCAAATGCATCACTAATCCAATCAACCAATTTCAGAACTGCTATATCCGTAGATAGCCCTTTTCTGAACCCAAATTGATTTTCCATTAGGATTTTATTCTTTTCAATATAATAACTTAACTGGGCATGTACCACTTTCTCATTTAACTTAAAGAAAAAAGGGAGAATAGATATAGGTCTTCGATTCGATGGGTCATCTTTTTTCCCTCCTTTATGAAGAGGAATCACTCTTGCAATCTTTAGTGCTTCGGGGAAGACTCCAAGATCTAGAGAAAGGTTGATGAGGTGCGTCAACACAGGTAAGACACTTGTTTTTGCGGCCTTTATGAGTTTCAGGGAAAACTCGTCCATCCCGCTAGAGCTTGACTTCATTGTAGCCAAGAATTGTGCCACTTCCCGTTCCGAATACCTTGCAAACTCAAAGGAAATCTGACTTACAGGCTGTCTTTTAACGACAGATCCAAAACTCGCAGATGTGTGTAGTTTAGCCCGCGCTTGATCGCAAAGTCTTTTTCCTTCATTTGCAAAATAACCACACAGAAATTCAAACATGTCTTGAGAATCAGTAAGACGACCTCCTGCTGTCTCCATGACTCTCACCTCCTCTTTACTCTGAAATTTACCCAAAAGTTTATTTATTGTTTTCCATGTATTTTTCATATCCCCTTGATTTTCATGAAATTCATTTTCTGATTTTCTTTCATGAAATTCAAGTTTCTGAGCATTCCGTTTTACTGAATTTAAAATATTCCGAAATCTTTTGAAATTTATAAAACTATCATCTGAATGATCCTTTAAATAATTCACGCAAAGTTTGTTTTTCTGCTTTATTGAAACTAGATTAGCTTTTGATATCCATGGTTTCTTAGGAAAATTTCTATTAGGGTTTATTCTTCGCAAGGGACATGTTTCATTCATTACATTCTTCACTATCTCACTGAATAGGTCATATGCAGTATTTGGACACTTTTCCTTTATTACACTCAAGAAATTTGTTTCATCCATCATAATTGCAAAACTCTTTAGGTTTTTATTATTCATTTCACGGTAAAACGAAGTTCTTTCATTTCGTTTATTTTCCTTTGACTGATTTAGCTTTATTTTACTTATTAAAAGAAGGTGATCCGAGCCGTCGGACACGATCACATCTGCTTGGGATCTTTCAAGCAATCCACCATTAACGAAAAAATTATCAATGAAAGATGCCGAGAGATGCGAAATCCGAGTTGGAATAGTTACAAGAGGAAAACTATCATGTGACACCATCATATTAACAAAATCTAAGCTAATCGCTCTTTTTATTAAATCTATATTACAATTTCCCATCATAAATTTGCTTTTATTTTCATTATTAATTCTATCTAACAATAGTTCAAATTCATCAAGAAAGAAACTAATATCACTTGTCGGATTTTTGTAAATCAATCCCAAAATCAAGTTTTTTTCTCCTTCATTTTTTATTTCAATGAAAAGTGTTTTGATCCTACCTTCAAGCCACAGGGAAAGGTCATCCCTAACCCAATATTGGGTACCTTCACTAATCAAAAGGCCCAGACCGCCCCGCTCCATGGTTGTCCGTTCTCTTCGCTCGCAAATATATCCTGGGAAAGAAAAATCCCATGGCGGTGACTTGCTAGAAACAAATGTCTCACAAAGGCCTACAATGCACGGTTTCTTATCTAGCGAACTTAAAATCTCACATAAAGAAGAATATGCCGTTCTTAGACCTTGACAATTCCAGAAAACGATCGCTCTTTCTGCAATCGCAGGATTTGAATACTCATAAAGATTATTTGGATTCACATAATTACTAGGGCGACAATTCAACGAAAAATTATCTATACATTCATCATCCCCCGCAAGTGTGTCACGAGCTTGGCTTCCAAGAATAAACCGGTTTTTTTCAAATTCATTCAAAGGGTCATAATATATATTCGCACTCATTGAATAATACTACCTATACTACCAAGTATAGGTAGTCATTAATAATACTAATAATACTACCAAGGCAAGTGAAGCTGCCCACCTGATCAACCTTTTCGTTATATTTATAGACTCATTTATTTAATAAACAACTATCGTAGCCGTGGCCGAAGCCGTGACCAACGTCACCCTTTCATCTTCACTTATTCCTAACCTTAGTGACTTAGTCTTCTTAACATTAATTTTCAAACCTATTCTACCACTCTGAACTCGCAAAACCTGTAAATTTCATTCATTTTGCTCGCACTTTCATCTAGGATGCTTAATTCATCAGCATAATCTAAGTCCAGGAGACTTTTTCTTCCCCATTGGATTCCATGATCTCCCTTTGCCTTTCCTGTGCCCCTTAAGACGCAGTCCATTAAAATAATCTTTATAAAGGGGGGTAGAGCAAAACCCTGCTTAATGGCTAATCTTGTAAACTATTTTTATCCTGCAAGATATTCTAATCTTGGTTTGCAAACTTATCTTTCTATTCTTCCAAACTTTTTTTTAGCTGTGGAAAAAACACCCTGAGCCTTGGCTATTCTACTTTTAACATCTTCACTACTCCCACCATCTTTACTAATAATACTACCAAGGCTAGTAAGGCTGCCCACCTGATCAATTTTTTCGTTACATTTATAGACTCATTCATTTAATAAACAACTATCGTAGCCGTGGCCGAAGCCGTGATCAACGTCACCTTTTCATCTTTACATATTCCTAACCTTAGTGACTTAGTCTTCTTAACATTAATTTTCAAACCTATTCTACCACTCTGAACTCGCAAAACCTGTAAATTTCATTCATTTTGCTCGCACTTTCATCTAGGATGCTTAATTCATCAGCATAATCTAAGTCCAGGAGACTTTTTCTTCCCCATTTGATTCCATGATCTCCCTTTGCCTTTCCTGTGCCCCTTAAGACGCAGTCCATTAAAATAATCTTTATAAAGGGGGGTAGAGCAAAACCCTGCTTAACCACTGATTTAATACAAAACCAACTGCTAACTTCATTTCCTACATCACTTTAATATATTTGTCTGGTATACCATACAAGGATAAAACCTTTACTAAATCTCTTCTATCAACAGAATTGAACGCCTGCTCATAATGTATAAAACTGAGGACCAAAGGGGTTTGACAACTCATGCACTTCTCAGTTGTTAACCTAAGAGTGACAATTTGGTCGACACATCCTCTACCTTTTACTTAACAATATTTTTTGTTCAGTTCTTAATAACACGGGTCAGGTCCTGCCCTGGCCCCCAAAGACAAAACTAAGGTGCATATATTTTAATATCTGAGAGTTTTGTTGAGATTCGATAACTTATTCTGAAAGATGACGTAATAAAATTAGTTCTTGGTCTCTGATCTTCTCCCCTCCCCCACTTTGGAGATTTTGGACTTGGCCTTTACTCTGAGAAGATACAGCCATGAGACTTAATTTTGATTTCAATGACTTTGACTGCCTGAGTACTCTTTCTAGTGTATGCTCTTTTGACAATGGTTCAAAGGCATATTTTCTTTCCTCCATCCCAATCTAGGAAAGAAGCAAGCGACAGTTCTTAACTATATCCTTTGAGGAACAGTTCATCTCCTTAAAAAAGCATAAGAACGGTTTGGTTTCTCAAGTTTTGTTATTAGGACATCCAATAAAAGGGGTTTTGAGTCTCAACCAATCTAGACGGAAAATTAGAGGTAATGTTGTATTTGTGTATTTTTTGTTCATATGGAATCTCATCTCTTCAATGAAGGTGAACAAGAGCAATTCAATTCTTTTCATCGGGATACATAAAAGCCATTGACAGATCCTGGTCTAACCGCTGAAAGTAAGAGTAAGGGTCACAGTTTTCACCGTAGGGGAGGGGTGTCCTTACCAGATCGTCAGCCTGAAGCTCCTTACGGGAATTTCTAGGATGTTCGTCTTTCGCGTTGGAAATATTTATCGTCCTGTCATCAGCATAGTTGTGAAGTAGTTTTTTACAAGGCTATCCCCTAGATCATTCATGAACAACAGGAAAAGGGTCGGCCCAAGAATACTTCATTGGGATACTCTGGCTAACACCGGCATTCTTTTGAAATGAAGCCGTCTGGACCCTTTTTGATAGCTGACAAAGGAAATCAGCAAGCACCTTAAATAGACGACCATCAATTCGATAGGTTTTTTAATTGCATAAAAAGCCTTCGCAGTACCACTCATGGTACTCGCAATAAGACACTCTAACGTAGACCGTTTTCTATGGAAACCTCATTGTGTGTCAGCCAATAAGGGGTTTGACTCAATTTACTAATAAAGGGTCTTGTTAATGATTAAATAAAAAAAACAAGTTTTTTTAACCGAAAGTAAGGAACGACGTTCAAACTTAAAACGAACAAAAATTATTCCGTATATGAAAGGGGCTGCCCCCTCCTCAACGCCTCGCTCTTTACGCTAAAGTTTTTTATTGTTTAAAAAAAATAGAGTTGTGAGAAAGTCAAACTTTAGCGTAAAGAGTGAGGCGTTTAAGAGGGGACAGCCCCTTTTATATACGGAATAATTTCTATTCGTTTTAAATTTTAACGTCGTTCCTTACTTTCAGTTAAAAAACTTTTTTTTTATTTAATTTTTGAATGTTTTTGAGTCAATGCAAATTTTGATTTTGGCTCACCGTATATGAATAATTAAAACAAAATTTGCATATTAATTTTAAATCTATTTAGTTGAATGGCTTTCTCGAAACTTGTTTAATTTTATTTACGAACGTTTTTATTAGTAATAAATATACGTAACTTACGAATTAACTTACGTAACGAACTTTTATATTCATAGATTTTTAATACGTATATTAGGGGGTTCGCCCCCTATTCAATACCTTGCTATTTAAGCTAAAGCTCGAGTTCTGTTCCAATTCTTTAAAAATGACCCCTTTATCACAAAGGCCGTTAGTTAGAATAAATAGCTCTTACAAAAGTACTAAAAAATATTTGGCTTAAAGAGCGAGGTATTGACTAGGGGGTGAACCCAATCGTATATATAATATTTTCTGTTCGTTTTAAGTTTTGATGTTGCTCCTTACTTTCAATAGAAAAACTAGTTTTTTTTTATTTAATTTCTGATCTCTTTCTTTAATAATGCTGGGAAATCCTTCACCCCCTCAATAGCAATTTCCCTTCCCCCTTGAAAACTTCCTTCATGGACAGATCCTGCCATATAACCCCCCCCCCCCCCCACTGACCTACCAGAAAAAATCTCCCCAGAAAACGTATGTATACTTCCCAATAACGAATACTATATGTTAACATTAAGTAAAGTTCATAACTTTCAGCCCTCCCCCCGGGGACTTCGGGGGATTATGTCATCCTAAAAGACATAGTTATCATATTTTCGACTATGCTGAACAAAATGGCTATCTCAAAGCTTTGATCGGGTGTTTTTGGGAAAAAATGAGCGTGGGAGGGGCCTAGCTGCCCTCCATTTTTGGTCAATTAAGCACTAGAACTTTTAATTTCCGTTCCGATGAACCCTTCCACGATATTCTAGGACCACTGGGTCGATACGAGCACCCCTGGGAAAAAAAACAAACAAAAACAAAAATAAACACGCATCCGTGATCTTTCTTTTGGCAAAAAATGCAAAATTTCAAATTTTTGTAAATAGGTGTTTGAAACATCAACAGTAGGGTTCTCTGATACTTTGAATATGATGGTCTAATTTTCATTAAGGTTCTATAACTTTTAGGGGGTCTTTCCCCCTTTTTTCTAAAATCAGCCAAATTTTCTCAGGCACGTAAATTTTGATGGGTAAAATTAAACTTGATGAAACTTATATATTTGAAATTAGCATAAGAATTTGATTCTGGTATCAAAATTCCGTTTTTTAGAGTTTCGGTAACCATTGAGCCGGGTCGCTCCTTACTTACAGTTCGTTACCACGAACTGTTTGATACTCTTACAAAATTTTTCTTTTCAGAACAGGAGCCTGATTGGCTAATAAGATCATGTATTAGTAGGGTTACTCATGGAACCCTTGGTCCCAGTTTGTTCAGATAAATATCCCTCCCAGATTCCTTTCTTTTGGCCCCTTAATTATTTTCCTTCTCCTAGTATTAAATAATATTCTTCCTTCAATTTTCGCGGCACCGTTTTCTGTCCTTCTTTAATTGCGTAGTTGGTTAATATACCACGAGGTATACATTGCGCATTTGGGGGTCGTTGACAGGTAATTAGGGAGCCTTTTGATTTGCTGGGAAAAATTCACCCACCACCCCCATCACCCAACTCGCGCCTGAGCGAGTTGGAGAATTGGAAGTGTGATTTTGTCAGTTCCGTTTTGAGTTCTTGTATAGCGTGACTTGAATACAATAAGACTTTTTCTTATACTATGTACTCTTTTAACTTTTTCAGACTGGGTTGAGTCTAAAGAGATTGTTAGAAATCATATCGGTAACCCTTGGCTAATAAAGTGGCCCTGGGCCATCCAATCACGCTAGTAGATACGGAACCGCTGGAGTAACTGCGGAAATCCCACTTTTTTGAGCCGACGAGGGATCTCCCTCTCCAGTAAGTGGCATAGCAACCCTTTGCGCCATTTTTGCCTTTAAAAGTGGTGACCCCGTACGTTAAACCTCCAATAAGTGGTGCCAGCGGTACTTACACTCCAATAAGTGGTGGCAGCTAGAAAAGGAGCTATCAACAGCACTGATAGCAAAAGAATTTAGCGTTTTCGAAGAGATGGGTTAATTTGGCCTAGAAAGTAGCCTATTGTGGTAATATATAAAAAGACAAAAATACACAATCAATTAATAGAATTATGAAGGTCTATAATGGGCTGTGCCTTGTTAAACAAATATAAAAAAGAATAACGTGAAATTAATGGGTTGAGTTTACAGTGGAGGAATCTCCATATTGAAAAGAATCACAGGGTTTAAGTACAGATAAGAAACCGTTGAAAGTTGGGCTATTATTTGAGTGAATTGGCGGACTTAGATTTAATCTTCAGTGACGAAGGTTATAAGAGCATTGAGGACGGCAAATTAGGAGAATTTGTCAGTTTGTGAGCACATTGGACAAGGAAGGTGGGAGGCACCTGTCCGATTGAGTAATCTGCCGAGGAGGAGATTATATTTGGAATACGAGTATCCAGGAAGAATTCGTGAATTGTATTACAGGGTACTTCCCCTGTTTGATTTTATTCCCGCTAATTCACTAGTGGAATATTCGCGAAGTTTTTCAGTTTGTTGTGTCGTCCAATCCCTGTTAAATTCGTTTTCGAAGGTATAATCCACTTGCGTAAAACTGCTTGTTGTGAAAGAAGTCGTTGATCACTTAATGAAGTCAATATATTTCGGTTATTGGAAAATTTGTAGAATATTATTACACGGATCTGATAATTGATTAAATAAAAAAAACAAGTTTTTTAAACTGAAAGTAAGGAGCGACATTAAAACTTAAAACGAACAGAAATTATTCCGTATATGAAAGGGGCTGTCCCTCCTCAACGCCTCGCTCTTTACGGTAAAGTTTTTTATTGTTTTAAAAAATAAAGTTATGAGACAGATTGCAAATTTAGCGTAAAGAGCGAGGCGTTGAGGAGCGGACATTCCCTTTCACATACGGAATAATTTCTGTTTATTTTAAGTTTTAATGTCACTCCATACTATCAGTTAAAAAAACTCGTTCTTTTAATTTTATTTATGGTAGTTTTTTATTTAATGCATATTTTATTTTACTAAAAATTTTAATTTTATTTTTCTAAATTGATTTCTTAAAAAATTAACTTAATGAACTAACTTATATATTAGTATATTTTTATTCTGGCAAAAAATAAAAAGTTGCAGATTTTTGCAGATATGAGATTGAAACCTATGTAATTGGGTTTTCTGATACGCTGAATCTGACGGTGTGATTTTCACTAAATATTTTTCACTTGTAGGGGATGTTTCTCCCCTCTTTAAAAAATAGAGTAAATTTTCTCAGGCTCGTAGCCTTTGATGAGTAATACTAAACTTAATAAAATTTATATATTTAGAATCAGCATTATAAACACATTCTTTTGATACATTTATTGACATCAAAATTCCGTATTTGAAAGTTTCGATTACTATTGAGCCGTATCGCTTATTTTCTTATTGTTTTTTTTATTACGTATATGTTATTACGTATATGAGGGGGTTCTCCCCTTATTCAAAACCACGCTCTTTATGTTAAAAGTAATAAAAAAAATTAATTCACAAACCACTGAATCACAAAAGCTGTTTAATTAGAATAGATAGCTCTTTTTAAAGCACTAAAAAAAAAAAACTGTAGTGTAAAGAGCGAGGTATTGACTTGGGGGTGAACCTCCTCACATACGTTATAATTTCTGTTCGTTTTAAGTTCTAATATTCCTTCTTACATTTCAGTTGAAAAAACTTGTTTTTTTTTATTTAATTTCTGATCGTTTTTTAAATAATGCTTGGAAATCCGGCACCCCCTTCATAGAAATGTCCCTTACCCCAAAGAAACATCCTCCACGGCCATATTCTCCAGAGTAACCCCCTCCTCTAGCCCCCCTCCAGAAAAAATCCTTCCTGAAAATGGTTGTATACTTCCCAATAACCAATAAATAATGCTGGCAAGTCCGGCGCCCCCTTCATGGCAATTTCCTTCCCCCATGAAAACTTCCTTCATGAACAGATCCTCCAACATAACCCCCGACCCACCCTTCCCTCCCACTACCAGAAATAAACCTCCTGAAAACTTCTGTATACTTCCGAATAACCAATACTATATGTTAACATTGGGCAAAGTTCATAACTTTTAGCCCTCCCTCTGGGTACTTCGGGGGATTAAGTCATCCTAAAAGACATATTTATCATATTTTCGATCATGCTGAACAAAATGGCTATCTAAAAATTTTGATCGGGTGACTTTGGGAAAAAAATAAGCGTGGGTGGGGGCCTAGTTGCCCTCCATTTTTTTTTGTCACTTAAAAAGGGAACTAGAAATTTTAATTTCTGTTACAATGAGCCATCCTAAGATTTCATAGGAACAATAGGTCTGTATGATCACCCCTGGGAAAAAAAAAAAAAAAAATAAACACGCATCCGTGAGCTTTATTATGACAAAAAATGTAAAATTACACATTTTTGTATATAAGTGCTTTAAAACTCTGAAGTAGGGTTTTATGATACGCTGAATATGATGGTGTGATTTTCATTAAGGTTCTATAACTTTTATAGGGTCTTTCCCCCTTTTTTTGAAAATCAGCCAAATTTTCTCAGGCTCCTAACTTTTGATGGGTAGCGCTAAACTTGATGAAAGTTACATATTTGAAATCAGCATTGAAATCTGATTCTTTTGATATATCTATTGGATCAAAAACCCATTTTCTAGAGTTTTGGTTACCATTGAGCCGGGTCGCTCCTTACTTACAGTTCGTTACCACGAACTGTTTGATAATAGTTATTGTGTACCATAATTTTTGTGTGACAGTTTTTGAGCTTACCAAGATTAACTAATTGAATAAGAGATAATATAATCGGAAAGAAGTATACGCGGTAAAATGAGGAGGTACGAAAAAAACTTAGGAAGGATATGTGAAAAAACAAAACGAACTAACCCCTCAGAGGCTGTGCCAAATGAAGGGGAGTTACGAGTAAAAGAAAATACGGATAGAGAACGAGCAGACTCAGAAAACGAATTAAGAGGATATAAAGACAGTGAGATTCAGAGTAGGCCAAGTAGCACGAGTAGTAGAAGTTCAATTTCCAGCAGGAGCTCACGAAAAAGCACTCAAATAGATTTGACACAACAACTTTTAAATTTCATGGAGAATGACAGATTAGCCAGAGTACGAAAAGAGGAGAAAGATAGAAAAGAAAGAGACCGAAAGGAAGAGGCTGATAGGATAGCCAGAGAAAAAAGGAGGAGGCAGACAGAGAGGAAAGAAAATATATTATGGAAATGATTGCAGGGAGAAATTCCCAAGAGCCTGAGAAAGCGTCTACAATAGAGGTAGTTTAGGCAATAAACCTTCAACCAATGAAAGAAAATGAAGATGTACATTTATACATATACAATTTCGAAAAAACGGCGGAATTAAGCGGGTTGCCGAGAGAAAATAGGGTGACAAGAATACAGCCCCTCCTTAACTACAAAGCACAGCTTGCATATAAAGCATTACCAATGGACTACTCAAAAGATTTTGAAAGACTAAAACAAGCCATTTTTGAAAAGTTTCATCTCTCCCCCGAGCACTTTCAAAGAAGGTTTAGAAGCGAAAGAAAACGAGACAACGAAACATATAAAGAATTCGGGTACAAATTGAAAGATATGTGTTTAAAATGGCTAGAGTTAGAAAATTATAGAATGTATGTAGACTTGGAAGAGATAAAAGAAAAATTGACGGAAGTGGTAAATAAAACAGTAATTGAACAATTTTTAGACAACACCCACAGAGAATTGAAATATATTTGAAAGAAAAAAACCCAAAAACTAACAAAAAAATGGCAGAAATGGTGAATAGGTGGACTGAAATAAGAGAAGAAATTGAGGAGATAGACATATTTCAAAACAAAGAGTATAAGAAAGGTAGGCATTATACCACAGCGCAAGGAGGATTAACTTGCTATAACTGTGGTACCACGGGGCATTTTTTAAGAAACTGCCCCAATACATATGACCATGCACCACATAAAACGACAGCCTGGGCCACGACCCATAATAGGGAAAAAAATAACGCATTTGCAGAGTCGCACAAGATATACGGAAAACTGAACGGGGAATTAATTGAAATGGCAATTGATTCTTGCAGTGATCAAACTTATGTGCAAACTGACCAAATTAATAGAAAAAAAATAGACCATAAAAATAAAATTACAACATTATGCTATTATGGAGACAAGCACCCATGCCCGTCTGCTTGGGTAAGAATAGAAATTGCAAAGAAGGACGTTACGGTCCAGAGAAAGATGATAAAAGTAGGCTTAGTACCCGCTCTAGCAGTGGATGTTTTAGTTGGAGTAGACTTTGGAGATATCGGAAATCTCCTATTGTTAAAAGCGACTTCTTTAACAGTGGGAAAATTACGAAATTACACTACGACGGAAAAACATGATACTTCTGTTGGCTACGGGGAAAAGTGGATCAGACCATAAAACAAATTGGGAGGCTACGCCACCCTGTCAGAAAAACGAAATAATCGATACGTGGGTTCAAAATGTTGATAATCCACGAAAATGGGATGCGGAAGTAAAAAAAAACAAAAAATATTGAAAATAATAAGCACGAGAAGGATTTTCAGGGGAAAATTTCCAGAAAATGGAAAACTTGAAAACACTTTTAATGAATATGTAACAAGTACAGGCCAGAATGAAGCGCTGATTGTACCAGAAAAAAAGGTGAAGAAATTTATTGTACGCGCTTTTCCTCGGAAAGTTCGATGAATTTTAGTAGAATATGAAAAACCAAATGTCGGAGTTCAATTCCTATTTGATGATGAAATATTTGTTTCTGTAGTAAAAGTAAAGAGAAGTTAAAGGGAGAATAGAGATATTAAAGGCAGCTACAATGAAGTAATGCGGTCAAAAATGGTGGCCACTGGAGTGCAAATCAGATTTAACAAGGATTTATTATTTTGTGCAAATGACAAAATTGAGAAAATTAGAAATGAAAAGAGGAGTGTAAAAAAGAGAAAAAATTTTGAGATTCAGCCTGCAGTGGCGAAAAATAAAAAATTATCTTGCCTGAGCCTAGCTAAAATAAATAATAGGGGTGGGGGGGACAAAGCGGTCCTAGATCCACAGGGAAAATTGCAAAATTACAATAAAACTGAAAAACTTAGGAGGGACGAGAAGACCCATGACAAATTAAGAGAAACTACAGATAATCCTGACATAGAATTGACTTGTCAACAACGGGTTACGGAAAGATTGAAAGGTACTGAATTTTGGGTTGGATCAAAGAAATTTGGGAAGGAATCTGATATTGGTCTGATCATCTCAAAAGAGGATCCCTTTACTGAAGTCTTGTCTTTCCAGTCTTCAATTTCGTCTTCATCCCTCATCGCCGAGCATTATTCATTCAATTATTTTAGGGGACAAGACCCAGAAAAAAGCGATTCAAGGTTCGCTCAGATTCTTACTTCATTTTCCTGAACTCCTGTCGTTTTCTCAGGCCTGTGTATTTTCGGCCTTAGACTATTTGAAATTATGCCAAGCGGCAATTTACTTTGTGATTGAGATGTGGAGTTGTTTCCACAGATGGAAATTAAGAGGCTAGTGCAGCCAAATTTTTAATGATGTCTGGCCTCATCGAAAGTGCCAGGAACTGATTCTCTGTTCCTCTCAAATGTAAATTCGTGAGAGCAAGAAAATTTTTGTTTTTGATTGTGCTGTGCACAATGAATTTCTACGAATCTTGGGGACTTCAACTTTGAAAACCAATGCGGATGTTAGACGATCTAGACCAAGGTGGTCCTACAGTAGTGACGTGTTGAGGACGACCGATCCAGAGCCAAGCGGTAGAAGCACAGGCAATGGTAGAAGAGAAGATAAACAAGTTTAGTGATTTTAAGCTTGGTGTTATTTATTATATGTCTCAGTTTCCAGTCAATCCACTGGAGTAGTGGCCATTTATCTTAGGAGGGAGGTGTTGGAACCCTTGGTCCCAGTTTGTTCAGATAAATGTCCCTCCCAGCTTCCTTTCTTTTGGCCCCTAAATTATTTTCCTTCCCCGAGTAATAATTATCAATTTTCCTTTAATTTTGGTGGCACCATTTTCTGTCCTTCTTTAATTGCGTAGTTAGTTAATACACCACGAGGTAAGAAATTGCGCATGTGGGGATCGTTGACAAGTAATTAGGGAGCCTTTTGATGTGCAGGGAATATTCACCCACCACCCCCATCACCAGACTCGTGGCTGAGCGAGTTGGAGAAATGGAAGTGGGATTTTGTCAGTTCCGTTTTCAGTTCTTGTCTAGCTTAAATTGAATACTGTAAGACCTTTTTCTTATACTATGTACTCTTTTAACTTTTCAACCTGGGTTGAGTCTAAAGAGATTGTTAGAAATCATATCGGTAAACCTTGGCTAAAAATGTGGCCCTGGACTATTCAATGACGCTAGTAGGTATAAACCCGTTGAAGTACCTGCGGAAATCCCACTATTTTGGGCAAAAGATGGATCTCCCCCTCCAGCGTAGATCGTAACGACCCCTATGCGCCAGTTTTGCCTTAAACGTGGTGACGCCGTACGTTAAACCTCTAATAAGTGGTGCCAGCGGTACTTACACTCCAATAGTTACCATTTTTCTTAAGGGTAGGGACAGGATAAACAAATTTCCAGGCTATGGGAAATGTTCCTGCTGCAAACTAAATTCGAAACACAGAGGCGAGAGAACCAGTGAGTACAGGGTTACATCTTTTGAAGAGTATATTTGATGTCGTATCAAAGTTTTGGTAAAGTTTTGTTTACATCCAGTTGACAAAGCGTTGTAAAACCTTGCTACTGGTTATGTTTACACGAGTGATTTTCGCGTTTGTTTGTTAGGAAGAGGGGGAAGGAGACTCCTACGTCATCAAGTCTAGAGGCCTTTTCAAAAGCTTTTGCAAGAGAATCAGCCTTTTCCTGGCCAGAATGCATCATAACAAAAGGCGCCCACAGGACATTTTCCAGGGGGGGGGGCAGAAAGCAGAATAGCGGAGAATGGAGAAGAAATAAATTTTGTGGTAAAAAAAATACAACGAAATATATCGTTGATCAGTTAAGTATCATTTTTGAGTTTTAACCGCATAGCTACTATGTCAAACTCGTTGACAAGCTATTGTCACTGTAGAACCATTGAAAACAGACAACTTTCGATAATGCCCTGTTCGACATGTTCATTGCATTAAATACTGTCGATTAAGCAACTATGGATCTGGGTAAAAGCTTTTGCAAAAGTTCGAGAATATATCGTATTGAGCCGGTTGCAATCTTGAGAAGGATTTCAAATTGTAGACTGGACAGTGACAATTTTTCCTATTTTATCATCATGATATTGGCACCTGAGTACAGAGACAAACAAAGACAGATATACAAATGACAAAACTTGTTATTTACATTCAAAATGAAACAAAATTCAGGAAAATTTCGAACGGCGAGGATTCATGGCAAATAAATTTATCACTTTTTCGATCTATCTAATATGCAGAATAAGCGCACCAAACACACTTTACATGCAGACCTGCTATACTGTACCCCTCCACCCTAATGTGCAAATCTGTAGCCCGAATTTATTTCTAAAGTAAGGAAGAAACTAACGAAAAAACCGGTGTGTTTTCGAAATTTACACAGCGTAAACTTGAGTGAGTGGCGCATAATACACAAGTACCAAAATTCCTTCCCCCAACGGAAATTAAAAAATTAAATTCAAATAAAGTTCTCAAATTTGGAAATCCTTTTTTACCACGGGTGGTATTTTCCGTCGAGGAGGGGTAGTTTCCACGGGTTTATTTTCCGGGGGGTATTTTCCACGGGGGTATTTTCCGCGGAGGAAAGGGTATTTTTCAAGGGGGTAATTGCCGGAAGTGGGAGGGGGGGGGGTAAACGCTGGCCACCAGAGTGATCATATTTCAAACAGCGAGTGGTACAAAAATATGATTCTATACCGGTATAGAAAAACCAAGAGTTTTACTATAAAAAAAGAATGGTTACTATTTTACTAATATTTTTACTAATTACTAATGATTTTACTATTCATTTTAAGCCACTTATTTATAATTTATTTAGAAATATCTGTTGATTTATTATTAATTATTTGTTGATTTATTAAAAGATCAATATTTTTAACTCACAAATTCTGGTATCTTGACTAAATTCCCGTTCAGGTTTAAGCTAAAAGTTAAGTTTCATTATTATGAAAGAAAAGCAAGCAAAATTCCTGATAGAATAAGACCTTATAGGATACAACCAATGGAATAGACACAGGATGATCAATATAGACTTAAGCAAAATTAGAATCTTACCCCTTAACTGGAATTATATTTTAAAAATTAAGGAAAAGAATAAAAAAAAAATTAGACTTAGGTTTTTAGCTTGACAAAATATGAGCAAACACCAAGACCAAACTAACTCCTGGTAGGGCACGACGCTCTATATATATAAAACTTTCTTTGTTTATTAATTCCTAAATGCGGTAAGCTTTATCAAGGTTGTTGAGCTATTGCTAGGGCATAAGAATGCCCTTGAGAGTATTTGCTCTACACCGTAAATCGGGTTCCGTTTTCGGCCTCCTTTAGATATATAAATAATAACCTATATTGAGTTAATCTAAGATCTAAGAATTGAATTAAATTCTGAATTGATTCTAAATAAGTTTCATAGCAGTTCTTAAAGACAAAAACAAAAATAAGAAATTATTTCTTTGATTATTTGTTACAGTTCTATTTTCTACCTACTCTGGTTTAAATTGCAGAAGGGGGCATGCCCCCCTTGCGGGTGTCCATGATCATCAACACGAAGTCATGGAATTAAAATAGGTTTGGATGAGGGTAGGATTTCTTCAATAATCCTTCACCAATTTTTTGCAGGTGCAATTTTTAGCTTTTATTCAAACTTGCGTTTGTAGTCTGTTCTAGATTGACGTGTGGGTTTAACATACTCGTGCCGAGTTCAAATAAAAGTATCCCGATCCTCGTCTGATTTTGTCGAGTGCTATTTCTTATGGGCCTTCTTTCTGGCCCCAGCTGCTTTTCTACAAGCAGCATTGAACCATAGCTTGTCTCGAGAAGGGAATTAAAATTGTCTTTGACGGCACTAACAACTCAATAGCTTCTGCAATTGTTTTTTCATGGATTGACTCTGCTTTAATTGGGTCCTCCTTTGTATATTTACTCCATGGCATTTTCAATAGGCAGTTTCTCAGTTCGTCCCTCTCTGTTTGGTGGCAATGCCGTATGACCCGATCCAGCTTTACAGGAGGAGGAGTTTTCAAATTTACAAGAGCTCTGATTGCCACATGGACGCAGACAAAGGGATAGCTTTTGACAATAAACGAATCCGAATGTTCAGTCAAGAAAAGATAAGGCAGGGTGATCCATGAGGGCCAATTAAAGTGTCGAATTCAAAAAGCTGGTCTAGACCATAAGAACGGCTGAAGTCTAGCAGAGCTGTGCCTTCCACACCTATACTATGGCTTTTCAGCCAGTGACAGTGATGTATGCTAAAGTCTCCTTGAATAATTATCCTTGATTTTGGGAACTTTTTATTCAGAAATTCCAAGTAGTCTTCCAGATGTTCAATGATTTTTAGCTTTGGTGGGTTATATACTGTATCAATTGCAACTGTACCAATGGTTATATACTGTACCAATACATATGACCATACACCACATAACACGACAGCCTGGGCCAAGACCCATAATAGGGAAAAAAATTACGCATTTGCAGAGTCGCAAAAGATATACGGAAAACTGAACGGGGAATTAGTTGAAATGGCAATTGATTCTTGCAGCGATCAAACTTACGTGCGAACTGACCTAATTAATAGAACAGAGATAGATCATAAAAATAAAATTACAATATTGTGTTATTATGGAGACAAGCACCCATGCCCGTCTGCTTGGGTAAGAATAGAAATTGCAAAGAAGGACGTTACGGTCCAGAGAAGGACGATAAAAGTAGGCTTAGTAACCACTCTAGCAGTGGATGTTTTAGTAGGAGGAGATTTTGGAGTTATCGGAAATCTCCTATTGTTAAAAGCAACTTTTTTAACAGTTGAAAAACTATGAAATTGCACTATGACGGAAAAACATGATAATTTATTGGCTACGGGGAAAGGTGGATCAGCCCATAAAACAAATTTGGAGGCTACGCCGCCCTGTCCGAAAAACGAAATACTTGATACGCGAGTTCAAAATGTTGATAATCCACAAAAATGAGATGCGGAAGTAAAAAGACCAAAGAATATTGAAAATAATACGCGCAAGAAGGATTTTTCGGGAAAATTTCCAGAAAATGGAAAATTTGAAAACACTTTTAATGAATATGTGACGCTAACAAGTATAAGCCAGAATGAAGCGCTGATTGTACCAGAAAAAAAGGGGAAGAAATTTATTGTACGCGCTTTTCCTCGGAAAGTTCGATGAATTTTAGTAGAATATGAAAAACCAAATGTCGAAGTTCAATTCCTATTTAATGACGAAATATATGTTTCTATAGTAAAAGTAAAGAGAAGTTAAAGGGAGAAAAGAGATATTAAACGGAGCTACAATGAAGTGATGCGATCAATGATGGTGACCACTGGAGTCCAAATCAGATTTAACAATGATTTATTATTTTGCGCGAATGACAAAATTGAGAAAAGTAGAAATGAAAAGAGGAGTGTAAAAAATAGAAAAAATTTGGAGATTCAGTCTGCAGTGGCGAAAAATAAAAAATTATCTTGCCTGAGCCTAGCTAAAATAAATAATAGGGGGGGACAAAGAGGTCCTAGATCCACAGGGAAAATTGCAAAATTACAATAAAACTGAAAAACTTAGGAGGGAGGAGAAGACCCATGACAAATTAAGAGAAACTACAAATACTCATGACATAGAATTGACTTGTCAAAAATGAGTTACGGAAAGATTGAAAGATACTGAAATGTGGGTTGAATTGAAGAAATTTGGGAAGACATCTGATATTGGTCTGATTAACTGAAAAGAGGGTTTGTTCCTTTATGAGGGGGAGGAATCCCTTGGGGAAGATTCCCTGCAGGAAGTCGCAAAAGATAGCCCTTTTCCTCAATGCACAACTGGCGGACAAGTTGTGATCCCTTTACTGAAGTCTTGTCGTTCCAGTCTTCAATTTCATCTTCATCCCTCATCGCCGAGCATTACTCATTCAATTATTTTAGGGGACAAGACCCAGAAAAAGCGATTCAAGGTTCGCTCAGATTCTTACTTCATTTTCCTGAACTCCTATCGTTTTCACAGGCCTGTGTATTTTCGGCCTTAGACTATTTGAAATTATTCCAAGCGGCAGTTTACTTTTTTATTGAGATGTGGAGTTGTTTCCACAGATGGAAATCAAGAGGCTAGTGCAGCCAAATTTTTAATGATGTCTGGCATCATCGAAAGTGCCAGGAACTGATTCTCTGCTCCTCTCAAATGTAAATTCGTGAGAGCAAGAAAATTTTTGCTTCTGATTGTGCTGTGCACAATGAATTTCTAAGAATCTTGGGGACTTCAACTTTGAAAACCAAATGCGGATTTTAGACAATCTAGACCATGGTGGTGCTACAGTAGTGACGTGTTGAAGATGACCGATCCAGAGCCAAGCGGTAGAAGCACAGGCAATGGTAGAAGAGAAGATAAACAAGTTTAGTGATTTTAAGTTTGGTGTTATTTATTTTATGTCTCAGTTTCCAGCCAATCCACCGGAGTAGCGGCCATTTATCTTAGGAGGGAGATGTTGGAACCCTTGGTCCCAGTTTGTTCAGATAAATGTCCCTCCCAGCTTCCTTTCTTTCGGCCCCTTTATTATTTTCCTTCCCCGAGTAATAATTATCAATTTTCCTTTAATTTTGGTGGCGCCGTTTTCTGTCCTTCTTTAATTGCGTAGTTGGTTAATAGACCACGAGGTATAAAGTGCGCATTTGGGGATGGTTGAACAGTAATTAGAAGGACCCTTGGATTGGCTGGTAAAAATTCACCCACCACCCCCATCACCCAACTCGCGGCTGAGCGAGTTGGAGAATTGGAAGTGTGATTTCGTCAGTTCCGTTTTCAGTTCTTGTATAGCGTGAATTGAATACAGTAAGCCCTTTTTGTTATACTACGTACTTTTTTAACTTTCCAGCCTGGGTTGAGTCTAGAGAGATTGTTAGAAATCATATCGGTAACCCTTGGCTAATAAAGTGGCCCTGGGCCATCCAATCACGCTAGTAGATACGGAACCGCTGGAGTAACCGCGGAAATCCCACTATTTTGGGCCAACGAGGGATCTCCCCCTCCAGTAAGTAGCATAGCAACCCCTTTGCGCCATTTTTGCCTTTAAAAGTGGTGACGCCGTACGTTAAACCTCCAATAAGTGGCGCCAGCGGTACTTACACTCCAATAGTTACCATTTTTCTTAAGGGTAGGGACAGGATAAACAAATTTCCAGGCTATGGGAAATGTTCCTGCTGCAAACTAAATTCGAAACAGAGAGGCGAGAGAACTAGCGAGTACAGGGTTACATCTTTTGAAGAGTATATTTGATGTCGTATCAAAGTTTTGGTAAAGTTTTGTTTACATCCAGTTGACAAGGCGTTGTAAAAACCTTGCTACTGGTTATGTTTACATCAGTGATTTTTGCATTTGTTTGTTAGGAAGAGGGGGAAGGAGACTCCTACGTCATCAAGTCTAGAGGCCTTTTCAAAAGCTTTTGCAAGAGAATCAGCCTTTTCCTGGCCAGAATGCATCATAACAAAAGGCGCCCACAGGACATTTTCCGGGGGGGGGGGCAGAAAGCAGAATAGCGGAGAATGGAGAAGAAATAAATTTTGTGGTAAAAAAAAATACAAAGAAATATATCGTTGATCAGTTAAGTATCATTTTTGAGTTTTAACCACATAGCTACTATGTCAAACTCGTTGACAAGCTATTGTCACTATAGAACCATTGAGAAAAGACAACTTTCGATAATGCCCTGTTCGGCATGTTCATTGCAGTAAATACTGTCTCGAGAAGGGAATTAAAATTGTCTTTGACGGCACTAACAACTCAATAGCTTCTGTAATTGTTTTTCCATGGATTGACTCTGCTTTAATTGGGTCCTCCTTTGTATATTTACTCCATGGCATTTCCAATAGGCAGTTTCTCAGTTCGTCCCTCTCTGTTTGGTGGCAATGCCGTATGACCCGATCCAGCTTTACAGGAGGAGGAGTTTTCAAATTTACAAGAGCTCTGATTGCCACATGGACGCAGACAAAGGGATAGCTTTTGACAATAAACGAATCCGAATGTTCAGTCAAGAAAAGATAAGGCAGGGTGATCCATGAGGGCCAATTAAAGTGTCGAATTCAAAAAGCTGGTCTAGACCATAAGAACGGCTGAAGTCTAGCAGAGCTGTGCCTTCCACACCTATACTATGGCTTTTCAGCCAGTGACAGTGATGTATGCTAAAGTCTCCTTGAATAATTATCCTTGATTTTGGGAACTTTTTATTCAGAAATTCCAAGTAGTCTTCCAGATGTTCAATGATTTTTAGCTTTGGTGGGTTATATACTGTATCAATTGCAATAGATTTGTTTGGTAGGTTTACCCTCACCCTGACGACCTCTTTTTCGTTAGGAATATCAAGATGCAAAACTCTTTTTTGATTTTTTTTTTATCTAGTCTTCGTATAGTGTATCTCGAATTATTGACCTCTTTGTCAATGATGCTAAAATTTAGGTTGGGCTCGGATATACACATGACAAGAGGACAGACCTCATTCATTATATGCTGAAGGTGATTCCTCTTGGACATAAAGAAAGAAAAACGAGTAAAAATGGGGTTTTTTAAAGGCCAAATAAAAATACTAAAAAAACACAACAAAGCGAATATTTCGAGAGGACAAACGCCTCTCTTCTTCAGCACAAAACGAAATAATGTATCCAAGGAAAGTGCCGAAGAAAAAAATCGACGCTAGTATCCGTCGATGGCAGTTCATAATTTTTTGGATTTTGTGCAAATCGCGGATATTAGCGTATAACTCGCTTTTATGGTTGTTAGGTATTTGGTTTTAATTCTTATTATTTTTGGCTTTTATTCAATTTTATTCATGTTTTAAGTTTTTGGTTTTTTCTTTGTTTTTTTTTGGTTCTTTTCACATTGACTTTCCGCATTTTTTTTTTTTTGGCACTTTCCTTGGATACATTATTTGGTTTCGCGCTGAAGAAGAGAGGCGTTTGTCCTCTCAAAATATTCGTTTTGTTGTGTTTTTTCAGTATTTTAATTTTGCCTTTAAAAACCCCATTTTTGCTCGGTTTTCTTTCTTTATGTGATGTCAGGCCAATGTGGTTTAAGAAATTATATTCCTCTTGGATCAGAGACCACGCAGATGACAGTGGGCCACAGTAAATCTATCCATAGAAATAGTCTTGGAGCACGTTTTTAATTGTATACGTGAAGGAAGTCCACTCCGAGGATATATTTTTGGTTTGAAAACTGGGTAATTACGAGATGTATGGGTAGTTAGCCCAAACAGCGGACAGAAGAACTCCTTAGACAGACTTTGCGTCATAAGATAAGGAGCAGTAACAGACCTCATATTTAACCTCGTCAAAGGTGGTGGTAACCCCAAAATGGGGTAAGAGTCCCCTCAGTATAGAACTTGCCATTCTCGAGCTCGGTGGGCAGAGACGCCAACCTCTGAGTGGTTTGCTGGAACAACACACTGCATACCCAAGATAGGTTTGCAGAGACCGTTGTTCATGTCTGAATCATCCGCCCTTTCACAGCTGTCCTCCTATAGAGGATCCTCCTAAAATGGTGTTCTGCTTTACCATGCAATTTAACCCATTGCTGGGAGAAGGTTTGTAACACACGGGACGTGTCCACACGCCAGTGGGCTCTGCTGTTTCCACACCCAAGGAGTATTCTTTCTCCTCCGCCTGTATTTAAGGCCCCCAGGAGAGGGTCCCAAGTTTCTAATATGGATTCCCAAGGACTAGGTCCCCCTTTGTCTGCGACTCTTATTCAACGGGGGTACCCTACATATCTGTATGACGATTCCCTATCCGCTACTTGGGAACGCACTGAGTAGCCAGGAGGAGACTCCTACCGAGAATTTGACTCAGTAGGTACTCAGAAAAACTGTCATCTTGCTCTGATGACAGGAAGCTAGTGTCTTCTTTTATCTCTCTCAAATTGTTTTTATTCTGCCTTGATGCACAAAAGGTGTAGCTAAGACCCTAGCGCTCTGGCTCCTATATCCCACGAGCTTGGTAACAAATAAAGAAGCAAACCGTTTTGGCAGATTTACCGACGAAAAGTTTGTGAAATTCCTCTCCCCTTATGTGAGGTAAAAACAGACGTTTATTTGTGAGGAGAGGAGAGTCTTTCTTCTTGTAAATGTTAAAAATTCTCAATTTTTATTTGTCAATTATTGTTTAATTTTTTTTCATGATGAGCATCATTGCTCCACCAAAGGGAAAATCATTCGAATAAATTAATTGAAAAAAATAGTCCAGAACCTAAACAAACGACAAGAATAACGCAGAAAAAAGCAATTAAAAGATCTTCCGATTGTTTGCAAATGGTTTTCTAACTCAAACACAAGGTCTTGTTATTTCTATAATATTCTGTTTGATCTACTAATTTCCGTCAAACATTTTACTTTTCCAACTCTTTTTTCTTGGCAACTGAAGATTTATTTGAAGAGGCAAGAGTTGAAAAGCAAATAAAAAGAAATTAAAAATTAAGCATAATAATTATGATAAATTAATATATTATAAGATTCCCATTTCTTATGGTTTTAGCAAAACATCCCATCACCTCTTGGTAATTTTAAGTTAGTTTAGTTCAACACCATTTATATATCTTTCCATCTGTGCAACGTCGAATAAATGACCAAAATTGAAACTTTGGGTTGCTGACAATTTCTTAGCAAAAATATTAGACTGAATCGATTGGGCAAAACTATTTGTCAATATTTTTTTTTTTTTTTAACTGATCATATAACAGCAAGGTGGAATGATGTTCTGTCTTGCAATATGATGCCCAGGGATCGATTCCCGTTGCAGCAAGGTTGAGCGACAGGCTTGCTGCTTGTCCCAGTAAATATGGCCTCACAACCAAAACCGCGCTCTGGAGGTCCAATTATTTTATCCTTGTTATCTTTTATAATTAATTTAAAAAAAAGAAGTCTTGCGAAGTCTTCTTTTGAAAGTCTTGGATTTTATTATATCAAATAGTATGGTTTCCTTACACAAAGTGTAAGAAGTTAAACATTTTGTGAAGACAGTAATCAAAACTCAGTTTAAGTGAATATTTTATTTATAAAACTAATAGCCGCCTTAGTGAAATATAAAGCAAACACTAAAACAAAACAACCAATAAAAATATAACGCTGTAAAACCTCCGGGAAATAAGGATGCACGAGAAACCACAAAAAAATATGTAAGTTTGTAAATATGCTTAGTACGAGTAATATACCATACAAACTCGATGGACCCTTAGATAACAATTCAGCCAAGACCTTCATCATTTAAGTAGCCTACAAATTTAAAATCTAGCTCCTTTTCCACAGTTCATTTAGCATTATTGATGTGATAGAGAAAAACCGCTGGAAAAAATTTAACGTAATTTTGAGGCACTATGTTTTTGAGGTTCACAAAATTCATCTGGCCCTTCATTTGAATTTTCTTTTGTCTCCTTAGGACTGCGTTTTATATGTTATTGGATAGATTAGATTATAAATAGTCAAAATGCAGATTTAGTGTTAATTTAAAAGCCTCTTTCTAAGACTTAATGCTTTAATAATAATTATTTTCACTTCAAAACAAAGAAAATAATCTAAAAGAGACGAATGGGTCTATGCCCAGTACAGGAAAATGAAGAGAACAAAAATCAAACATATATTTCACCCAGATAAAACAAAGCGTCTTCAGCGTAGAATAAAAAAAAACTCATGATTTTAAAAGTAAAATCGCTTCAGCGTAGAATTAAAAAAAAAAATACATAACAATTATAATCTAAAACTAAATTAATATTATTTTAGTTTTAGATTCTAGTTGTGTTTTTTTTTTTAATCTACGATTTTTGCTTTACGATTTTTGATTTTTGTTCTCTTCGTTTTGCTTTACTCGCCATTAACCGGTTTGTGTCTTTTAGATTCTTATCTTTGTTTTGTCATGACTGGCTAGTTTGGCTTTACATCTTTTATTATTTTCATTTGTTTAACAGAATTAAATTTGCTTTCTTTATAAACGGCTAATCAATATTAAATTGGTAGCTAAGAATTAGATTGCACACAGGGTTTACAGTAATATTTTCCATTTGCCAATTTTTATTATTTTTTTTGTGCTCATACTATGAAGCAAGCTGTGATTTTTGATAGAAACACAGAGTATTGAAGAATCTATTTGTTTTTCATACGCAAAATGATATACAATAATACATAACTTCCTTTAAATATATGCAGTATTTATGCAGAGACTCTTTCACACGAATTTTATTTCAGGGGGGAGGTTTAACTTAAAAAATCTTACAAATATGAACGATTTATACAGAAAACATAACAACTTTAGGTAAAATCATAAGAGATTCGAGAGCCTGGTATCAATGGATCTCCACTTTTGCCAATGTTCCAATCAGTGTAGGCCTACTGTTGAAGACATAGTAATATCTTTTAAAAGTACTATCTCTTTCCTTAATGCTATATAGTAGTTTTACAGAAAAAAAAATGGAATGGAAAAAAGTTTAGAAAAATGTTGCATAGCACTACGCACACACGTGCAAAAACAGTTCCTTGTATTTCAAGGTACACTTTCAATAAAGGTGAATTCACCACGTTCTGTTCAGTGTAGCAATTACAGAAAAGCCATGGCAGTAAAAGACATTCTAAAAAGGGAAAACTGTAAAAACAACTACTTCTTATTAAAGGTTTAAGAGTGCAAACATAGTTGGTAAGGGAATTTAAAGATTTGTATAAATAATTGATGTAAAGTCATAAGTAAGATAATACTTAGTAGTGAGGTACTAAAGCAACTGAAGAACTAAGGAATCATTGCACCTAGTTACCTATCCGATCAGAAATTGAAAAACGATCAGAAATTAAATTAAAAAAAAAAAATTTTCTACTGAAAGTAAGGAGCAACATAAAAACTTAAAACGAACAGAAACTGTTCCGTATTGCCGAATTTTAGCGTGAAGAGTGAGGTTTTATGAAGGGCAGCCCCTTCAAAATAATTCTGTTCTTCCTTAAGTTTTACTATAGCTCCTTACTTTCAAGTGAAAAAAAAAGTTGTGGATAAAATTGTCGAAGATCCGGAAGATACAGCTAGACGGCATAATAGTAAAATATTGTACTGGCATGTTAATAAATTGAGAGGGAGTAGTCAATCCGGACTTGGCCCAGTTAAAACAGAAATGGGGCCACAATTACTGATAAGGAAAGAGTTGAAGAGGCATGGGCAGAGCATTTTGAGAATGTTTTTAACCGAGATAGAGTTGCAGGAAAAGATATAGAAGAAAATAAAAAAGGTTTGTGATGCTTTGGATGTGAAGGAAGGTATGTTTTGTGAGGAAGAATTAGTGACAGTACTAAAAGGATTAAAAAGTAATAAAACCCCATGTATAGATAGTGTGGTAAATGAGTTCCTTAAATATAGTGGTTATGAGGTTAGAAATAAGTTACTGAACATTATGAATAGGATTTTGGAAAAAAGGCAAGTACCTAATGATTTTAGGAAAACCCTATTTAAACCGTTTTATAAGTAAGGTAATAAAAGTGAGTATGGTAGTTATCGATGCACTAGTTTTGTCTCTTTAGGTGGCAAATTACTTAGTATGATGATACTTTTTAGACTGAGAGAGGCTGTAGACAATGTTTTAATAGAAAAACAATGTGGTCTTAGAAAGGCCAGAGTATGTGTCTACCAAATTTCCACTCTTAGGTAAATAAATGAGAAGTACCTGAGCTATCAAACACCTTTGGTCCTCAGTGTCTTAGAATATTTCCAAGCGGTCAATTCTGTTGATAGATATGCTTTAGCGAAAGTCTTATCCTTGTGTGGTATATCAGACAAATATATCAAAGGGATCAGTGCTATGTACGAGGAAATGAAGTTAACAGCTGGTTTCGGAATGAATCAGGAGTTAAGGAGGGTTGTGTTCTATCCCCCTTTATATGGATACTTTTGATGCACTTTTTCTTAAGGAGCAGAGGAAAGGCAATGGGAGAACACGGAATCAAATGGGGAGGAACCAATTCCCTGGACCTAGATTATGCTGATGATTCAAAAATCCTACATTAAAGTGTAAGCAAAATGAATGAACTTTTAGAGGTTTTGCGAGTTCAGGGTGCTAGAATAAGTTTGAAAATTGATGTTAAGAAGAGTCGCTAAGGCACTAAGGCTAGGAATAAGTGAAGTTGAAAAGGTTACGTTGGGTCACGAAACGATTGATTAGGTGGGCAGCTTCACTTACCTTGGTAGCATTATTAGTAAAGACGGTGGGAACAGTAAAGATGTTTAAAGTAGATTAGCCAAGGCTCGGGGTGTTTTTATCACAGTTGAAAAAAGGCTGGAAGAATAGGAAGAAAAGTCTGTGACAGTGATGACAGTGGTCAAATATAGTTCTTAAGTATGGGTGCTCTGAAAAGTGGATGAAGATTTGCTAGATGTTTTCCAGGTAAATTATCTACGGATTGTTCTGGGTACCCGGCCGACTGACCGTATTTCAAACAGTAGGCTGTACGAAAAGTGTGGCTCAATCCCACTTTCTAGGACTGTAATGAGAGAAAGGTTGAGATGGCTTGGGCATATATTTTGGATGAAGGATGACAGGTTGTCGAAGATTGTTCTTTTCAGCCAACCTTTTAGGGCTAAACGGAAAGCAGGTCATCCACGATTGGGGTGAGAGGATGTCATAAAGAAATTTTAAGGGCAATGAGAAGTTCCTGGGAGGGTGTTAAGAGGGTGGCTTTGAATAGAATGGGATGAAGGGGAGCGTGCGTATATGTGATGGCCCCAGGTGGCTTGGTGCTGCGGTGAGTTATTAGTAGCAATATTAGTAATAATGACTGTTTTTCAAATTTTGATTGGACGTCATTGGCAAAAAAGCACCTGGCGAGGGGGGCCCTTAGCCCTCGAATATTTTTGGTTACTTAAAAAGGAAGCTTGAACTTTTAATTTTTGGTCAAATAACTTTTTTTATGATTTGCCAGGAGCAATCCTGGCAAATCGGTTCATTACGATCACGCCTAGAAAAAAAGAAACAAACAAATTAACATGAATCCGTGATCTTTCTTCTGGCAAAAAATATATAAGTTCCACATTTTGTAGCACAGTAGACAGAATATACCAGTAAGCTTATCGCAGATCATTTCTGGTCTTCGTTCTCGGTGCGAACAAAAAGCTCCTCCCACTTATTTCTGCATTAGCGGGAATGCGGTTTAGTGTGTTTCCGATTGTTTCAATGCACTTTGTTGGAAAAAATCGGAAACAGACTAACCTGCATTCCCACTAATCTGACTTCGCCTATGTTTATATCTGCAAAAACATTCTCCGGAGCACTCGCACCCCGGTCCGGGTTTTTATAATGGGTGAGATAGAGAATGATCATACTGCTAATTCTATAAACTGTGTTTTGTAGGTAGGAGCTTGAAAACTCTACAGTAGGGCTCTCTGATATGCTGAATCTGATAATGATATTTTGAATAAGATCGCTTGAAGTATTGGGGGGTGTTCCCTTTTTTGAAAATTTGGCAGATTTTCTCAGGCTTGTAGCTTTTGATTGGTATTATTAAACATACTGAGTTCTATTGGAACCAGAATAAAAAGCCATTTTTTAGATGCATTAATTGCTATGAAAATTCTTTTTTTTTAGTTTCGGTTACTATTGAGCTGAGTTGCTCCTTTCTTTTATTCAAAAAAAACAAGTTTTTTTAACTGAAAGTAAGGAGCGACATTAAAACTTAAAACGAACAGAAATTATTCCGTATATGAAAGGGGCTGTCCCCTGCTCAATGCCTCGCTCGTTACGCTAAAGTTTTTTATTGTTAAAAAAAAAATAGAGTTGTGAGAAAGTCAAACTTTAGCTTGAAGAGCACGGCGTTGAGGAGGGGACAGTCCCTTTCATTTACGGAATAATTTCTGTTTGTTTTAAGTTTTATTGTCGCTCCTTACTTTCAGTTAAAAAAAAACTTGTTTTTTTAATTTAATTTTTGAACGGTTTTGAATAAATGCAGGTTTTGATCTTGGCTCACAGTACATGAATAATTAAAACAACATTTTCATATTAATTTACTTTTATTTGGTTAAATGGCTTTCTCGAAACTTGTTTCATTTTATTTACGAACGTTTTTATTAGTAATAAATATACGTAACTTACGAATTAACTTACGTAACGAACTTCTATATTCATATATTTTTAATACGTATATTAGGGGGTTCGCTCCCTAGTCAATACCTTGATCTTTAAGCGAAGGTTTGAATTTTGTTCCAATTCTTTAAAAATGACCGCTTAATCACAAAGGCCGTTAATTAGAATAAATAGCTCTTATGAAAGTACGAACAAATCTCTGGCTTAAAGAGTGAGGTATTGATTAGGGGGTGAATCCAATCATATATGTAATATTTTCTGTTCGTTTAAAGTTCTGATGTTGCTGCTGTTACAGTTGAAAAACTTGTTTTTTTTATATTTAATTTCTGATTTTTTTTTAAATAATGCTGGGAAGTCCGGCGTCCCCTTCATAGCAATGTCCCTTCCTCCATGAAAACTTCCTTCATGGAAAGATCCTCCAACATAACCCCAACCCCCTCCCCTCTCCCCACTACCAGGAAAAATCTCCCCAGAAAACGTCTGTACTGTATACTTCCCAATAACCAATACTATATGTTAACATTGGGTAAAGTTCATAACTTTCAGCCCTCCTCCCGGGAATTTCGGGGGATTAAGTCATCCTAAAAGACATACTTATGATATCTTCGAACATGCTGAAGAAAATGGCTATCTCAAAATTGTGATCAGGTGACTTTGGGAAAAAAATGAGCGTGGGAGGAGGCTTAGTTGCCCTCCATTTTTTTGGTCACTTAAAAAGGGCACTAGAACTTTTAATTTCCATTCCATTGAACCCTCCCACAATATTCTAGGACCACTGGGTTGATATGATCACCCCTGGGGAAAAAAAACAACAAATAAACACGCACCCGTGATCTTTCTTCTGGCAAAAAATGCAAAATTCCATATTTGTGTAGATAGGAGCTTGAAACCTCTACAATAGGGTTTTCTGATACGCTGAACATGATGATTTAATTTTCATTCAGGTTCTATATATTTTAAGGGGTCTTTCCCCCTTTTCTCGAAACTCAGCCGAATTTTCTTAGGCGCGTAATTTTGGATGGATGATATTAAACATGATGAAAATTACATTTTTGAAATCAGTATTTACATCTAATTCTTTTAAGGCATTTATTTGTATCAAAATACCGTTTTCTAGAGTTTCGGTTACCATTGAGCCGGGTCCCAATAACCAATACTATATGTTAACATTGGGTAAAGTTCAGAACTTTCAGCCCTCCTTCTGGGGGCGTCGAGGGATTCAGTCATCCTAAAAGACATAGTTATAATATTTTTGATCTTCCTGAACAAAATGGCTATCTCAAAATTTTTGTCAGATGACTTTGGGAAAAAAATGAGCGTGGGAGGGGGCCTAGTTGCTCCATTTTTTTGGTCAATTAAAAAGGGCACTAGAACTTTTAATTTCCGTTCCATTAAGTCCTCCTACGATATTCTAGGACCACTGGGTCGATACGATCACCCCTGGAAAAAAACACAAAAAAAAACAAGTAAACACGTATTCGTGATCTTTCTTCTGGCAAAAAATGGAAAATTCCACATTTTTGTAGATAGGAGCTTGAAACCTCTACAGTAGGGTTCTCTGATACGCGGAATATGATCGTGTGATTTTCATTAAGGTTCTTTAGGGGGTCTTTCCCCCTTTTTTCGAAAATCAGCCAAATTTTCTCAGGCGCGTAACTTTTGATAGGTAAGATTAAACTTGATGAAACTTATATATTTGAAATCAGAATTAAAATCTGATTCTTTTGATTTATTTATTGGTATCAAAATTCCGTTTCTTAGAGTTTCGATTACCATTGAGCCGGGTCGCTCCTTACTTACAGTTCGTTACCACGAACTGTTTGACAATGGGTAAAGTTCATAACTTTCAACCCTCCTCCTGGGGGCTTCGAGGGATTAAGTCATCCTAAAAGAAATATTTATAATATTTTCGACCATGCTGAACAAAATGACTATCTCAAAATTTTGATCAGATGACTTTGGGAAAAAATGAGCGTGGCAGGGGGCCTAGTTGCCCTCCATTTTTTTTGGTCACTTAAAAAGGGCACTAGAACTTTTAATTTCCGTTCCAATGAGCCCTCCCACGATATTCTAGGAAAACTGGGTCGATAAGATCACCCCTGGGGAAAAAAACAAAAACAAAAAACGAATAAACACGCATCCGTGATCTTTCTTCTGGCAAAAAATGGAAAATTCCACATTTTTTTAGATAGAAGCTTGAAACCTCTACAATAGGGTTCTCTGATACGCTGAATATGATGGTGTGATTTTCATTAAGGTTCTATAACTTTTAGGGGGTCTTTGCTCCTTTCTCGAAAATCAGCCAAATTTTCTCAGGCGCGTAACTTTTTATAGGTAAAATTAAACTTGATAAAACTTATATATTTGAAATCAAAATTAAAATCTGATTCTTTTGATGTATCTATCGGTATCAAGATTCCGTTTTTTAGAGTTTTGGTTACCATTGAGCCGGGTCGCTCCTTACTTACAGTTCGTTACCACGAACTGTTTGATTTCGTTATCACGACCTTTTTGACTTGCAACGCGAGGATGCTAAATTGTTTAAGTGATTGACTTTGAGAAGGAACAGCTTTATTAAGACAATTGCGGCGAATTTTCATAAATTTAAGGTGGGAGGATATTTTCTAGCTTTTAATAAAAATAAATCATATGTTTTTCAGTATCTAGGGAAGGGATTTTTTGTTTTTTTTAATTAAAATGCATAAACAGGCAGGGTATTTTACTGGAAATAAAAAATAAATAGTTTTCTAATGTCTTGGTTTCCTAAAAATTAAACCCCTTTCAAATCATGAAAACTGAATTATTAACTTGAGTGAAAGCAGTTCCTATTTTATATATTTATTTTTTTTCAAATGTCCTAAGACACACTTTCTGTGTAACATTCAACTGATGGCACCACTTAAGTGTCAATCAGAAGTTTTGTAAATCAGACTAATTGTTTTGTTTGTGTTTTTCTTGAAAGCACGTATGCCCAACACGATTAAAGATAAATATTTTTTATTTTACTCATAAACTTCGACCAAATTATGCATTGAGTAAGAGATATTTGTAAAATTTGAAGGGCCCTGAAAACATCTGATTTCATTTGATAGGGATTGTTAATCATATTCACTTGGTTTAGAGTTTTTTTCATTAATATCTGCTTCTATTGGAAGCCATGATATTCATCATAAATACTTTATGTTATTATTATTTACTGGTTTCACGTAATTATATAGCAATAGATTCAATTTGAGTCATTTAGCATCAGAAACCTTTGTCTCGATTATTCTTATAGACATATCCACTTTCATACTGAATCCTCCAAATAAAATCGTTGTCCAGGGAATGATTGAGGTCTAAAAAATTAGTTACGAAAAATCAATCCTATATGGCAGGACCATAGCGCTGCCTAAGTAAAGAGCGATGTGGGCAATTCATAGTATTTATTTCTTCTTTTTTTTCCACCGAGGCACTTCGTATAGAAGTTGTCGTAGAAACTTGGCAAGGGGGTCATTCGATTGGAAATTGGAAGTTCTAGTGCACTTTTAAGAGTCAGAAGTTATTGGAGGGCAACAAGTCCCTCCTCACGCCCATTATTTCCCCACACATATCCTAGCAAAATTTTTAGATATCCATTTTGTGCCGCATAGTTGAAAGGTCCAGTAATTATGTCTTTGGGGATATCGCTCTCTTCCTTACATCCCAGCACGCAAGAGTTATCAATTATGCTAGTTGCCCGATGGTAATATATAAGGTTCTTATGGAAGGGGTGATCGTATAAAAGTCCTAGCGCCCCCTTTAAGATTCAGAATTGATCAGAGGGCTACTAGGGCCCAACCCCCTTTTTCCCCAAATGTATCTGAACAAAATTTAAGATGGTCATCTTGTTCAAAATAGTCCAAAGATCTTATAACATTACCTACGGGGTTGACAGTAACCCCAGAGCCTGGAGGCAAGGGCTGTAAGTTATGCCCTGGGGGCATGTAGGGTTTTTTATTGAAGGGTTGATCCTATGAACTTTGAAAGAGGTACATTTGGTTGGAAATCGAAAGTTCTAGTTCATTTTTTGATTGATATTTGTGGTATTTTTAAGCATGGAAGATTATTTGACTTTATTTTCGTTCATTTTGGTTTAATCGGGCCCTTCATTTTCTTTCAAAAGCTTATTTTGTGGAAAAAGCTTTCTTAGTTGATTCTTTAAAAAAATGTCGAAGGTTTCTGTTTGTTTTGGCCTTGCAGGGCTCTAAAAGTATCTTATTTTTTTTGAGAAAAGCTGTTAACATAAGCCAATGAGCTTGGGTTTTATTAAATGACCTGATATTTCGCTAGAAGGTCGTCACGTGTCTTTCCCTTTGAATTACTTGCTTGCTTACTTATAGCAGAACCAGTTGTCTCGTGCTTCACCTGGCATATGAAATTCAGATGTTTCGTGGTAATGTGTTGAATTGTAAGCTCCCCAGACTCTCGGCGGCTGGGCATGTAGAGTCACACTACTGACCCCCATTGGTGACACCACAAATGAAACTCCTGTATCAAAAGACTTTGCATCTTACAATTGTTTACTGGTGTAACCGAACTATTTTTGAAAATAAAGTATTAAATTTCAGTTTTCTAACTTCAGGAGCCTGTATCGAAAGCTATTGTTCTTGACTTAATCAATTCAAAGTTGAATCCCCAAATCAATTCCGTATCCAGGGGGAGTTAAGGGCCTTGGACCCCCAGAAATATTTATCTAATTCCTAAAATTGTTACAAAATGCATATAAACACATTTTTGATGAGTAAGTTTTAAGTTCTTTTTTGTCAACCCCTCCCCTCTCCAAAAAATACAATTATTTCTCCTGAAATGTTCTAGATTTCAGAATCTGTTTTCACCGTTAGCTTTTTTTTTGAATAAAAAACGGATAGTTTTTCAACTATTTTACTGGCTTTGAAGCATACAGAAAATCATTTGAAGGATTTGATTTCTTCTATTGACGCTTACTCTTCAGACACAAAAAGTGATAAGTTTTCATTGTAAGTATTTATTACCTATAAAAATATTCCCTAGAATCTACCAAAGCAAAGGATAACCCATAAAAGCTGTAATATCCGTCAAGTCGTTCAAGTTGGAGAAACATCTTTCAGCCTCATACAGAGCATTTTTATTGCTCTCTCGAGTCAATAGACACTGTTAAGCAGGAAAAAAGCTGAAGTATTTTTATGAACCTGAGCAGCAACAGTTGCAATTCAATTTTAAACGTCGCGTTCAAAATATTGACGATGGCGTTGTCTCTTCCTGTTAGATTAGACTGTTATATTAGAGTTCTTGATTAAAGACTGAACAAGTAGAGATAGTTCTAAGTCATGCTTTGTAACATTACATATTCCATCTAGAAATAAATGAAATTTAAATATACAAATACATTAGCAATGGGAAATGTTATAATCAAGACGGTTTTAAATTGACAAATATATTTGGGATTTAAGCCAAAATAATACAGCATTTTAATTCTAATTTCTTTCGTTTTTATTCAAGGTTTTAACAGTTTACTTATTTAGTTTTATTTTACTTGTCAATGGAAAAACAGTGTGGTCTAAGATTACCGTTCGTTGTAACAAACTGTAAGTAAGGAGTGACCAGGCTCAATAGTAACCGAAACTCCAAAAAGCGGAGTTTTGATACCAATAGATACATCAAGAGACTTAGATTTTTATGCTGATATCAAATATACAAGTTTCATCAAGTTTAATCTTACCCATCATAAATTACACACCTGAGAAAATTGCCTTATTTTTGAAAAAAGGGGGAAACAAACCCAAAAAGTCATAGAACTTTAATTAAATCACACCATCAGATTCAGTGTATCAGAGAACCCTACTATAAAAGTTTTAACTCCTATCTGCAAAAATGTGAAATTTTGTATTTTTTTTGCCAGAAGAAAGATCACGGATGCGTGTTTATTTGTTTGTTTTTTTTTACCCAGGGATGATCATATCGATCCAGTAGTCCTAGAATATTGTGAGAGGGCTCATTCGAACGGAAATTAAAAGTTCTAGTGCCCTTTTTAATTTACCAAATAATTGGAGGGCAACCTGGCCCCTCCCATGCTCATTTTCTCCCAAAGTCATCCAATAAAAATTGAGATAGCCATTTTGTTCAGCATAGTCAAAAATCTGATAAATATGTCTTTGAGGATAACTTAATGCCACACAGTTCCCGGGGAAGGGCTGCAAGGTATGAACTTTGCCCATTGTTTGCATATAGTATTGGTTAATGGGAAGTATACAGACGATTTCAGTAGGGATTTTTTTCTGGGGGGGGGGGATCGGAGGATGGGGTAACGGGGGGATCTTTCCATGGAGGATGTTGCCTGGAGGGAAGGGAAATTTCTATGAAGGGGGCACTGGTGTTCCCAGCATTATTATAAAAACTTATCAGAATACTGAAAGTAAGGAGCAACATTAAAACTTAAAACGAACAGAAATTATTACGTATATGAGAGGGTTCGTCCCCAGTAAATACTTCGCTCTTTACGCTAAAGTTTTTTTAGTACTTTCGAAAGAGCTATCTATACTAATTAATCGGCCTTTGTGATTCAGGGGTTTGTGATTCGAAAAAAAATTCGAACTTTAGCGTAAAGAGTAAGGTATTGACTAGTGGGCGAACTCCCTAATATACGTAATAAAAAAATACGAATATCTTAAATCGTCTGTCTAGGTCGAATATCTAGATCACTTAAAAAGGGCACTAGAACTCTTAATTTCCATTAAAATAAGCCCCCATACGATATTCTAGGACTACTGGATCAATACGATCACCCCTGGGAAAATAAAAAAAAACAAACAAGCAAACAAAAAATAAAATAAACACGAATCCGTGATCTTTCTTCTGATTAACTAAAAAACAAGTTTTTTTTAACTGAAAGTAAGGAGCGACATTAAGATTTAAAACAAACAAAAATTACTCCCTATATGAAAGGGGCTGTCCCCTCCTCAACGCCTTGCTCTTTACGCTAAAGTTTGACTCTGTCTCACAACTTTATTGTTTAAAACAATAAAAAAACCTTAGCGTAAAGAGAGAAGCGTTGAGGAGGGAACCGCCCTATTCACATACGGAATAATTTTTGTTCGTTTTAAGTTTTAATCTCGCTCCTTACTTTCAGTGAAAAAATAACTTGTTTTTTTATTTAATAACACTTAAAAGAGGGTTTGTGTCTTGACAAATTTCAGGCAATAAAAGTTTAGTTATTGAGTAATGTTATAAAACACTTCAATCCTCTTTATTAAAGATCGGGCAAGTGTAGGTCGGTAAAAAAGGAGGAATGAAAAAAAAGGTTATAAATATCCACAGAGCTTTCAAAAAAAAAAGATATTGATCCATTTATTAATTACAAAAGAGTAAAAATAGCAAGAGTTCTTAGATTTAAGCTTCTAAATATTAAACAACATTGTGGACTGAGAGCAGTTAAGTTTCCAGGGGGACACAAGATCTTCGAGAATCGAGGGGATGCTCGTCTGAGCACCCCTTTTCCATAAATTGTTGTATGTGAAACAGACATAAAATAAACCGAGGTGCTTAACTTCAAATAATCGATTTCATACTAACTAAATTTCTTTCTTGAGAATAAGAAAGAAAATATTTCTGTCAAGCCAATGGCGAAAAAATAAATAATAAACAAGAGAAAAGAATATGAGAAAACCAAGGCAAAGAAGAAGAGCAACAACAACAAACAAATAACAAAATCTTGGTCATATCCGAGAAGAAATAACTTATATACCCTGGAAGGGGGGTGGTAGGAAGGCCACATTGTTCTTTGTTCCTTTTTTGCAAAGAATAAAATTTTTAAATATAAATCTTCAAATATTAAATTTTGAAATATTCAGTTTTGTGTTTTTTTTTTTAGTATATGTGTAACCGTCGTGGTGCTGAATGTACATTTTCGATCACCTCAAACTCACAAGATGGCACCATGGGTACGGCGAGTATTTATTCATATACTACCTCGACTTTTGAATATGAAGCGACCTCAATGTAACATCGATAGACACAGGTAGGTGTGTTCCGTCATTCTTGATTAATATTAGGCTATATAAAAAAAAAACTTTTTATAAACTGAAAGTAAGGAGCGACATTAACACATAAAAATAACAGAAGTTATTCCGTGAAAGGGAAAGGGACTGTCCTCTCATCAACACCTAACTCTTTACGCTAAAGTTTGACTCTTTCTCACAGCTCTACTTTTTCAAACAATAAAAACTTGTAAAAAATAGCGTAATAAAAACTAGCGTAAAGAGCGAGGCACTGAGGAGGGGACAGTCCCTTTCATATACGGAATAATTTCTGTTCGTTTTAAGTTTTAATGTCACTCTTTACTTTCAGTTTGAAAAGAATTTATTAATTTCTGAAAGTTTTTAAACTAACGCAGTTTCGAATTTGGCTTACCGAACATAAAAAAAATTTTAAACCTAATTTATATATTAATTTTTAAGATTAATTCTTTATGTGAAGGGCTGCCCCCTCCTCAATACCCTACTCTCTCCGCTAAAGCTGATGGCACTTTAAAAAAAAAGCTTCCTATTCTAATTAAACGGTCCCCGCGTTTCAGTAGAGGCTCTTAAAAAACTGGGACAATACCTTGCGTAAAGAGCAAGGTATTGATGAGGGGGAAACCCTTCGTATATGGAATAATTTATTTTCGTTTTTCAGATAATGCCGGTAAATCTGGCTCACCCTCTATAAAATACACCCCTCCGTCTCACGGAAAACTCCCCGTGGATCAACGTAAAGTGCCCACCTTCCCATTCAATTTCCCTCAAAACAGTTCAATCCACGCTGAGAATCCCCCTCCCTGTAAAATTGCTTGTGGACGATTAAGCCTGAAAAATTCTCCTTAGCAATCTTTCATTTGAATAAAACTTTAATCTCTAATTGGTTTGTGGATCACTCCAGAAATGCTCCTTCCATGAAAATTACTTCCCGGGAATCAAAACGTGCGGAAAAAAGCCCCTGGATAATTCCCCCGGAACATTTCCACATGAAAAATTTGGCAAAGAGAATGTAAGACAATTAAAAAGAATTTCGTAAAGTAATTCTGTCAAATCCGCCCAATGTATTATTTCCCCTGGAAAATTTACCCCCCCCCCCGGAAATTTCCCTCCCCAATGAAGATTTTGCTATAGGAATCTACCCCAAGAAATCCCCCCCCCAAAAAAAATGTCTGTATACTTCCCAATAACAAATACTATAAGTAAACAACGGGAGAATTTCATAACTTGGTTACAACGATGGGCAATGCCAAATATTTAAATTTGTCCACCGACCCTCCTGAAATTTCAGGACACGTAATCAGGGCAAAGGGAAACCAAGAAACACAAGAAAAGAAAAAGGAAAACAATCTGTTTGTGTGAATTCGTGACGTCCGGTATTTTTATTTTCTTAGAAAACAAAACAGGACTCTTTCTTATAAACCACGCTGTCATGCACTTATTAAAAAGAAACAGTTGTTATTAAATTGAACATGACAATATTCTTTTAATAAAACGGTGGATTAAGATACGCGTATTATCAATGGTTTCTGCAGGATTAGTGTCAAGTGGGCTTCATCACTGTAGAAGACAAAAAAAAGGAACAACGAAAGAAAAAATTGAAAATTAAGTCTCTTCGAAGACTACAGAAAGTTTTGCACCTAATCAGACGTGCCAACTGGAATTCTATGACTGTCATTTTCGCTGGACAAAATTTGCCATTCTCTGACGCAACCACTGTACCTATTATATATACAGTGGACGCAACTTAGCTTTGTCTCTTATCAAATATTCGGTGTCCAACAAGCAGATATTAGATATGTTTACGCTACAAATTCAGGGGGAGAAACGATGATAACAAGCTAAAGCTTTTCTCAGATTTCCTGATCATGAGATCGCTCTGTTTTCCTTATCCT
This sequence comes from Artemia sp. Qi Xiang Cuo, assembly GCF_049724085.1. Lineage (NCBI taxonomy): Eukaryota > Metazoa > Arthropoda > Branchiopoda > Anostraca > Artemiidae > Artemia > Artemia sp. Qi Xiang Cuo. Next base: position 75,190,455 of record NC_142802.1, on the reverse strand, counting down.
TCTCTTAAAACAAATCAAAGGGTTGTGGGTTAAACTACTTTGGTAGCAGATGTATGACACAAGTACCCATCCCTTTTTATTTCCAACCAAGAACTTGCCGACTGAATCTTTCCAATAACATTGGAAAAGAGATGAAAATTTAAGTTCTGTTTCCTAGCCTCTTTTTCTATCTTTATATTTTTCTGGAACTCAGAATCTTCTGTGAGTCTCTTTTTTTTCTTCTTTTTGGCTATTCAATTTAATATTCAAGTAATTTTGTCAATCTGTTAATTTTCAATAAATCATGAAGCATTTCCTAGGGACAACATCATTGCGTTGCTCTTAAGTTACTCGTTACTCTTACTCCTAGCTTCTGAAGTTGATTCCAAACGTAAAAAATTCTTGAAATTTAAAATAACTTTTCAAAAGGTAAAAAGGTGCGAAAATAAGTCGGATTTTCGAAAAACGTGAAAAGACCACCAAAAAACAAAATTATTTTGACGAAAGTTAGTGTATTTAATTCAGTGTATAAGAGAGCCTAGTACAGAGGTTTCAATCCCCAACTACTAAAGCTAAGTTTTTTTCAAGAAACTTAGCCATTGAAGAGTTTTCATTTTTTTTCTCCCCTGGGGTGGTTTTGCCAAATAGGTGGTTCTAGGACCACACAAACTGGAAACTTTAGCGAGTTTTTTTGAGTAGAAAAAGAGATCAGACCATGAAAAAATGGAGTTTTCTGCCAATTCCATATTGCAGCAAAATATCAATTTTGCCAAACAAGGGCCAAATGCTATTGAGTATAAATTACGAGTTATCCAATCAACTTAGAATAACCTAAATGCTGTTTATTCAGCTGTCCAGTTTCAGAGCCTTCATACCGTGCTGTGCTACATTTCTTCCTGAAGCTACATAAAGCCTGTACTAATAATAATTAATATGGACTATCATTTTTTTTTAAAGTTCGTCAGCTGGGTTTACTTACTTGAGGCTCCATAGAATTTTGATACGTCTAAGCATTATTTTGCACACGAGAGTCGGTAGGTCTTTCTGTAAGCAAAAGATGAATGTTGGGATTCTGAAAACATTGACTTCAAGCCCAAATCTTCTAAGTTTCATTAAGTATCTAGATAAATATAGAAGCTAAATTGGTAGGGATGTCATGATATCCCTCATGATTTCCCTTTATTCTGAAAAATATTTTTGATTAAGCCTGTAATTTTGGGATTGAGTGGTGATACTTCCCCTCATATTGCAGGACTATTTTAGGCATATCATAAGAGATCATATTCATACTCTTACCTACAATAAAGATGGGGATGGGGGTGGGGATTAATCCAATATAGATTTTCTTATAAACTCCTTTCAAAACCCGCTAAAATGGTGACCAACAAGTTCATCTTAGATGTTTCAGACCCATCCTTCATATAAATACATTCTAAGGGGCGTATCAGTGATTTCACAACCTGCTTTCCAAAAGTTCTTTATCCATCTTTTACATTGTCAAATTTTAAAATCTTCAGTTTAATATTCAACTGTCCCTGGAAAGTTTTTCTCAAATTCTCATCCTGGAATATATTAACACCATAGCTTCCCGGAAGGTAGTTGACGTTCCTTAATTTCAGCTTTAAATTAATCCTAGACACTACTGGATGGTGATTTTTACTTTTAGCATCAATAACAGTACTCCTATATAACCTATTATCCTGTATTGACCCTGCCAATCTTTAGTTTACAATAACATAATCAAGACCATTAGCTCTCTTACCATCATGTAAATAACCTGTTAACTTTTGGGTCATTTTATGATAAAAAGCTGTATTGGTTATAACTACTACCTGTAGATTGCTATACCTACAAATTGCAGCAGTCTGTAGCCATTACAGTTTTCTTTTCGTTTACCAAATTTATTTAGGTCAGGATGCCATCTGTTTCTATTTCTACTGACTTGGGCGTTAAATTCTCCTAATAAAAACACCATATTTCTACGACGGACCCTGTCTATTTATTCCTGTTGCAGTAAGTAAAATTCATCTGAGTCACCACTATCTCCGTCAGTCGGTTCTACAGGGGCGTATACTACTATGACTGATACCCTGAACTTTTTAGTCATAAAATGAGCAATTAGTATCTTATATTTAATACCTTCCCAACCTAAACAAGACTTAGCAGCTTCCTTCTTTATCATGAGCCCCACTCCCTGTCTATGTGCCCCATCCATCCTGCCCGAGTTAATAAATTTGACATCACCTAATTTCATGTTTCCTACCCTTGGTACGTGAGTTTCTGAAACTCCTGATAAGTCCACTTCGAACCGTCTAAATTCTTAAATTTTTAAGAAAATCCTCTTTGTACAGGCGATTAGTTGAAAATGCTAGTTAAAAACCACAAATTTCTTTTTGGATTTTTCCACTCTATTGTGAAATTACAAAAATACCTTTTGACTTACCACATTCAAGCAATCAGTAAAGCAAAGGAATCTGTCTATTGCATATCAATGTGATAGATAATTATAAAGCAGTAAATAGACTTACATATTGAGCCTGAATTGCCGTTCCAGGAAGGTTTTTCGCTTGATGAGACCCAAAATGAACCCAAATATATTGAATAGAGAAGTGTATCTAGGCAGGGGGGGGTTCCTGATGTGACCCCTTCCACCCTTTGAAATATTTTCAGACTCATAAATTGGTCGGAAGAATATAAGTAAAAAAAAAATTATTTCTCCGAAAAAAAAAAAAATACTCTGAAGGGGTTACCGAGAAGATAACCCTTCTTACTCAATTTTTGGATGTATCCAACGCCAAAAAAAATTCCTAGATACAGCCATATTGAACTCTGTTTTGAGTTAGAATACATCCTTCAGGTATGTTCTCCATCCTTGAACCCACAAAATGTCTGAATGTCTAACGTGCAAGAAAAAAGTTTAATATAAAATTTAGTAAGTTGAAATAATCAAATTATTTGAAATACATTTAGCAATTGAAATTAACTACTTTAACTGTTCAAGCATTATTCAATCTGATGAAAAACCAAGTTAGTGTAAATAAAAAAAAAAATCAGTCAACTAAGGTTTGTTTTCATCTTTCCCGTTATTACTCTTTGAAATGAAAACTTTAGCATTTGCCCAAATGTTCCGGCACAAACTTTCAAAATTTATGACAAAAAAACCATTCAGTGGAGTTCCACTTCCCGGCTTTCACATTCGACATCTAGGCAATATTTCCTGGAGAGATTTAAGAGGATGTGTTTTTCTTTCTTATATCCCAGAATTCTCTCGTAATTGCTTCAAAGGATGCTCTTGTTTCCGTCAATAGGGTTAAGGGGCTCAATAGGGTTATCGAACAGTTCGTGGTAACGAACATTTAATAAGGAGTGACCCGGCGCAATAGTAACCGAACCTCTAAAAAACGGAATTTTAATACCAATAGAAATATAAAAAATGGCTTATTATGCTGATTTTAAACATATAAGTTTCATTAATTTTAGTTTTAACAATTAAAGTCAACAACCCTGAGAAAACTTACCTGATTTTTGAAAAAGGGGGAAACAGCTCCTAAAATCGATATAGCCTTAATGAAAGTCATACCATCAGATCCAGCGTATCAGAAAACCATACTATACTGGTTTCAAGCTCCTATTTGACAAAATATAGAACTTTAGGTGACCAAAAATATTGGAGGGCAACCTGACCCCTTCCCCTCCCCTTTTTTTGCAAAGTTGTCCGATCAAAATTTTGAGATAGCCATTTTGCTCATTATAGTTGAAAGGCCCAATAACTATGCTTTTGGATATAAAATTAGATTGTTTGGTGGTATATTACATCTATTTCAATTTATTAAACTCTAGTCGGAACCAATTCATCTATAACAGAAATACCAATGTTTCTTATAGATTTTAATTTTCCAGATAAAATTATTTATAGAAATTGGAAAATGAGCGGTTGGTTAATTACCTTTGAGCTGGATCATGTAAAAGTTCTACTAGCGCGGAATAGAATGAATGAATGATTAAATGAAATTGAAGAAAAAATTGAAGGAAATTGAAATTGATTTTGAATGAAATTGACAAAAATTGAATGAATGAACGAAAACTTGTCGTGGGTCCTTTTCAGTTGATTAAATAAAGAAAAACAAGTTTTTTCAACTGAAATTAAGGAGCAATAATATTCAGTCTTCCATTAGATCTTGACCGGTCAAGACGTCTTGTTTTGAAATAAATGACACTTGTGATTTTTAAGTGAAGAAGCGAGATCAGCCTTGTGAACCTTTCTTTAGCAAGTACCAGTACTAATCTTGGCTTAGGCGACCAGGTTCTAGTTGAAGATATAGCTTCCAATTCAAGTTCTGTCAGGTTTTTATTCCTTAGCCTAGAATGTCCCATCCTTGTAATGAATGGTACAGAAAATGTGGAACTGGGTCTTTCCAGTGTTCTAAGTGCAATGCTTGGTTGCACACTGATAGTGCTGGCATAACAAAAGTAATCGCCTTAAAAACCCTAATTGGTTATGCGTTCAATGCCGAGCGTCGATGGTTGAAAACGATGTGATTAATTCCATCGATAATCAACCAGAAGTGGTTCAACCAATCGAGGCTGTAAAATCCCCCGTTATTTCGGATGAAGAAAATTGATCTATCTACAACGAAGATCAACTTGAAGTGATCGTTCGAAGTAGTATTAGAAATTCCCCTACTATACCAAGGGCTTCGAGTAATGTCAACAATAGTTCTGATGTATCGATTGATTCTGCAAAAATAACCACAAATCTATTATTCCAGTAAAGGTGAATTGACAAGCATTGCAGATTTGCAGAAACGGCTAGTGACTTCGAGCCCCATACCTGTGAAGATTGCCTAAAAAAAGAAACGGAAATCGTCAATCTCAGGAAACGGATTACTAATCTTGAATTTCTTTTTGATAGTTTATCTGATCTTTACGAACGTCAGAAAAGTGATCTTTTCAATGACAATGAAATCAAAATGTTAAAAGTCGGTTTTCAGCTAGCAATGGTTGATGCTATACATGCATTAAAATCCCCTACATCGCCAGTAGTAATCAACATTATATTTCTGGGGCGCCCCCGTACAAAACAGGTTTTTCTGATAGATATTCTATTCTACTGGTCATTACACTCTTTCTTTGCCAAGAGATTTATACAAGTTTTTTTTTTTAGGTTAAATCCGTGGTCTTTCATCTGTAAGTTTATTAGTAGGTTTTTTTTTTAAACTTGGCTAATAGGTTTTTAAACCTATTACTACGAACGCTATATGCATTCCATTTTTGGAACTAGGAGCGAGATTGTGTGATCCTATACGACTGGTTTCGTTTCATGGGTTTCATTAATAGAAGGACTAAGGTTTTTTGAAAAGGATAATTACTTCTTTAGTTTACGAGATTTGTGAATTTTTTCGAAAAGATATTTGCGTAAAGGTATTGCGATGGTTAAGAATGCCTCACGGGTAATTAAAGAATGGGATGCTTGCATCAACAATACAAAGAATAAGCTCAGATACTTAATAGATTTGACGCTTACAAGAGACATTGCTAGAAAGTATTAAATAGCTTAATTTAAAATTAACGATAGAATGACATTGTGACTTGACCTAGCTTTACCTCGCCTATGTGGTCTGTATAATACATAATTAACGTTTGAAAAGTATTGTCAATTTAAATAGAAATGGCTGAAAAGTGTTTTGAGGGGGATGGGTTGCATGGAGGGTTAAGTTGCACGAAGGTTCAGTTAAAGGGGATACAGTTGCACGGGGGTTTCGGTTATACAGGGGTTCAGTTACAAGAAGGATTCAGGTGCACGGTAGTTGAGTTAAATGGGACTTGAGATCCACGAGAGTAGTGCTTTGTCGTGGTTTAGCCGTGTGGTCCCTTACCGCAACCCCAAAGCGCTCCGATCCCCCCCACCAAACCCTACCGGAACTCCCCGGTCCGCACAGGTACTCTAGGCTCCCAAAGGGGAAGCGGTTCACCTTGTAACTTTTACATTCTCTTGATTTTCAAAGTTCCGTTTGAAGGACGCTGTTGTTTTAAGCCAGTGTGATTTTTTCTTTACATGGCGTTCGTTCAAAAAAGTAAGAATTTATGTTAAATAAATAATTCTTATATTTTTTCCGTTCAATTGAAGGCGAGGATTTCTGTTAAATAAATAATTTTTATACCTTTTAAAATGACTTCACGGGGTTTGAGGGGGCTTTGTTTTTTTAAGCCTTTTTATTTTTAATTTACTTGGTGTTCATTCAAAATGCAAGTATAGTCCTTTTTATTTTTTTGGGATGTTTATTTATTTTTATTGTTACCGCGCGTTCAACGACTCCTCCCCTTGGTAACTTCCAGAGGGTTTTATGACACCTCCTCACAATGAATTCAGATGGATTTAGGACTCATCCTCCTAGCCATAACTCTTTTCAACCTTGAGCGAAGACATAAAAGTTTGATGAAGTATTTTTCTCCTTAACAACTACATTAATAACTTCCAAGATGATAGGACTTATTTTTTAATTTAATTGGGAATGAAAAGTCAAAGTCTAACATAAAGAACAAGGTATTTCGGAGGGGGTAGCTAACTTCATATACGGGATAATTTCCATTCGTCTTAGTTTTTAACGAAGCTCCTTATTTCTAGTCGAAAATGCTTATTTTTTAATTTAATTGGGAATGAAAAGTCAAAGTCTAACATAAAGAACAAGGTATTTCGGAGGGGGGTAGCCCACTTCATATTCGGGATAATTTCCATTCGTCTTAGATTTTAACTATGCTCCTTATTTCTAGTTGAAAATGCTTTTTTTTTAACTTAATTGGGAATGAAAAGTCAAAGTCTAACATAAAGAACAAAGTATTTCGGAGGGGGTAGCTAACTTCATCTACGGGATAATTTCCATTCATCTTAGTTTTTAACGATGCTCCTTATTTCTAGTTGAAAATGCTTATTTTTTAAATTTAATTGGGAATGAAAAGTCAAAGTGCCAGAATGGTTGAAATCCACTAGCTCAGTATTGTGGTCTTAGTCCACCAGCCTGAATAGTGGAAATCCACTGGCTCAGTATTGAGGTCCCAGTCCACCAACCTGAATGGTCGAAATTCACTAGCTCAAAATTGGGGTCTCAGTCGACCAGCCTGAATTGTGGAAATTCACTATCTCAGAATTGGGGTCCTAGTCCACCAGCCTGAATTGTTGAAATTCACTAGCTCAGAATTGGGGTCTTAGTCAGTGTTCAGATTGGAGCGTTGGGGTCCGACTATCTGGGCTCTATTTGTCAAGACCTGAATGCTAAGCGATGGACATGAGCTCGATTGGGACCCCATTGTGAAAACGGAAAACAAAAAACAAAAAATATATTGTTGATATGTGTGTAGAGCATGGCATGGTTAACACTAGGGGCAACAGTCTAACCGTTGACGGTTTTAGGTATCCGTGAATAAGTTCTAAGGTGAGAGTGGAAATTGGGACAAATTTTTGGAGGTGCCCACCTCACCTGCTCAGAGTCTCAGGCAAGTGACCCTAAATTTGAAAAAGTGGAAATTGGCTCAGATTTTCTAAACTGAGCTGAGACAGTGAATAGATACTATTGGGAAAGTTATTGGAGACGCTGGGCATCCTTGAACAAGTGCTAAATTGAGAGAGGAATTTGGGACAATATTTGGGTGCACCCACCCGCCCAGAGTCTCCGGCAGGTGAACTAAAAATTTAAAAAAACACACAGAGACGACAGACACAAAGAGACGAATCACACACAGAGAGGACAAACACACAGAAATGACACATAGAGACGACACATACACAGAGACGATACACACACACAGAGTCAACACACACAGAGAGATGAGACACACACACAGAAATGACAAACACATATAGAGACGACACACACAAAGAGACGTCACACACACACACAGATACGAAACATACATAGAGAGAACACAAACAAATAGAGACAACACACACACACACACAGAGACTAAAAACACACAGAGACGACAAACACGCACATACAGAGGCTACACACACACAGAAACGATATAAAAATAGAGAAGACACACACACATAGAGATGCAACACAAAACGAGACGTCAAACATATAGAGACGATACGAAAAAATATACGACAAACAAACATAGAAACCAAACAAATATAAACGAAAAACAAACAACGACGACACACGCACAGAGAGGACAAACACACAGAAACGACACACACACACACAGAGACGACACACACATAGAGACAACACAGACATAGAGATGACAGACACACAGATATGAAACATCACACAGAGACGACACACACAGAGTCCACTCACACACAGAGAGGAAAAACACACATAGACGACAGACACAAAGAGACGAATCACACACAGAGAGGACAAACACACAGAAACGACACATAGAGACGACACATGCACAGAGACGATACACACACACACACAGAGTCAACACACACAGAGAGACGAGACACACACACACACAGAAATGACAAACACACATAGAGAAGACACACACAAAGAGACGTCACACACACACAGATACGAAACACACATAGGGACGACACACACATAGAGCCAACACACACACACAGACAACATCCACACAGAGACGACACAAACACACACAAAGAGACGTCACACACACACAGAGACGACTTACACATAGAGACGACACACACACACACAGAGACGACACGCACACAGAAACGACAAACACACACACATACAAAGAGACGACACACACATAGAGACACCACACACACAGATACGACACACACACAGAGACGACAACACGTAGAGAGACGACACGCACACAGAGACGACAAAACACAGAGACAACACACACACACAGATACGAAACACCCACAGAGACGACACATGCACAGAGACGACACACACACAGAGTCCACTCACACAGAGAGATGACAAACACACAGAGACGACAGACACAAATTGACGAATCACACACAGAGAGGACAAACACACAGAAACGACACAAAGAGACGTCACACACACACAGATACGAAACACACATAGAGACGACACACACAGAGACAACATCCACACAGAGACGACACACACACACACACAGACGACACACTCAAAGTGACGACTTACACATAGAGACGACACACGCACAGAGATGACAAACACACAGAGACCAGACACATAGAGAGAGACGACACACACACAGAGACGACACACTCAAAGTGACGACTTACACATAGAGACGACACACACACAGAGACGACAAACACACAGATACTACACAAATCTATATACTAAACTAAAAAATAGAAGAAAAAAACACAGAGAAACAAAAAACACATTAACTAACCCCAAACCTCTACTACACATTAAAATAGAGTAAAAACACAAAGAAAATACACACACACAGAGATATGACACACACAGAGAGACAACACAGACAGATATATGAGAAACACACAGATACGAAACACCCACAGAGATGACAAACACACACAGAGTCAACCCACACACACAGAGTATAAACACACAGAGACGACAGACACAAAGAGACGAATCACACACAGCGAGGACAAACACACAGAAATGACACAGAGAGACTACACATTCACAGAGACTATACACACATACAGAGTCAACACACACACAGACACGAAACACACACAAACACAGAAATGACAAAACACACATAGAGATGACACACACAAAGAGACGTCACACACACAGATACGAAACACACATAGGGACGACACACACATAGAGACAACACACACACACACACAGACAACATCCACACAGAGACGACACAAACACACACACAGAGACGACACACACACAGAGATGACACACTCAAAGTGACGACTTACACATAGAGACGACACACACACAGAGACGACAAGCACACAGAAACGACACACACACACACATACACAGAGACCACACACAAAGAGAGACAAAACACACACAGAGACGACACACACACACAGATACTACAACAAATAGTTAGACGACACGCACACAGAGACGACACACACACACATACGACACACACACACAGATACGATACACCCACAGAGAGGACACAGGCACAGAGAAGACAAACACACAGAGTCCACTCACACAGAGAGAGGACAAACACACAGAGACGACAGACACAAAGAGGCGAATCACACACAGAGAGGACAAACACACAGAAACGACACAGAGACGACACATGGACAGAGACGATACACATACACACACAGAGTCAACACACACAGAGAGACGAGACATGGCGTATCTGATGAAATAATTTAGGTCTTATGATCAATTTAATTCTTTTTTTTTTAATAAAGTAGTTTTTTTAGTAAGGACACTCATAACAACACGCACGCAGAGAGAACACACACACACACAGAGACGACACCCATACAGAGACGACACACACACAGAGACGACATACTCAAAGTGACGACTTACACATAGAGACGACACACACACACACACACACACAGAGACTAAAAAACACACACAGACGCGACACATATAAACGACACACACACACACACACACACAGATGACAAACACACGGAGACAAAACACACACACACACATAGACGACACACACACACACACACACACACACACACAGAGACCAAACACACAAAGAGACGGCACACAAACAGACACGACACACACACACAGAGCACAAACATAAAGAGACTACAAACTCAAAGTGACGACTTACACATAGAGACGACACACACCCACAAACACACACACAGACACACACACATAAACAATAAACACACACACACAAACACACACACACACAAACACACACACACAAACACACACACACACACACACATACACACACACACACACACACAGATACAAAACACACATATAGACCATACACCCACAGAGAGAACACACACACAAAGACACGACACATGCACAGAGACGACACACACACACAGAGTCCACTCACACAGAGAGAGGACAAACACACAGAGACGACAGACACAAAGAGACGAATCACACACAGAGAGGACAAACACACACAAACGACACATGGAGACGACACATGGACAGAGACGATACATACACACACACAGAGTCAACACACACATATAGACAAGACAGGGAGAATATGATTAAGTTATTTATTTAGTTATTTAATGTTAATTTTTTTTTTTTTAATAAAGTAGTTTTTTTTAGTAAGTAACAAATTCAAACCCAGCCCACCGAGAGAACACACACACACAGAGAAGAAGCACCAAAAGAGAAGACACACACACAGAGACGACAAGAAAATAGATACGAATTAAAAATAGAGACGACACACACACACACACATACAAACACACAGAGACGACAAAACACACAGAGAAGAGACACATAGAGACGACACACACACACACACACACATATCACAACACACACGGAGACAACACACACACACAAAGAGACCACACACACACACACACACACACACACACACAGAGCACACACACAAAGAGAATACTAACTAAAAGAGAAGACTTACACATAGACACGACACACACACACACACACACACAGACACGACACAACCCACTGACACTAGACGCATAGACACGACACACACACACACACACACACAGATACGAACCACACACACAGACGACACACTCACAGATACGACACACACACAGCGCACCCACGATTAGAACCCTCACCTCCCATGTTAATTTAGGTTAGATTTGTTTATGCTACCTAACATTTATATGTTAACTTACATCAGGTTACGTGGCGCACCACTTAACCTGATGTAAGTTAACCTAGAAATGTTAGGTAACTTAACCTAATCTAACCTAAACTGACCTTGGTGGTGAGGGTTCTACCCGTGTGTGCTCTGTGTGTGTGTCATCTCTGTGCGTGTGTCGTCTCTTTGTGTGTTTCGTATCTTGTCATCTGTGTGTGTGTGTGTGTGTGTGTGTGTGTCGTCTCTATGTGTCTCGTCTCAGTGTGTTTTGTCGTCTCGTGTGTGTGTGTGTGTGTGTCGTCTCTATGTGTAAGTCGTCACTTTGAGTATGTCGTCTCTGTGTGTGTGTTCTGTGTGTGTGTGTGGTCTCTGTGTGTGTGTGGTCTCTTTGTGTTTTTCGTTTCTGTGTGTGTGTGTGTGTGTGTGTGTGTGTGTGTGTGTGTGTGTGTGTGTGTGTGTGTGTCGTCTCTTTGTGTGTGTGTGTTGTCTCCGTGTGTTTTGTCATCTGTGTGTGTGTGTGTGTGTGTGTCGTATCTCTGTGTCTCGTCTCTGTGTGTTTTCTCGTCTCTTTGTGTGTGTGTGTGTGTGTGTGTGTGTGTGTCGTCTCTATGTGTAAGTCGTCACTTTGAGTATGTCATCTCTGTGTGTGTGTCGTCTCTGTGGGTGTGTGTCGTCTCTGTGTGTGTGTCGTCTCTTTGTGTGTTTATTATCTGTGTGTGTGTGTGTGTGTGTGTGTGTGTGTGTGTGTGTGTCGTCTCTTTGTGTGTGTGTGTTGTCTCCGTGTGTTTTGTCATCTGTGTGTGTGTGTGTGTGTGTGTGTCGTCTCTTTGTGTATCGTATCTTCTTGTGTTGTCGTCTGTGTGTGTGTGTGTGTGTGTGTCGTCTCTATGTGTAAGTTGTCTCTTTGAGTATTTCTTCTCTGTGTGTGTGTCGTCTGTATTTGTGTGTAGTCTCTGTGTCTGTGTGTGTTATATCTGAGTGAGTGTTTTTATTAGTGTCCTTACTAAAAAAAAACTACTTAAAAAAAAAAAATAAATTAAATTGATCATAAGACCTAAATTATTTAATCAGATACGCCATGTCTCGTCTCTCTTGGTGTGGTGACTCTGTGTGTGTATCGTTACTGTGAAAGTGTAATGTCTAGGTGGCGTTTATTGGTGTGTGTCATCTACGTGTGTGATTAGTATCGGTGTATATTTCGTATCTGTGTGTTTGTCAAATATCTGTGTGTGTTGAATCTTTGTGTGTGTGTCCTTACTAAAAAAAACTACTTTATTAAAAAAAAATAAATTAAATTGATCATAAGACCTAAATTATTTCATCAGATACGCCATGTCTCGTCTCTCTGTGTGTGTTGACTCTGTGTGTGTGTGTATCGTCTCTGTCCATGTGTCGTCTCTATGCGTCGTTTCTGTGTTTGTCCTCTCTGTGTGTGATTCGGGTCTTTGTGTCTGTCGTCTCTGTGTGTTTGTGCTGTCTCTGTGTGTGTGTACTCTGTGTGTGTGTGTCGTCTCTGTGCATGTGTCGTCTCTGTGTGTGTTTCGTATCTGTGTGTGTGTGTTGTCTCTGTGTGTTTGTCGTCTCTGTGTGCGTGTCGTCTCTCTATGTGTTGTCGTCTGTGTGTGTGTGTGTCGTCTCTGTGTCTGTGTTGTCTCTATGTGTGTGTCGTCTCTGTTTATGTTTGTGGGTGTTTGTCGTGTCTGGGTGCTTTTACTTTCTGCGTGAGTGTAGCCTCTTTGTGTTAGTCGTCTCTTTGTGTTTGTCGTCTCTGTGTGTGTGTATTATCTGTGTGTGTGTTTTTGTAGTCTCTGTGTGAATGTTGTTTGTGTGTGTGTGTGTTGTCTCTATTTGTGTGTCGTCCCTATGTGTGTTTCGTATCTGTGTGTGTGACGTCTCTTTGTGTGTGTCGTCTCTTTGTGTGTTTGTCATTTCTGTGTGTGTGTGTGTCGTCTCTCTGTGTGTATTGACTCTGTGTGTGTGTATCGTCTCTGTGCAAGTGTCGTCTCTATGTGTCTTGTCTGTGTGTTTGTCCTCTCTGTGTGTGATTCGTCTCTTTGTGTCTGTCGTCTCTGTGTGTTTGTCCTCTGTGTGTGTGAGTGGACTCTGTGTGTGTGTGTCATCTCTGTGGGTGTTTCGTATCTGTGTGTCTGTCATCTCTATGTGTGTGTTGTCTCTCTGTGTGTGTAGTCTCTGTGTGTGTGTGTCGTGTCTGTGTGTTTGTACTCTCTGTGCGTGTGTCGTCGCTTTGTGTGTTTCGTATCTGTGTGTGTGTTGTCTCTGTGTGTTTGTCGTCTCTTTTTGCGTGTCGTTTCTCGATGTGTGTCATCTCTGTGTGTGTGTAGTCTATGTGTGTGTGTATTCTCTATGTGTAAGTATTCACTATGAGTTTGTCGTCTATGTGTGTGTGTCTTATCTCTCTCTGTGTCGTCTATTTGTGTTTGTCGTCTCTGTGTGTGTGTCGTCTCTATGTGTAAGTCGTCTCTGTGTGTGTGTCGTCTCTGTGTGTGTGACGTCTCTGTGTGTGTCGTCTCTCTGTGTTTGTTGTCTCTGTGTGTGTGTATGTTGTCTCTATGTGTGTGTCGTCTCTATGTGTGTTTCGTATCTGTGTGTGTGTGACGTCTATTTGTGTCGTTTCTGTTTGTTTGTCCTCTCTGTGTGTGATTCGTCTCTTTTTGTCTGTCGTCTCTGTGTGTTTGTCCTCTCTCTGTGTGAGTGGACTCTGTGTGTGTGTGTCGTCTCTGTACATGTGTCGTCTCTGTGGGTGGTTCGTATCTGTGTGTATGTGTTGTCCCTGTGTGGGTGCCGTCTCTGTGTGCGTGTCGTCTCTCTACGTGTTGTCATCTCTGTGTGTGTGTCGTCTCTGTGTGTGTGTTGTCTCTATCTGTGTGTCGAATCTTTGTTTGTGTGTATGTGTCTCGTTTCTGTGTGCTTGTCGTCTCTCGTGTGTGTGTGTGTGTCGTCTCTATGTGTAAGTCGTCTCTGTGTGTGTGTGTAGTCTCTGTGTGTGTGTTTGTTTAGTCTCTGTGTGGATGTTGTCTGTGTGTGTGTGTTGTCTCTATGTGTGTGTCGTCCCTATGTGTGTTTCGTATCTGTGTGTGTGTGTGACATCTCTTTGTGTGTGTCATCTCTATGTGTGTTTGTGATTTCTATGTGTGTGTGTCTCGTCTCTGTGTCTGTGTTGTCTCTGTGTGTGTGTGTGTGTATCGTCTCTGTCAAAGTGTCGACTCTATGCGTCGCGTGTTTGTGTGGTCACTCGCTTTTCTGGAGAAATCTATGTTTGTATCTAACCTCTGTGTGTTTGTCATCTGTGTGTCTGAGTTAAATATTGTTGTTTCGTGTAATTTTGGTTGTGAAGCTATGGTTTTCTGTCCTAAATATGTCTTATTGTTATCTATATGTGTTGAGGATCTGTGTGTGTGTGTCGTGTAGTTTTGTTTTTACTCTCTGTGCGTGTGTAGTAGCTTTGTGTTTTTAGTGTGTGTGTGTGTGTTGTGTGTGTGTGTTTGTCGTCTCTGTTTGCGTGTCGTCTCTCTATGTGTGTCGTCTCAGTGTGTTTATTGTCTCTGTGTGTGTGTCGTCTCTATGTGTAAGTCGTCACTTTGAGTGTGTCGTCTCTGTGTGTGTGTCGTCTCTCTATGTGTGTCGTCTCTGTGTGTTTGTCGTCTCTGTGTGTGTGTCGTCTCTATGTGTCAGTGGTCTCTTTGTGTGTGTCGTCTGTGTGTGTGTGTGTCGTCTCTGTGTGGATGTTGTCTCTGTGTGTGTGTGTGTTGTCTCTGTGTGTGTGTCGTCTCTATGTGTGTTTCGTATCTGTGTGTGTGTGTGACGTCTCTTTGTGTGTGTCGTCTCTATGTGTGTTTTGTCATTTCTGTGTGCGTGTCTCGTCTCTCTGTGTGTGTTGACTCTGTGTGTGTGTATCGTCTCTGTGCATGTGTCGTCTCTATGTGTCGTTTCTGTGTTTTTGTACTCTCTGTGTGTGATTAGTCTATTTTTGTGTTTAGTCTCTGTGTGTTTGTCGTCTCTGTGTGTGTGTGTCGTCTCTATGTGTAAGTCGTCACTTTGAGTGTGTCGTCTCTGTGTGTGTGTCGTCTCTCTATGTGTGTCTTATCTGTGTGTTTGTCGTATCTGTGTGTGTGTCATCTCTATGTGTAAGTCGTCACTTTGAGTGTGTCGTCTATGTGTGTGTGTTTGTCGTCTCTGTGTGGATGTTGTCTCTGTGTGTGTGTGTGTTGTCTCTCGGTCTGTGTTGTCTCTCTGTGTGTTTCGTATCTGTGTGTGTGTGTGACGTCTCTTTGTGTGTGTCGTCTCTATATGTGTTTGTCATTTCTGTGTGTGTGTCTCATCTCTCTGTGTGTGTTGACTCTGTGTGTGTGTATCGTCTCTGTGTATGTGTCGTCTCTATGTGTCATTTCTGTGTGTTTGTCCTCTCTGTGTTTGATTCGTCTCTTTGTGTCTGTCGTCTCTGTGTGTTTTTTCAATTTTTGGGTCACCTGCCGGAGACTCTGGGTGGGTGGGTGCCCCCAAATATTGCCCCAAAGTCCTCTCTCAATATAGAACTTGTTCAAGAATGCTCAGCGTTACAAATAACTTTCCAAAGGGTATCGAGTCACTGACTCAGCTTAGTTTAGAAAATAAGAGCCACTTTCCGCTTTTTTAAATTTATTGTAACTTGCCTAAGACTCTGAGCAGGTGAGGTGGGCACCTCAAAAAATTTGTCCCAGTTTCCACTCTTGCCTTAGAACTTATTCACGGATACCTAAAACCGTCAACGGTTAGACTGTTGCCCCTAGCGTTAACCATGCCATGCTCTACACACATATCAACAATATATTTTTTGTTTTTTGTTTTCCGTTTTCACAATGGGGTCCCAATCGAGCTCATGTCCATCGCTTAGCATTCAGGTCTTGACAAATAGAGCCCAGATAGTCGGACCCCAACGCTCCAATCTGAACACTGACTAAGACCCCAATTCTGAGCTAGTGAATTTCAACCATTCAGGCTGGTGGACTAAAACCCCAATTCTGAGCTAGTGAATTTCCACCATTCAGGCTGGTGGACTAAGACCCCAATTCTGAGCTAGTGAATTTCGACCATTCAGGCTGGTGGACTGGGACCTCAATACTGAGCCAGTGGATTTCCACCATTCAGGCTGGTGGACTAAGACCCCAATACTGAGCTAGTGGATTTCAACCATTCTGGCATTTTGACTTTTCATTCCCAATTAAATTTAAAAAATAAGCATTTTCAACTAGAAATAAGGAGCATCGTTAAAAACTAAGACGAATGGAAATTATCCCGTATATGAAGTTAGCTACCCCCTCCGAAATACCTTTTTCTTTATGTTATAATTTGACTTTTCATTCACAATTAAATTAAAAAACAAGCATTTTCAACTAGAAATAAGGAGCATCGTTAAAAACTAAGACGAATGGAAATTATCCCGTATATGAAGTTAGCTACCTCCTCCAAAATACCTTTTTCTTTATGATAGACTTTGACTTTTCGTCCCAATTAAATTAAAAAATAAGCATTTTCAACTAGAAATAAGGAGCATCGTTAAAAACTAAGACAAATGGAAATTATCCCGTATATGAAGTTAGCTACCCCCTCCGAAATACCTTGTTCTTTATGTTAGACTTTGACTTTTCATTCCCAATTAAATTAAAAAATAAGTCCTATCATCTTGGAAGTTATTAATGTAGTTGTTAAGGAGAAAAATACTTCATCAAACTTTTATGTCTTCGCTCAAGGTTGAAAGGAGTTATGGCTAGGGGGATGAGTCCTAAAACCATCTGAATTCATTGTGAGGATGAGTCATAAAACCCCCTGGAAGTCATTGAGGGGAGGAGTCGTTGAACTCTCGGTAACAAATAAATTCATTAAACTTCCCAAAAAAAATCACACGGAATATACTCGCTTTTTGAACGAACACCAAGTAAAGAAAAAATCAAACGGCTTAAAACAACAGAGTCCCCTCAAACCCCATGAAGTCATTTTAAAAGGTATAACAATTATTTATTTAACAGAAATCCTCGCCTTAAATTGAATGGAAAAAATATAAGAATTATTTATTTAACATAAATTCTTGCTTTTTTGAACGAACACCATGTAAAGAAAAAATCACACTGGCTTAAAACAACAGAGTCCTTCAAACGGAACTTTGAAAATCAAGAGAATGTAAAAGTTACAAGGTGAACCGCTTCCCCTTTGGGAGCCTAGAGAACCTTTGAGGACCGGGGGGTTCCTTCGGGGTGGGGGTGGGGGGATCGGAGCCCTTTGGGGTTGTGGTAAGTGACTTCACGGCTAAACCACGACAAAGCACTACTCTCGTGGAACTCAATCCCCCTTTGACTCAACCCCCGTGCAACTGAACCCTCCATGTAACTGAACCCCTGTTTAACCGAAACCCCCAAGCAACTGTATCCCCTTTAACTGAACCCTCGTGCAGCTTAACCCTCCATGCAACCCATCCCCCTCAAAACACTTTTCAGCCATTTCTTTTTAAATTGACAATACTTTTCAAACGTTACTTATGTATTATACAGACCACATCGGCGAGGTAAAGCTAGGTCAAGTCACAATGTCATTCTATTGTTACTTTTCAATTAAGCTATTGAATACTTTCTAGCAATGTCTCTTGTAAGCGTCAAATCTATTAAGTATCTGAGCTTATTCTTTGTATTGTTGATGCAAGCATCCCATTCTTTAATTACCCGTGAGGCATTCTTAACCATCGCAATACCTTTACGCAAATATCTTTTTGCAAAAAATTCGCAAATCTCGTAAACTAAAGAAGTAATTACCCTTTTCAAAAAACATTAGTCCTTCTATTAATGAACCCATGAAACGAAACCAGTCTTATGGTATCACACAATCTCACTCCTAGTTCCAAAAATGGAATGCATATAGCGTTCGTAGTAATAGGTTTAAAAACCTATTAGCCAAGTTTTAAAAAAAACCTACTAATCAACTTACAGATGAATGACCACGGATTTAAACTAAAAAAAAAAACTTGTATAAATCTCTTGGCAAAGAAAGAGTGTAATGACCAGTAGAATAGATTATCTATCAGAAAAACCTGTTTCGAACGGGGGCGCCCCAGAAATATAATGTTGATTACTACTATCTCCCAGTGTTTCTCCTTCAGATGATATTTCTAATCCGAATATGCATTATCTAAATTTTTCATGTTGCATAACAACTGTAAAACCCTTTCAATATGAAAACGTCACTCTATATAATCAATCAAGTGCTAGTGAACTTTCCTCGTCAGAATTTTTTCAAGGGATTAAGAAGGTTACGCAAACTAATACTACTGACCTTTTTTTAACTAAGGATACTTTGTTCTTGAAATCCAGTGGTAATGACACATCTTTAAAAATTGACAATGATGTTGAACTTACAAGCAAAAATTCTCACCCAATGCAATCATATATTCAAAAAAATGAATTCTGTGATCTTAAGCGTAATCAACCTTGCGTATGCTATAGATCTTTAGACAGTTGATGTATGTCTTGCAATTGTAAACATCTACACATTTGTAAGTTTCATGTTTTTAGCCGTTGTATAAATAATATGTGTAAATACCCCCATGTTGATATCTATAAACAATTTTCAGGTGGAAGATACTCTGGCTGTGCAAAACATGATATCAAATTGCCCATGAAGAGTCGTACTAGGTTCCACAAAACTGGGCTACCCAGAGGCCACCTAAATTCTGCTAGTCCTACTAAATATTTTTAGACCATCGCTCAAACACAAGAAAGCTCACGAGCCATCCAGTCCTTACAACTCGAATATCTATCCAAAGGATTACCCCGTCTCAATATTTACGTGCTTGCTTCCGTCTTTCTTTTTCAAAGATAAACCCACTCCCACCTCTGGCATCTTTCCAACCACTTATAAAATTTCCATCTATCATTACCCCACACGTTGCGTACCCACACCACGGGGACTTTTTGTACGAGTCCCCGGCAAAAATAACCACATCTCCCTTGATTCCTCCAGCTGACCCCAAACTCAACTGCTAATTAGTTACCTCTGTTTAGAGTCTCCGCTAGTACCTGCTCAATCAAATGCAAATGTATTAGAAAAAGATGGATTTGATCCCCCTGTCCCTTGTTCTCCCTATCCAAGTTTAGCCCCCGTCAAGAATTCCACTAGAACCCCTGACCCCATCTGTGATACAAAACAAGTAAAGTGTAAGAACGGTAAATTCACGATTCGCTTTCGATTCCCCACACTTTTGTTGAGCAACGCTGAAAGCCTTAACTTTGAAAAACTTAATGAATTAGACACCCTTTCTAAAATATACACATTAGATGTAATCGCTATTACTGCAGTTCAAGCTCAAAATTTGCACATGTTGAAGATTAACAATTTTTCTCAATTTATTAAACTCAGACCAGAAAACCACCCTCTGGGTAGGAAAGGTGGTGGAATTCTGTTGTTTGTCCGTAATGACTTGTACCCAAGTGAAATCTCAATTCCGTGTCTTGCTCCCTTTGATGAGATTTTTTGGGTGTTTGTTCGACCTAAAGTCTTGCCGCGTCCTTTCAATTTAATTGTCCTGTGTTGTTTTTATTACTCCCCTAATCAGAGATGCGCTGACAAAATCAATTTTATAGAA